>NC_069499.1:1388815843-1389185843 GCF_027579735.1 Bombina bombina
ACATATACACACACATATATACACATACACACACATACATACTCACATACACACACACATATATACTCACATACATACACACACATATATACACATACACACACATACATACTCACATACACACACACATATATACAAATACACACATACATACTCACATACACACACACATATACACACACATATACACACACATACATACTCACATACACACACACATATATACACATACACACACATACATACTCACATATACACACATACATACTCACATACACACACACATATACACACACATATATACACACATACATACTCACATACACATACATA
Source organism: Bombina bombina (assembly GCF_027579735.1). Classification (NCBI taxonomy): domain Eukaryota; kingdom Metazoa; phylum Chordata; class Amphibia; order Anura; family Bombinatoridae; genus Bombina; species Bombina bombina. The sequence goes on from NC_069499.1 coordinate 1,388,816,177, forward strand.
CTCACATACACACACACATATACACACACATATATACACATACACACACATACTCACATACACACATATACACACACATATATACACATAAACTCACATACACACACACATACACACACACATATACACACACATATACACACATGCACACACAGAAACAAACACATACACGAGAGGGAGTTGAAGCACAGCCTAGCAAACACCCTTAAGAAACACTACAGCAGTAAGAAAAAAACCTATTACAGCGGTACTTCTACTGTGTGTAGATAGAAGCTGGGTCGATAGTTGTAAAATGACATAATGACATTTGCTCTAACAAATATGACCCTTTAAACCACTGCTACTGTTTTGATCAGCAGCAGTTTCAGGAATCCCTTTGTGGGGTACACAGATTTGCAGGGATGACAGTGATAAAATAACATGCTCTATAAGAAAATGCCGTTTTTATACTACAACATACTCCTTTAAAACTACTTGACTATAGTTGGAAACCAAATTCATAAAATACTTTTACCATTATACTCCTTTTCCAAAAAATATATGACTTAACAGAAGCAATACAAAAGATTTTGCAACTTCCTATCTCCTAAAAAAAAGCCTCGATCAGTGAATGACTGTGTCGAAGATCACAGTGAGGTCTCATATTCGAAGGCAAATTAGCTTCAAATTGAGGTCACATAGTTTTGAGGTATTAGTTTGCATGTTAAAGCCTAATTCTTGCAAGTGCCTCTTTAAATGTCAATATATGCCCTAATCTCTGTACTATTGTTGGCTGCCACAAGCTCTTACCATAACTGCTGTTGGTTCTGGATTTCCTCTCACATTTGCCAAAAGGGAATCTCTGGAAAGCCCTCCTGAAAACGCACTGCTTTCTTCTGGTCGGTGCCCTTTCTGCAGCCATCACAACAGCTTGCAGTGCAAGTCACTCAGCACACAGACTTCGCACTTCCTGGATCTGTACCAAGTTGGGGGAGAGGCTACAGGGCTGTTGTTTTTTGTGTGTGTGACAGAAACACAACCTAATCATGTGGTTTCTATGGCATTGTCTTTTGCAGTGCTGAAAAGCAGACGAGTAAGATTTTCTGCATATATGAGGGGAATAGATTATGGTGGTGAGTTTGTCAAAAAGATATATATGACTTTTCTTTTTTCTTTTTTTTTCCCAGTGTCCTAGGATAAATCTGTGTTTACATAACAACCCATTAAAGTGGGTAAAAAGAAATGCCCCTTGACACAAATATGACAACGTTCAAGCAGATAAAATGTATCTTTTATTAATTGTGCTTCTAAAAGAAAATAGATGGCAAAAGGAGCTGAAGTATACTGCCCTGCAAGAAAGTTAAAAACACTACACCACTTGTCGCATGAATGAAATCAGTATGTGAATACTGTGATGGATACCGGCTACCCCGACTGGGTAGCTCCGCCGAAGGGTCCTTGCTATACCTGGAACCTGCCGCTATGTAGCGGAGAAAGTGATTATAGCGGAGCCCACCCAAATGACTAGACAGACTAGTATTCAGGTGAAACACAAAGAACAACTTTATTGTGGAAACACCATGTTTTTATACACAAACTGATCAAGATAAAGAGCCTTATCAGATCCCCAGATCTCCCACCATTCCCGCCCCTTCAGGCTGGCTCCCCCCCCCAAAGTGTCCAATGTCCAAAAGAGTCCCATAGGTACAGTGGTGGCTATTCCGGTGTGATCCTGGGGGAGCGGCGGCTCTTCCAGGGTGTCTTTGGAAAGCCCTCGGTCCCCAGATGCTACAGTCCAAAAAGGGTAATCCATGCTGGGGGGCGGAGCTACGGGTGAACAAACGTACAAAGGGAAATAGGAGTTGCAGGGCGATCCAGAACCCCCAGTTCCCAAGGGAGCTCTCCTCCAACAATAACCCCACCTCTTGCCCTCCCTAGGGGGTACCAAAACCCCAAAAGAGCGGAGGTCTGGGGTAAAGGGCCGCTAAAGCGACCTGGTATAAATGTCAGCGGTTATGCGGGGAGGCGCGGCCAGCCGGTAGTTCCAGGAACCCGGCCAGCCGGAAAGGGGTTAGGCGGTCAGAGATCAGCTCTTCTGGGAGGATGCAAAGCACACAAAATAAACAAAGACAAGCATCTGGGAGATCGCAAAAGTTCTCCAAAGTACAAATCTGGTGAGAAAAGGTGAGGGGCTAGGTAGTAGGGGGTGGAGGTTTAACCTTGGCAGCCTGGTATCCGTGACAAATACCTATTAGGAATGTTACCAGTATAAACTGAGGCTGGTAAAGTGAATAGAACCCAGATGAATACAGTATTATTCGCTTGAATATAATGTGACATAGGTTGGAGCATTTACAGAGTATTAAATACTGAATAACATAAAGTTTTTATATTCAACACCTTATTGTGAGGTAAGGAGTAATAAGATATTATGTGGTATACAATGATTGTATGTTGCCAACTTTATTATCACAATATAGTAAAGATACTTTAATAAAGATTCAGATCTGATGTTGATTGGATAAGGATAGTGTTAACTACTTACTGTGTGTAGCACACTTTCAGTGTGTGCTACAAGATACTGTTTTACTTTCAAATCCCGGTTTTGGTATTAAAGCACTTTCCTAATCAACTTGCAAGAACCATGAGTACCAGTTTGAGTTTTAGCACTCTATATGTATATTATAGTGAATAATATATCCTCTTGGGGACAGTACAGTGGATAACATTCAATATACCAAGATACAGTAGTGTTGGTATCACACCAGCAGTATATACTACAAGATACTTTTCCTAGTACTGATCCCTAGTTCTGGCACTAAAACACAAACGCTATCCTATAATTAGAGGCTTTAACCCTTAGTACTCCATATATATATATTGCAGTAAATAATATATGCTAACCTTAGTAGCTGGAGTTAACACTATCCTTATTCAATCAACATCAGATCTAAATATTTATTAAAGTATCTTTACTATATTGTGATAATAAAGGTGGCAACATACAATCATTGTATACCACATAATATCTAATTACTCCTTACCTCACAATAAGGTGTTGAATATAAAAACTTTATGTTATTCAGTATTTTATACTCTGTAAATGCTCCAACCTATGTTACATTATATTCAACTGAATAATATTCATCTGGGTTCTGTTCACTTTACCAGCCTCAGTTCATACTGGTTACATTCCTAATAGGTATTCACATACTGATTTCATTCATGCGACAAGTGGTGTAGTGTTTTTAACTTTCTTGCAGGGCAGCATACTTCAGCTTCTTTTGCTGTCTACTTTTTTATTTTATAAGCACAATTAATAAAAGTTACATTTTATTTATTTTCATATACTGTTCTGCTTGAACTTTGTCATATTTGTGTCAAGAGGCATTTCTTTTTACCCATTTTGATGGGTTGTTATGTAAATACTATCGGCTAGATTACGAGTTTGGCGTTAGGCTTAAAAAGCAGCGTTGGTCGGTCCCAACGCTGCTTTTTAACGCCCGCTGGTATTACGAGTCTTGAAGGTACAGGTGTACCGCTCACTTTTTTGACCAGACTCGGAAATACCGCAAATCCACTTACGTCAATTGCGTATCCTCTTTTTTCAATGGGACTTGCATAGCGCCGGTATTACGAGTCTGACAAAAAGTGAGCGGTACAGCCTCTCCTGTCAAGACTGGTACCGCATTTAAAAGTTAGTAGTTAAGAGTTTTACACTACAACGCAGTAGCATAAAACTCTTAACTAAAGTGCTAAAAAGTACACTAACACCCATAAACTACCTATTAACTCCTAAACCGAGGCCCTCCCGCATCACAAACACTAAAAGAAAATTTTTAACCCCTAATCTGCCGAACCGACATTGCCGCCACTATAATAAATATATTAACCCCTAAACCGCCACATTCCCGCCTCGCAAACACTAGTTAAATTTTATTAACCTCTAATCTGCCGTCCCTAACATCACCGACACCTACCTACATTTATTAACCCCTAATCTGCCGCCCCCAACGTCGCCGCCACTATATTAAAGTTATTAACCCCTAAATCTAAGTCTAACCCTAACCCTAACACCCCCTAACTAAAATATAATTTAAATAAATCTAAATAAAATTACTACAATTCACTAAATTATTATTTAAAACTAAATACTTACCTATAAAATAAACCCTAAGCTAGCTACAATATAACTAATAGTTATCTTAGGGTTTATTTTTATTTTACAGGCAAGTTTGTATTTATTTTAACTAGGTAGAATAGTTACAAAATAGTTATTAACTATTTAATAATTACCTAGCTAAAATAAAGACAAAAGTACCTGTAAAATAAAACCTAACCTAAGTTACAATTACACCTAACACTACAACTATAATTAAATTAATTCCCTAAATTAAATAAAATTATCTAAAGTACCAAAAAAAACAACAACACTAAATTACAGAAAATAATAAAAAAATTTACAAGATTTTTAAACTAATTACACCTAATCTAATCCCCCTAACAAAATAAAAAAGTAATCAGCTCTTTTACCTGTAAAAAAAATTACAAATCCCCCCCAACATTAAAACCCACCACCCACACAACCAACCCTACTCTAAAACCCACCCACTCCCCCCCCTTAAAAAAACACTAACCCCCTGAAGATCACCCTACCGGGAGATGTCTTCATCAAACCGGGCAGAAGTGGTCCTCCAGACGGGCAGAAGTTTTCATCCAAGCGGGGCAGAAGTGGTCCTCCAGACGAGCAGAAGTCTTCATCCAGATGGCATCTTCTATCTTCATCCATCCGGCGCGGAGCGGGTCCATCTTCAAGACATCCAACACGGAGCATCCTCTTCTTCCGACGGCTACGACTGAATGAAGGTTCCTTTAAATTACATCATCCAAGATGGCGTCCCTTCAATTCCGATTGGCTGATAGAATTCTATCAGCCAATCGGAATTAAGGTAGAAAAAATCCTATTGGCTGATGCAATCAGCCAATAGGATTTTTTCTACCTTAATTGTAACTTAAGTTTATTTTTTATTTTACAGGTACTTTTGTCTTTATTTTAGCTAGGTAGTTATTAAATAGTAATAACTATGTAATAACTATTCTACCTAGTTAAAATAAATACGTTCAGCCAGCTCACCACTAACGTAAGCAGCGCTGGTATTGAGGTGAGATGTGGAGCAAAATTTTGCTCTACGATCACTTTTTTGTGGTTAACGCCGGGTTTGGAAAACCCCGTAATACCAGCACTGTCTGTAAGTGAGCGGTGAGCATAAACTGCTCATTAGCACCGCATAGCCTCTAACGCAAAACTCGTAATCTAGCCGTAAGTTATTATGCCTGAACACAACTACCTGTATTTACCCAGACACTTACCTATATTAATGTATGGTCTACAGTTAGATGAATAAACTATTTACATTTACTATCTTGAATCTCTTTAGTCTCCAAAAATAAATCTGTGTTTAGTTTACTGATACAGGGCTCGATTACAAGTGGAGCGCTAATTTAACGTGCACCCGCAAAGGGACAAATTTGCCCGTTTACGGGCCCACGTTAATTAAGCAGCCATTACAAGTGGCTGGTTAATGCTACCGCAAGCTTGCGGTAGCACTTTCCGCTAAGTGTAATAAACCAGAGGTCAGACCTCTGGTTAATTTAAAAAATGTCCTCCAATTGCCCCATAATAAAGTATACAGTTCCTTGAATAATTAAAAAAAAATATGAGCATCTTTATTTTTTTGTAAATATAACTGCACAAAGCAGTTATAAGGGTTTAAATTGATATATACAGGGAGTGCAGAATTATTAGGCAAATGAGTATTTTGACCACATCATCCTCTTTATGCATGTTGTTTTACTCCAAGCTGTATAGGCTCGAAAGCCTACTATCAATTAAGCATATTAGGTGATGTGCATCTCTGTAATAAGAAGGGGTGTGGTCTAATGACATCAACACCCTATATCAGGTGTGCATAATTATTAGGCAACTTCCTTTCCTTTGGCAAAATGGGTCAAAAGAAGGACTTGAAAGGCTCAGAAAAGTCAAAAATAGTGAGATATCTTGCAGAGGGATGCAGCACTCTTAAAATTGCAAAGCTTCTGAAGCGTAATCATCAAACAATCAAGCGTTTCATTCAAAATAGTCAACAGGGTCGCAAGAAGCGTGTGGAAAAACCAAGGCGCAAAATAACTGCCCATGAACTGAGAAAAGTCAAGCGTGCAGCTGCCAAGATGCCACTTGCCACCAGTTTGGCCATATTTCAGAGCTGCAACATCACTGGAGTGCCCAAAAGCACAAGGTGTGCAATACTCAGAGACATGGCCAAGGTAAGAAAGGCTGAAAGACGACCACCACTGAACAAGACACACAAGCTGAAACGTCAAGACTGGGCCAAGAAATATCTCAAGACTGATTTTTCTAAGGTTTTATGGACTGATGAAATGAGAGTGAGTCTTGATGGGCCAGATGGATGGGCCCGTGGCTGGATTGGTAAAGGGCAGAGAGCTCCAGTCCGACTCAGACGCCAGCAAGGTGGAGGTGGAGTACTGGTTTGGGCTGGTATCATCAAAGATGAGCTTGTGGGGCCTTTTCGGGTTGAGGATGGAGTCAAGCTTAACTCCCAGTCCTACTACCAGTTTCTGGAAGACACCTTCTTCAAGCAGTGGTACAGGAAGAAGTCTGCATCCTTCAAGAAAAACATGATTTTCATGCAGGACAATGCTCCATCACACGCGTCCAAGTACTCCACAGCATGGCTGGCAAGAAAGGGTATAAAAGAAGAAAATCTAATGACATGGCCTCCTTGTTCACCTGATCTGAACCCCATTGAGAACCTGTGGTCCATCATCAAATGTGAGATTTACAAGGAGGGAAAACAGTACACCTCTCTGAACAGTGTCTGGGAGGCTGTGGTTGCTGCTGCACGCAATGTTGATGGTGAACAGATCAAAACACTGACAGAATCCATGGATGGCAGGCTTTTGAGTGTCCTTGCAAAGAAAGGTGGCTATATTGGTCACTGATTTGTTTTTGTTTTGTTTTTGAATGTCAGAAATGTATATTTGTGAATGTTGAGATGTTATATTGGTTTCACTGGTAAAAATAAATAATTGAAATGGGTATATATTTGTTTTTTGTTAAGTTGCCTAATAATTATGCACAGTAATAGTCACCTGCACACACAGATATCCCCCTAAAATAGCTATAACTAAAAACAAACTAAAAACTACTTCCAAAACTATTCAGCTTTGATATTAATGAGTTTTTTGGGTTCATTGAGAACATGGTTGTTGTTCAATAATAAAATTAAGCCTCAAAAATACAACTTGCCTAATAATTCTGCACTCCCTGTATGTATTGACATATATAAATATGTGGGGTGTTAAAAAAAAAACAGCTCTGAAAAGTGCCTTTATATTGTGGTCTATGGGGGACTGTGTTTTCACTGTTGATATGTATGTATATGCTTTTATTTATGTGTTAATATATGTATATACACATATAAACACATAAATATATATTTATATTCATATATATTTTAAATTTGTTGCCGAACACTGCGCAACGTACTCCCTGAGCTGCGGTAGGTTCTCTGCCATGTCTGACAGCATCAGAACAAGGCTCCCATTGGAGCCTATGGAAGTGCACTTTTGTGAGCTGGTATTACATTTGCGTGTGCGCCAGTATTACTGAATGGAGCGCAAATATCGCACTCGCGAAAGTGCAATTTTGTGCTCCGCTAGTAATCTAGGCCACAATATCTGAGTTTTGTTTTATTTATTTTTTTATTTTAAATAAATGTTTCTGGAATAACCTTAGTTTTTATTTTTGTCAGGTATGTGGGGCTTGTTCTACACAATAGCTGTGGGATTAACCAGTAATCATATAATCATAAATACAACGCAAAAAAAAACATTTTATTATACATGTGAAAAGATGACTGAAAGTTAGTCCTATTTTTCACAGGGGTCACATAGGTCATTTTATTACAGGGACAGTAAACACCTTGAGATTATAATATAAAATGTTTATCCGTATTAATACACTTTCCTTATTTATTTTCCCTTCTATGCAATTTTACTCTGAAAATTTTATTTTTGTTTTCAATTCTGAGAAAAAATGCTCCCAGAACAGATACTCATGAAATGGGAGGGAGCTATGACAATGCAGAGGGAGGAGGGGCAAGTATAAGAAGGAGTTTATGCTCAAATCTGATGGATTGTTGCTATTGGACAACCATCAAGCACTGTTTACATTCTGTGTAGATTCCGGTGAGATGGAGGAGTTTTTAAGCTGTTTGAGGGAGGGGGCAGATGCAGAGGGCCTAGAGGATTGGGCTCGCTCTTATGGTGAGCAAGAGGATGGCCAGGAGATTATGGCCCCTGGTTCTGCTTAGTCCTGGGTCAGATGCAGTGCCATGCAGTGCAGCCTTCAAGGAGCAAGTGAGGCAGGCAATTTGGCAGGAGATAGACGGGGTGGCGGTCATCGTGAAGGTCTCCACTCCCATGATGGGAAGCAGAGGAGCATTGTTAATTACCGGAAGCGATTCGTTTTTAGGAATAGGTCAGCAGGCCCAATGGACATTGGGCAGAGGGAGAAGGAGACAGAAGGTCAAAAACTTTCAATAAAAATAAGATTAGGTATGGTCCTGCGATTTTGGGGAATTATGGTGGTCCTTCTCATATTGTTCAGCAGGTTTGGAGGGACCATTCTAAGAGTTAACAAAGAAAGGAAAGAAAATATCCCTAACTCTTATCTGATCCCTTAAAAGCACACTAAAAAATATACAGTGATTCTCTACACGGTTAGAAATGGACGTGTGAAAGTAAAAAAATAGCGGCGCTTTGAAAAGCTAAAGGGATTTACTGACAATGTATAAAAAACAGAATAGTAATAATGAAATAATATCATATAAGAGAATTTAATAGTATCATAAAAACATGCATACGTAAAATCAATCACACAATACTAGTGTATCATACTGTACAGTAAAAATCTTTCAAATAGTAAAAAAACGCTGTGGCCACAACTGACAATAACATAAAAAAGGAATGAATGTAGATACAAATATATAAGTTAAAAGCAAGTACACTGCAAATGCTTGCAAAAAGCAGTCTCGATAAGTATACACAACCAGACGTATCTCTTAGTCCTAATGTTATCTGATAGAAATATTGCAAGCTACGAATCTGTTGCAACCACTGAGTGTGCAATGAAATGTCAAAGGAGCGTTGAATGATCGTAGTATTCTAAGTATGTATAGGGTTATATCTGTACTGATGTTAAAAGACCACTCAATGCAGTAGAATTACATAATTAACAATTGCATAATAAAAAGACAATGATTTAACACTTACTCTGAATTTCAAATAAGCAGTAGATTTTTTTCTGACAAATTTATTTTTCTCCCATTTTCCGGCCTCTTTTATTATGTGACAGACATCAGCCAATCACAGACTAGTATACGTATACTCTGTGAGCTTGTGCTCATGCTCAGAAGGATCTTGTTCCCCAGAAAGTGTGTAAATAAAAATAATGTGCAAAATTTGATAATGAAAGTAAATTGGGAAGTTTCTTAAAAATGCATGACCTATCTGAAACATAAAAGTTTATTTTGACTTGAGTGTCCCTTTAAGTCAGGGGTGTCCAAACTTTTTTGGAAGAGTGCCAGATTTGATGAAGTGAACATGTGCGAGGGCCGGCCATTTTGCCTGACATTCTTTGAACCATTTTAAAATAAATGCAAATTAACTATTTTATGCAAAGTTTATTGAAAACGGCATACTTTTACATTTTGTGACTTGGATGACAAATCTAAACAGGTGTTAAATCACTCTGCCTTTAATATAAAAAACAGGAAGCTGAAATATGTCAGGAACATTGTAAAGTACATTACACAAACTAATAAAGGTTGTCTGTCAACTTTTAAGTTCAGAAAATGTGAACAGGAACATAACACCAAGTATACATGTGTTCAAATATATTTATAACTGATTTAGACCAACTGACATTAACTGAGATTTTACAATGTATTCATCTCAATTGAAAAAAAAACTTGCCTGCACTAATGTGCAGGGTGAAACTGAGATCTGGACTGCAGCACATAGACTAGGTCTGGTTCAAAGGCCATGGTTTTGATGCGCAAAATGTCACTCAGGTGAGAGTCACTTAGTCTTGTCCTCACGCGGTTCTTGTTAAAGTTCATAACAGAGAATGTCTTCTCACACAAATATGTTGAGCCAAACAAGCTCAGCATTTTCTTAGCCAATGTTCGAATCTCTTGAAACCGGCTCTTATCCAGTTGGCGGTAAAAGTTCACAAGAGAGAGCTGTTGGTGACGACTGCGTAACTCGCTGTCACAATGCAGCTCAATGAGCTCGAGCTGCAGCTGATCTGGAGCATCGTTGGGGTCAATAGAGAATGGAGAGGAGAAAAGGCTGATCTGATCTCCTTTTCAATAGCTGCAAAATCTTGAAAGCGCCATTTAAACTCCCCAGCCAGAGATGTGATGTCTGCTGCATACCTGCTCGTTTGCGCACTGATATCATCCTGTGGAAAACTGTTCATTATTTCCTGCAACGCTGAAAAATGAATGGTATTGGGCTCTGTTTGTGACAAATGCCTTTGGAAAAGTTGCAGCTTTGTTCCAAAGGCTTTGAGGTGTGAATAAAGCTGGTTCACCGCTGCATCTTTGCCCTGAAGACTTGTGTTCAGTACATTCAGATGCTTTGTTATGTCGACTAGAAACCCCAAATCAGCCAGCCAAATAGGATCAGATAGTTCTCTCATCGGTTGTCCCTTTGTTTCCAAGAATTCTCCAATTTCCTTTCTGAGAGAGTAGAAACGCTGCAGTGCAGATCCCCGACTGAGCCATCTTGCATCATTATGATATAAAACATCTTCGTATTCAGCCTGAATATCCAGTAGAAACTGTTTAAACTGGCGGTGGCACAGGGCTTTAGAGCGAATAAAATTAATGGTCTTTTGCACCGGTTTCATAACATGATCATATTTGAGATGTTTAGCACAGAGAACTTGTTGATGAATGATACAATGAAGTTTAATAGCTTTGCCTCCTTCTTCGATCACCTTGTTACAGATTAGGGTTGATAATCCACTTCGTTCACCAGCCATGGCAGGTGCCCCATCAGTAATAATCCCAGTAACTTTGTTCCAAGGCATTTTCATGTCATCTATGGCAGAACTAACAGAAACAAATAAATAATTTCCTCTTGTTTGGTCCTTAAGGCTCTGGAGGTCAAGTAGCTCTTCAGTCACATTCATTTCATCGTCCACCCCTCTCAGAAAAATCATCAACTGAGCTGTGTCAGAGAGGTCCGTGCTTTCATCACAGGCTATTGAAAAGAAGTCAAACTCAACTCCTTTTGACGTTAACTGTCTCTTAATATCTGATGAAATTTCTTCAATTCTCCGTGCTACAGTGTTACGAGCCAGATACATTTTGGAAAACTCTTGCTTCTTCTCTGGACAGATATTCTGCACCATTTTCATAACGCATTCTTTGATAAAGTCACCCTCAGCAAAAGATTTGCAATTTTTAGCAATTAACGTTGCCACCTCATAGCTAGCCCTTGTGGCATTTTCATTTGACTCACAGGCTTTTGTAAAAAAATCGCTGTTGTGACATTAAAACAGCTTCAAGTTGCTTCAACTTTTCACTGAGGTCACGCCCTGTTAGCTTGTCATAATATGTGCTATGTCTCGACTGGTAGTGTCTCTTAACATTGAATTCCTTATAAACAGCAACAGTCTCTTGGCATATCAGACAAACACAGTGATTCTGTATTTCAGTGAAAAAATATTCCACTTTCCACCTGTCCTGGAAGCGGCGTCCCTCACTGTCAACTTTTCTTTTCTTATTTATAGTTGCCATTATAAAAATTGGCCACATTCCTATATGCGTCCGAGATCTCGCGAGATTTGGACTTTCCCCTTCTTCTTGTGCTGGCTGATGATGTCAAACCAGAGATCCCAGGAGTCCTGAGTGGCACTCGGGGACTCACTGAGTGGCGGTCGGGGACTCACTGGGGGGCCGTATCATCTATATTTGTACACATTATCTTTGGGGCCATATCAGTCCGGAACTCGTGCCGCAATTGGCCCGCGGGCCGGACTTTGGACATGCCTGCTTTAAGTCATCGATATCCATGTTTTACAAGAGAATCACCGGGTCTGTACAGTTGGTGTAAACCAGTATCTTACCCAGTCTTAGTAAATTCTTGCTTTACCGGACCTCCGAAATTCGGTGGTGAGAAGTACCCTGGTCGCTAGTTTATCTCTCCTCGTGGAGATTTTTTCAGTGCTGACGGCTGTTAGCCTTTACTTCCTGGGTAATCACCTGGGTAATTACCTGGTCTCTTACTACCAATCGGATAACCGGTATGGATTAGGTTCTTAGTTCAAACTGGTTTTGAGTAGCGATTTTCTTACTCGCTTGTAGCTGTTATCCGATGGATAACTATAGATGAATTGTAATCCACAGTATTTCACGGTTATGTAAAAACAAGTCACTTTTCTACGAATTTCAGCATTTACTGTGTCTGCAACTGATGTGTTGGTGAGCTTGAGGGCCTTGGTGGCACAACTTGAGGGTATTATTGGGGCCTTGGGTACAGCAGCAGTGGGTTGGGTGCCAGAGGTGCCAAAATGAGTAGAAGACTGAACCAGTGAAGCTGTTGGGACAAGTACTTCAGTGGCAACAGCTTCATCTGTGATGGCTGGGAGATCAGAACAATTATCCGGGGCAATGCTAATGGTTGGACAAAAGGAGAGTCTTCTGGAATTGCAGGTTGCTGGCACAACAGTGTCAAGGTCATGCCTATGATCGATCAGCCCATTGGGGATGCATCTGACAGAGGAGTTAAAGGGAAAAAAAATGAAAGTGCCAGTATATTTATCTATTTTCACTTTTGCCACTTGACTAATAGTTTGAAATACCAGAGGACAGTAAAAAGGAGAGGAGGAGAGAAAGAGGAGATACCGTAAGCTACCAAAAACGTTTAAATATTGGTTCCAAGCCTTTGTGATATATGCAAGTGTGACGGTTCAGAACATGGGCCTGGTCTATTTTGTTATCTGGAGGAGATAGCAGCTGCCCAGCAAATGTATGTTGGTATGGTCTGGTGGACATACGATGAGCAGTTCAGGCAGAGAAAATAAGTAAACCCGGACATGAAATGGGACGACAGGGACATGGGCCTATGGTTGAAGTTAAGGGCACTGTTCACAGCTCTTTCAAGGTGGTGCCGGGGGTAAGCTAACACGGCCACCTCGGCGAGCATTAGAAAGGGATTTTGTTTTGCCTTTAATGAAGGTCAGTGTAAATGGGAAGAAACTTGCAAGTTTAAACATGAGTGTGCAGGATGTAGAGGTTCTTATTCCTTCTCCAAATGTTTTGAAAATGGTAAATTTGGGGTCCAGCAAAAGTATGGACCTCCAAAAGCAGAGGGCCCTAGTGAAACTCAAAATGATTTTGCTGTGGCTAGACAGTAACAGTAGGCTGAGGGGTTTTGCTCAGAAGGCTGAGTTGCTTCGATCTGGTTTGAGGGAAGGTTTTAAGATTTCATCTGATGTTTCACATGATTCAAGTTTTGGCGGGAAACTTTGATCAGCAAAGGAGCTTCCTGGGGTAGTTAGGGAAAAATTACAAAAGGTTGACCTAACGGATGGCAGGTCCGTTTGAAAAAAAACAAAACAATTGTGGGTTTGATTGTTTCAACCTTGGAGGTGGTGCCCAAAGAACGAAACTGGAAAGTACAGGTTAATACATCCCCTGTCTTACACGAAAGGGGTCTTGTTTAACAATGGTTTATGCAAGGATTTGGTATCTGTCTCACATGTGTCATTTGACATGTCGATTGATTCATTGACAAAAGCAGGAAAAGGGGCCCTCTTGCTAAAGTCAGATATTGAGTCAGCTTTCAGATTGCTTCCTGTGCATCCGAAGTCTATCGATTGCTGGGTGGTTTCTTCAAAGGGAGTTTCTTTGTTGATCTTTGCTTGCTGATGGGATGTTCTATCGCGTATGCCTATTTTGAACCTTTCAGCATCTTTGTCCAATGGGTAGTGTGTGAACAGGTAGGTGATTTTCTGTTTGTGCTGGAGAGTCAGATGGCTGTCACAGGTTAATGACAACATTCTACCAAACGGCTGCTTGGGTCGGGATACCAGTAGCACAGGATAAATCTGAAGGACCAGTGACAGAACTCAGTTTCAGGATTGATACGGTGGCCATGAAGGGCCGCCTTCCCATTGAAAAAGTGGTGGATTTATCATCAGTGATTGAGGAGTTTTTGTTGATTATACCAATTGGCCAGGTGTTCATCAGGAGGTTGTCTTTGGCTATGGCAGGTAAAAATTGCCCTAATCATTTTATAAGACTTTCTTGAGGGATGAAGAAGGATTTGAAAGTTTGGATCCAGTTTTTGAAGAATTTCAATGGTGCAACATTGATGCAGACACCTGGACATTGGCTTCTGAATTGGAGCTGTTCACGGATGCAGCTGTGGGTGTTAGATTTGGAGCCTATTTCAAGAGAGAATGGTGTGCGGCATGATGGCCAGCAGCATGGAAGGAGGGAATTTAGTGTTTTTGGAATTGTTATTGTATTTTTATTCGTTTGAGGACACAAATTGGAGTATTCCAATGTGTTGTTTTTGACTGATAATATGGGGGTTGTGACAGTGTCTGTCATCAATACACTTTTAGCGTCATCCCCACCATGGATACAACTCCTGAGACTGCTTGTGTTGAGGTGAACTTAATGCGCATTGTAGAGTACAACATATTCCTATTCAATAATAACATTGCTGATGCTCTTTCTAGTTTACAGTGGAAAGACTGGCTCTGCAGGCAGACAAGGGTGGGAATGCATTTCCAGAGTTTCTGTGGTGCATTGGATTGGAGACATAACAAGATTGAAACCTCATCACCGGGCCCCAGGTCTTTGAGGTCATACTCTAAAGTGTGGTATGAATGATTTGACCAACTTACTTCCCTAGATGAGGGAGGTGTTAATGTGGATGAGTTAGGTTGGTTACTTTCATGTCTGGGGGTGTTGGTATAAGAGAGGTGTATTTTTTTCAACAATTTATTGTAAACTGGCAGCTTTGGACTTTTAATTTAAATTCTTAGTGCAGGAGGACATAAAAAACATTTATTTGGTTAAGTGGCCAATGAATGGTCTGCGTAGGTTTCTTCGGGAACCAGATAGGAGGCAGCTAATTTATTTTTCAATGCTGGAAGGTTTGGTGGCAATGTTGTTAGTGTTTTGAAGTGAAGTTGTTTGCCGCAGAGTTTTTGGTGCTTTTTCACTGTCAGAATTAATGCTCTACTAACAAGCCCAAATTGGCTCCTCTAAAGGCAAGTGAGAATTTTTTCTATTTCTCACAAAAAGTTGTTATAACTGTTAAAGAGACATAAAAAAATAAAAAAGGTTCTATTTAATCACTATGTAGTATCGAGCTGGTCAGGCACATTGCTACCAAATGTGAGCTCCAGCTCTTCTAGAGGGAGTGGAAAACACAATTTCACATGTATTCTATAGTAAAAACAAGCAAAATAAACAAAGCATAACTATTGCAATGTTACTACATGGTCATCAAATAATTAATTTACAATGAATGGAGATTTAATTTTGAATTTAATGTTCCTTTAAATCTATCCTGAAACTAACAAGGAATATATGCTTGGGCACTGCTGATCCACAGGAATCATTTTCTTACTGACTGATATTTAAAGACAACACTCACAGCTATCCTCTACAAAAATACCGGTCAGTCTGTAGGTTGCTGGGCATGGGTCGGTTGATACAATAGCCCTCTACAAATGCTGTACCTTGGTTCCCATCTTTTACCCCATCATATATATTATTCACTACAAAACTAATGGTGGTTTTATCCGTTTGGCTGCCAGTAACAAACAAATCAGTGATTTTACCTCTTGCTGCAAGTAACACACAGACAGCAGTGATTTGAATTCCCATGATTTCCAGTAGCACACGAGTATGTGCAAAGTCACTTAATTCTGTGCAATATTTGTAATGCATAGAGGCTTTGAAGGTATTTAGAATTTAGTTGCCAAACAGGGGTTGTAAAAAAAAGGACATTTAAGTGTCCAGTATTTTTATATAGATTTTACTGAACAGCCTGCTGACATACTGGAACACCTGGCAAACCTAGCTAATATTACTAATTCATCTATTACCTGCTGCAGAGCTTGCTTTTCCAAGATAAATAGCGCTCCTCCTACAGTGTTACAAATCCAGACAATAATGGATTGTGTCAAACATGTGTTTCCCCTTTGCAGGGGTTTAATACATAGCATTACAGGGTCGCTAGTTTTACAATGACCAATTAGAGCATGTCATTTGTCCATTATGAGGCCCTTTTTAAAGGGACAGTAAAGACCTTGTAATTACAATACATTTCTGCTGTTGTCAGATACCTTCCCTACATCTCTGGTCATTGGGGTCACGCGGCTATGCAGGGATCACTTGCTTGTGTTCATGTACAGAACCCGCATTGACGTGTTTCCAGGCTGGCAATGTGGCATGTGTTCTTTCTTGTTCCCATGTGTGCGTGCGCTTTCTTTGTTGAAAAGAATACATAGGTAGGCTCAGGAGCAGAAAAGCCCTACTGGGAGATAGTTGCTGCACATATATGGTGTGATTGACTCTCATTAGTATGTTGTTGCTCCTTCAACAAAGGATACTGAGAGTGCAAAGTAAAGTTGATAATAGAAGATAATAGATAGTTGTTTAAAATTGTATGCTCTATCTTAATCATAAAAGAAAAGGGTTTAATTTCCCTTTAAAGGGACAGTAAAGTCACAATGAGACCTTCATGATTTAGACAGAACATACAATTTTAAACAAATTTCTTATTTACTTCTATTATTTATTTTGCTTCATTCTCTTGTTATCCATTGCTGAAAGGTTTATCTAGGAAATTGTCATTGGCTCATCCATGTGTTCAGTTAGAAACCAGTAGTGCATTTCTGCGCCTTCAACAAATGATACCAAGAGAATGAAACAAATTTGATAATAGAAGTAAACTTGAAAGTTGTTTAAAATCATGAAAGCAAAATTTTGGTTAAAGGGACACTGAACCCAATTTTTTTTCTTTTGTGATTCAGATAGAGCATGCAATTTTTTTTTTATTTATTTATTTATAACCAACATCGTGTACAGCATAAATTCAATCTCTTTGTGCCTCGCAGGGCCAAAAAAAAGAAAAAAAGAGAAAAGCATAATATATTGGAAAACATAACAGATTTAAATTAAAAATTTCACGGTCCAGTTTACTGGTCCCCTTGAATGGAATATTTGTACACCTAGTTGGGGTTTTTCTAGTTTTAAACATAAAATAAATAGGAAAGAGAGAAAAAAAAAAAAAAAGGGGGGGGGAGAGGAGGGAGGGAAGGGGAGGGAGAGGGGTGATTACCTCTGATTACCAAATACCTAGTAAGATTAATTCTGTATCTCTAAACGGGTAGATTATATATTCAATTTCGCTCTCAGATAGGGATTTTATAAATATAGACCACTTTAAGAAGAATCTCTTTACATCTTCTTCATTCTGTATATCAGTATCCACTTGCTCAATAATACACTGTTTCTTTAAACAATTTTTGATTTCTTTTACACTCGGGATTGTTCTTGTTTTCCATTTCTTTAAGATTAAATATCTACCAGCCAGAATAGTTAGATTAATGATTTTAGACTCCTTGAAGGATAGACCCTCATCCTGACTAAGTAAAACTACATTTGTGGGAGAGAGAGGCAGAGAGGGAAGGCCTAGGCTGGTGTTTAACCAGTACTGTGTCTTAAGCCAGAATTTACGAAGTTTCGGACATTCCCATAACATATGCAATAAGCTAGCTGAAGGAAAAAGACATTTTGGGCATTTGTTAAATCTGGCCTGGCACTGTGCGCCTTTTTTCGGTGTGAAGTGTGACATATGCAGGATCTTAATATGCGATTCCCTCCAGGTTGTAGATAAGGTTACCTGATGAACCTTTTGTATTGAGAGAGTAAGTGTACTAAGAGTAAGAGATTCTTGTCTTAGCACTTCAGCCCATTTATGCCTAATTTTTTCCAGTGTCTCTGAGCCTTTAAGTGAGGTTATTATTTTATAGATATAAGAAATTGAGGTGAGCCCGTTCTTTGCTAAAAGAATCCAGTTATCAATACTCCCAAGTGACCATTCCCAACCAAATTCACTTGTTAGCTTGGTAGCGTAATGTCTTGCTTGCAGGTAAGCAAAAAAGTTTTTATTGGGGATGCCAAATTCTTCCCTTAGGGAGTCAAATGACCTAACACATCTCGTTTCAAAATCTAATAACTGGTGAACTTGCCTTAGACCTTGAATCTGCCATTGTGCAAATAAAGTCGATTGCATCCCTGCTGGAAATTGTGGATTATTTAAAAGTGTGTTATACCTAGATACCTTAGATTCAATAGATAGTTGTTTGCACAGCTTCTTCCACATTTGAATTGGATTGCAAATCGAACTTATTTTTTTTAATTCAGGAGGAAAAAGATTGTTATTGCAGTGTATGATAGCCCTCAACTCAATTGGATAGAGAATGTCGGCATCAAGTTCAGAGTTCGTGATATAATCATTATTAGTTATCCAGTCTACTATAATACGAGCTAGGAATACTAGATTATAGTTCCTTAGGTCAGGGAGAGATAATCCTCCCAATTTTAAAGGTAATGTCAATTTAGTTAATGAGATTCTAGGCTTTTTGTTCTGCCAAATAAACTCACGCAGGGCTATATTAAATGAAAGAATATCTTTCCTTTTGAGAATCAGTGGGGTATTCTGGAGAACATAAAGTATTTTCGGGAGAAGGGTCATTTTGTATAGGGCAATGCGACCTGACAAAGAGAGAGGTAGATTCTGCCAATTTTTGAAAGCTTCTTTGACGATCTTGAGTATTGGAAGTATATTTAAAGAATACCAGTCGTTAGGATTATAGGAAATCCATATACCTAAATATTTAACCGAATCTTGTACTATAGTGAAAGGGATTTGTGTTGCTGAAGCTTTTGTCTTTTTGATCCAAAGTAACTCTGATTTAGCTGTATTTACCTTATAACCAGAGAATGATCCGAACTGATCTATTATCGAAAGGAGCTTGGGTATATTGTTAACTGTATTTGATAGGTATATTAAAACATCGTCAGCATAAAGTGCCATACGCATCTCTTTTCTTCTTACCTTAATTCCTTCCAATTGTTGACGTACTGCTAAAGCCAGAGGTTCGATTGCCAGGTCAAATAATAGGGGGGAGAGAGGACACCCCTGTCTGGTTCCCCGTTCTAATGTTATGTCTTGCGTAAGATCACCATTTACTATAATTTTCGTGGCAGCGTTTTTGTACAGATTATTAAAGAAACGGAGAAAGTTACCTCCTAACCCGAATTTTTTCAAAGTATAAGACAAATGATCGTAATGCACAGAATCAAATGCTTTTTCAGCATCAATAAAAATGATCGCCTTATCAGGGGTCTCCTCTCTCCTCCCAGTTTGCATCTCCTCCGTAATCTTAAAGTATTCAATTGTGAGGAATAATTCCCTAATTTTAGCTGAAGAATTCCGTTTTGAAATGAAGCCTGATTGATCTTTATGAATAATGGAAGGAAGGAAAGATTGCATCCTAGTTGCCAGAATAGCTGCTAACAGTTTGTAATCAGTATTCAGAAGTGCTATAGGTCTATAGGATTCTTTCTTTACCGGGTCCTTCCCTGGCTTCAAAATAAGGGTTGTGTTAGAAGCAACAAAATCTAATGACGGCGTACCCCCTCCAAGGTAGAGATCGTTAAATAAGGAAGATAAATACTTTGTTATTTCAGAGGATAGTATCTTATAAAATTCGTTCGGGAGGGAGTCAGGTCCTGGGGCTTTATTATAAGCTAGTTTATGAATTGCTGTAACAATTTCTTGTTCAGTGATGGTAGAATTTAAGCGATCTGTTGTTTCGCTTGATAACACCGGATACAAATTTTTTTTCCAGAATTCCTCACGCTGTGTAAAATTTGATATTTTACCATTATAAAGGGTTTTGTAATATTCCTCGAATACTCGAAGAAGTTCTTCAGGTGTTTTAAATTGCCTACCTTCTGATGTTATACTTTCTATTAAAGAAGAAGCTTTCTCTCGTTTGACCAAATTTGCCAGGAGTTTACCTGTTTTATTCCCGTAGTGGTATAACTTGGCCTGTAATCTAAGGTCTTTCTGTGTTGTTTTGTATAAATAAAAAGAATCTCTGTGTGTTAACGCAGAGATGTATCTGGACCATGTTTCTGGGGTTTGCTGATAGATATACCTATTGTATGCATTTGTTACTGCTCTAAGAAGCTCTCCTTCCCTTTTCTTATACTTTTTAGTCCTGGCTATATTATATGCGAGTATTTCCCCTCTTAAAACAGCTTTAGCTGTTTCCCAAAAAAGTGCTGGTCGTGAGATGTATTCCTGATTAAATTGAACGTAATCACGAAATTTTGCTATCAACCAGTTTTTGAATTTATTGTCAGTACTTAAATATCGTGGGAATTTAAACCCTCTTTTCCCTCCCTGTGAACAGTTAGACTGAAATGCTAAGGAAATAGGGGCATGGTCAGATGTAGTGATTGGGAGGATTTCGGCTATAACTTTAGATTTACATAATCTCTCGTCAATTAGAAAAAGATCTATTCTGGAAAGTGTCTTGTGTGCGCGAGAGTGACATGTGTACTCCCTCTCATCCGTATTTTGTGTCCTCCATATGTCACAGATCTTCAAGTTTTTAGTTAATTTAATGAATAACTTTGATTCTAAATTATCTCTCTTTGTTTTTCGAGAAGTGGAGTTCTGTCTTAATCTATCAAGTGGGTATTTAGGTGCCATGTTGAAGTCCCCCCCCAAGATCAGGTATCCCTCCGTAAGAAGCAAGAGTTTGTTTTGTAAGTTTTCCCAGAACGGGAGACAGAAAACATTAGGAGCGTAGACATTACAAAGTGTGTACATTATTTTCATTATTTTAATTTTGACAATCAGATACCTTCCCTCTCTGTCTGTCTCAGTGTGTATAACTTCATAATCGAGCTTCTTCCCTAAAAGCATTGCTACTCCACTTTTCCTTTTGGTTGAGGATGAAAATAATACTTCTTTAACCCATGTGGTTTTAAGTTTAAGCACTTCTTCAGATTTTAAGTGGGTCTCTTGCAGGAAGGCAATATCTGTATTATTTTTTTTAAGGTGGGATAACACTATTTTTCTCTTTATAGGGGATGTTAAGCCACCTATATTCCATGATACCAGTTTAAAAGTATTCTTTATATCCATCTAGGCAACATTAAAGAGGGGAAAGAAGCGGAGGAGAGGAGGAAGGAAAGGGGAGAGAGAAGAAAAAGCAAAAAAAAAAAAAAAAAAAAAAAAGACACAAAACCATAACACAAGAAAATAAAAACCTTAGTGTACCCCCATAAAAACCAAGCACATAGAGGAAGTATAACCCCTCTCCCTCTGCGACCCTTGTAGTTAATTGATTCCATCTTTGTTAAAAAAACAATGAGAGAAAAAAAAAGAAAAGAAAAAAAAAGAAAAGTAGAAAACTAACTCCAGTTAACTTCCCCTCTAATCTATTCTGGTACTGGGTACGTATCAAGATAAAAAATTTCAGCTTCCTGTGCTGATTCGAAGATATGAGTATGACCTTCTAACGCTATTTTCAGTTTTGCAGGATATAATAGTGTAGCCCAAGCCCCTTGTTTTATAAATTTTGTGCAATGTGGGGCGAGTTCTTTTCTTTTTGCAGCTGTTTCTGCTGAATAATCTTGGAACATAAAGATTTTTACACCATCTAGAAATATAGGCTGATGTTTACAGTATGCTTGTAGCAGAGTGACCTTATGCTGAAAATTTAAAATTCTTGCAATAATAGGTCTAGGTCTTGTATTCACTCTGCTTGAGTTGAAGGTCCCTATTCTGTGTGCCCTTTTGACCGTTATCTGTGGGTGAGATTCAGGAATTTGGAGTACCCGGGGTAGAATTTTTGACATAAAATTTACTAAGTCTTCATATTTTTTTCCCTCTGGGACACCAATAACCCTTAGGTTATTTCTCCTTGACCTATCCTCCAAATTTTCAATTTTACTCTGCATTTTTAGTAGTAAACTACTTGTAGAATCAAGGATAGATTTGTAAGATATAGTCTGGTCCTCAAGATCTGAAATTCTTTGTTCAGCTTCAGAAATTCTGTGTTCATATTGTTTAACTTCATTGGACAAAGATGCTATATCCTGTTTTATTTCGTCTCTCAGTGATTCAAATTTAGGATTTAGGGCTAATGTAATACTGTTAACCAGTGTTTGGATATCAATAGTTTCCATCGTGGATAAAGGGTTTATCATTGGTGGTTGTGATTCTATCGAGGTTTCAGGAGGAGGTTTATTCTTTTTCTCCCTTTGTCTACCCGCCATAGTTAAAGGAGGTGTTTTGGGGTGACCATGCAAATATTTGTCCATGTGCAATTTTTAACTTACTGAGGTGTAACGTGATTTTTTTTTTTTCTTCTTTTCCCTTATTCCTTTGGTGAGGTGACAAAAAAAAAAAAAAGAAAAGAAAAGAAAAAAAAGGAAGTGAGGGCAATAGGAGTGGGTTTGTGGAGTGATTTTGTGAGGTAAAAGGGAGGAATCAGTGTTTGTGAAAAAGTTAGATGGGTCGTGACCCATTTAATTATTTACTTTATATTGTGGAAAAATGGACCAGTGAGTGGGGGTTTTGTGAATTTAATGTGTATGTTCTCCTTTAGTCCTATGGGGGGAAACAGCAATTTTTGGGTTTATTAAACCCACCTCCCTTTTTCCCTACTTCGCCT
Organism: Bombina bombina; assembly: GCF_027579735.1. Classification (NCBI taxonomy): domain Eukaryota; kingdom Metazoa; phylum Chordata; class Amphibia; order Anura; family Bombinatoridae; genus Bombina; species Bombina bombina. The sequence continues at coordinate 1,388,839,038 of NC_069499.1, forward strand.
AGATTTTCCACTTGGTTTACCCCTTCTGGCCTTTTTATTTCAATAAAGGAGATTGTTTCTTATACCTAGCTTTTCTTTAACTTAATTGTTTCCCTTTCTTGTACCCCTCTACTTACTCACTCCTAGACAAGGAATAGCCTATAAGTTAAGCTAATTCCCTGTAACAGTATACGTTTTTATTGAATCCCAGCTTAGAAGGGCAGGGAACTATATTTATGTAAGCAGTTCTGTATATAAAGTTTTGTAACTTGCTTAGTGAGAGACTATTTTTATTTATTATTTTTTTTTTTTCCCGCCTCTTCAGCTCTCAGTTCCCCTCTTGATAGGACAGTTATAGATTTATAATATTGTTCCTCTGACAGTAACCAGGAGAGAGGAGCCCATCCAAGGTGGGAGGGAGAGGGGCAGTAACACAGAGGGAATTGGCAGCAAAAAGAAAAACCCTGCCTATAGTGCCTATTAGTCAATACATTACCACTTTAACACACAAAGAGAAACATATCAGCAATTAGTTAAGTAAAATTATATTCCATTACATTAGTTCCAGTGGTGCCTAAGAGCGTATACCTAGGCAGGGAAGCCCAAGTTAATTCAATTGACACTTCCGCAGCGAAGTGTCTTCCCTACTCCCCCTGCTGCTGCTCAGGGGGAGAAGGACCAACCCAATAACCTCAAGGGAGAAAACCCCCCGAGAAAATAAAAAATATTTAAGAGATAAAAAGAAGTTTGTGATATTTTACGATACAGTAGTATAATATTGCTGAAAAATTTCAACAAGTTCTGAGAATGTCCTTGAGAGAAGAAAGGAAAAAATATAATGTAAAGAGACACGTCAACAGACCAATATTATGGAAAAATAAAATATTAATTTTTTCTCTTTGGGGTCTTAGCAGCGAAAACCCATTAATTTTCAGAAAATCTTAATGCCTATCAAGTGTAGACACCGGGAATATTATTTTATACCAGAGGTGTCTGTGTTATAAATAGATAAATTCCTGGATACAGCGATAAATACTTTTAACACCTTTTGTATAGCAATGGGAAGATCCTAGATTCAATAGATAGATTTTAAAGAGCCCATTTTAATTTTGTACTATTGCAATGAACTAAATCAAGAGGGGGAACTCAGATTAATGTCAGATATAATTATCTTAGGAGAAAAAGAGGGGTTGTACTCTTTATCATTAGAATAATTTAGCGCTATCAAAGAGTTGAAACAGTTTACCTCCTGGTGTACAAAAAAAAAAAAAAAAAAAAAAAGCAAAAACATAAAAAAAGAGAAAGAAAAAAAAAAGAAACCAATTCAAGACACAACAGAGAAAGACTTTGATATTGTGGTGTAACTTAAAGAGTAACAATTTAAGCTCCTAGGAGTAATAAAGCTTAGCAGAAAAAAAACTTTGCAACATCTATAGTTCAATTAAATTCGAGCAGAGGAGAAGCTTCTCTTCCAGAGGGAGCGATTTTCAGGGCTATAGGCCCCTTAATAGTTCAACCAAATTGAGAAAAGTGAGAGAAATAAAAACTTTTGCAGAACAAAATGTGAATGAAGAGTTTATACTGCTTTTATCTCTTTTTGTTGCAATTTTTGTAGTTTATCCTATATTCTTTGTTTTAATTCCTTTCTCTCTTTCCTTCCCTCTCTTCCCCTCTGTTATCCTGCTCCTCTTCTCCCTCCTCACAGTCTCTCCCCTCCTTCTTCCTTATACGAGCACAAGTGATGTTATGTTATCCATAGATGTTAAGATAATGCCAAGATCTTCTGCTAAGAATTATGCCCAAGAAAAGAGATACCGATATCAAATTGGCTCCTAGGGATATACTTGTCAAACCCTTAAGTCCAGTGATGACCCCTCTCTTGTTATAAAAAAAAAAACAAAACAGTGTCAAGAAATATCCTATAAGGCTCACCTTACCCCAGCTTCCTCTCACTCACTCACCGCCGCAGGGAGTATGCTGAGATACACAGGAACCAGGATCCTCGTATTGCGGCTAGCTTTCACCCGCTCTTCTTGCCCTCATTTCAGGCACGATTCATCCCAACAGAGCCCTCCTCCTCTCTCGCAGCACCGGTGGGAGAGGAGAGAGGGAAACCAGCTTCAAAATAGCCGGAACGAGGAGAAAGCAGGCAGACAGAAGAGAGACCTCTCGGAAGCACACCAGCTCAGCGCTCCATTCAACGCTCACCCCCTCCCTCGCAGCACCGGTGGGGGAGGAGGGGCCAGATCACAGACAGGAACAGCCGACTTTGTGGCAGGGGGACAGCCAGGCTCCAACGGGTCAAACAGATGGCAGACCACCTCCAAGCATGACGATCCTTCTGAACGTATGGCGGTGAGTGTAGACAAAACGTAGAAAGATCTTGATGCCGGGAAAGGTAAGTCCTATCCTGAGGGGAGGGAAGATGACACCAAAAAAAAAGAAAAAAAAAAGTTTTTAACTGTGTGCTTATTATTGCGGTATTGTTGCGACTTGTAACTCCAGTTTAACCCAGGGGGTGAGAGAGTCCAGGGCTAGGTAAGGAGGGGGACAGACTGGGGAAGTGAGGGTTGTCTTCCGTACAGATTTTCCTCTAGCAAATGAAGTGCAACCCAGCAACAAGATTGAGTCTAGCAATGTTTGTATAGCAGACAGTGCGATGGAAGGGCACTGTTAGGATCCAGGAACGGTATAACTGTTATCCAGGTAGCAACCCCATTTCCTGGGGTAAGGCGCGAAAGAGTTACCGCCAACAGCAATTAGGACTGGAGCAGGGAGCTCAGCAGCTAATACTTGCTCCTCCTCCACCGGAACCTAGAACATGCAAAAAAGGGCATGCAATTTTTTTTTCAGAGCATGCAATTTTAAGCAACTTTCTAATTTACTCCTATTATCAAATTTTCTTTGTTCTCTTGCTATCTTTATTTGAAATAAAAGCCATCTAAGCTTTTTTGGGTTAAGAACTCTGGACAGCACTTTTTGATTGGTGGATAGATTTTCCAATCAGCAAGGACAACCCAGGTTGTTCACCAAAATGGGCCGGCATCTAAACTTAGATTCTTGCATTTCAAATAAAGATACCAAGAGAATAAAGAGAATTTGATAATAGGAGTAAATTAGATAGTTGCTTAAAAATTCATGCTCTCTCTGAATCACAAAAGAAAAATTTTGGGTTCAGTGTCCCTTTAAGTGTTACTCTTGAAACAGTTATAACTTTTACTAGAAGCATTTTTGCTAATACATGTATATTGCAAGATGCTTCCATTCAAAATTGAAATACACTCATGTGCATTCCAATTTTGGCTGATATGTCCCTTTAACTTCTTCCAGAAACAGCTTAAGTTATAGACTCTATTCACCTGCACAACCTCTCTAGAAAGCCAAGGGTTAAAGGGACAGATTACTCAAAAAATTTCTCCCCTTTAATTTGTTCCCAATGATCCACTTTACCTGCTGAAGTGTATTAAATTGTTTACAAGTAGCTCCTTTACCCTTATATTGGCATTTGAAATTGTTAATTTAGCATGTGGTATCCCCACCTATTCTGTAAGTTTGTGGCCACGCGAACCAGCTATAGATAAGCTTTGTAAACACAGCCAGCAGAAGAAATTACACTCCCAGTCGGATATAGCAGAGATAAGGTAATACAATGTTGATTTTCCATTGTTCTCTCAAAGTACTGGTGATTGTTTTAAGGACAGATATAAGATAAAGAAGCAGGTATATGTGCACAATGTGATACAGTAATGAGATCTGATTATACCTACAAGCTCAACCCATTTTATTAGGTTGTGGCTTCAAAACACAAAATCAGAGCTTTAATATACACAAATAAGCCTTAAAAAGCTAATTTTCATAAATGTTTTACTCTGCAGTTGGTAAAAAAAGCAATTGTAAACACATTAAGGGAAAAACTATTTTACAGTATACTGTCCCTTTAAGTATTTACCCTTCTCTGACAGACAGCTCCTTGGATAAAGGATAAAGGATATTATCAGCAGGCAGGACAGCTAGTGGTGTAGGTGGTACATTAACTATTTGAGTATCTGATTTTTTGCAACTGAAGCAGCTGAGGAAAAGACAAAATATATGATAAAGGTATAAAATATACAACAAAGGTATAAATATACAACAAAGGTATAAAATATACAACAAAGGTATAAAATATACAACAAAGGTATAATAAAATAAGAATAAGGAAACTAATTACTGTGTACAGGGATATGCAGGTGGAGGAAATAAAGTCTAATTTGAGGAAACAATTTGGTCTGAAGGCCTATGTGGCCAATATCGGATGTATAAAATTATTATTTAATTTAAAGGGGCATTCCAGCGCTTTTTTAATTACCTTAAGACTATTATTTAAAAAATTTAATTAAACTTTGCAAAAAAAGGTTTTAAATTAAATCCATACATTTTTAAATAAATGTATTTTAAAAACCGTTCCACTGCCCATTGATCCGCAATGAAGAAGCAACCAACTCGTGTATACAAACATATAGACCAAGATTACAAGTGGAGCGCAAAAATAACAAAAGGCCCTCAAAATAAAATTATATTCTAATATTTTCCTTTTTTTTTAGAAAATAAATACATAGAAAATGAGTTGCTGTTAAAGGGAAGTTAAAGTAAATGTTATTTTTTAATGTTTATTTGAAAGAAGAAGTAATAAAAAACAGGAAGCATTGTACTCACATGAAAAAGTCAGCAGGAGTCACGCAGGAATCCAGAAACAAATACAACTGCAATGACATTAATTGGAGAATGGCATCTACAAATACACATATACATCATAAGTTCCTTTATTCTCTACAAAAAGTATTTGTATGTTAACATAAATGGTTATCAAAATAAAACAAAAAAACTGAAAAACAGTAGAATAAAATATTATCATCATCACTTTGTATGTGTCTTATTCAGAGTGACTCACAGTAGTATAGAAAGGAAGAGAATGAGGGATATAAGTGAAGGATAGTATATAAGAAGGAAGGTTGAGGTAAAGGGGAAAGATTATTATTATCGGTTATTTGAAGAGCGCCAACAGATTCCGCAGCGCTATAAACATAGGCAATATACAAGGTAGCAATTATAGGGATCAAATGGGTAGAGGGCCCTGCCTAGAGTCGCACTGTTGTAGTCAGCTCTTGTGATTGTGATCTGCAAGCAGTTGGGCTCTTAGGCTTACATTCTAGGGAAGTTCATGGCGGATAGCAATGGAGGAGGAACTGGTATTAGGAAAGGTTAGTGTAGGTTGTATGCATACCTGAACAGAAGAGTCTTTAGGGAGTGCTTTAAGCTTTCAAAACTAGGGGAGAGTCTTGTGGAGTGAGGCAGAAAGTTCCACAAGATGGGAGCCAGTCTGGAGAAGTCCTGTAAATGGGAATGTGAGGAGGTAACAAGAGAGCAAGAGAAGAGGAGAGTAGGAGGTCGTAAGCAGAGTGAAGGGGACGGGAGGGAGAGTATCTGGAGAAAATGGCTGAGATATAGAGGGGAGCAGTGCAGTTGAGGGTTTTGTATGTCAGAGTCAGAATTTTGTGTTTAATCCTGGAGGCAAAAGGAAGCCAGTGAAGGGATTCAGAAAGGTTCAGCTGATGAAGAGCGACGTCTAAGGTAGATGAGCCTGGCAGACGCAATTATTATGGATTGTAAAGGAGCTAGACGGCAGCTAGGGAGACCAGAGAGCATGGAGTTGCAGTAGTCAAGGTGGGGAAAGGATGAGAGAGTGGATTAAAATCTTAGTTGTGTCTTGTGTAAGGAAATGTCTAATTTTATAGATGTTTATAAGGTGGAGGCGGCAGGATTTAGCCAAAGCCTTAATATGAGTAAAGAAAGAAAGATCTGAGTCAAGTGTGACTCCAAGACAATGGGCATGCGGGGTAGGGGTAATGATGGAGTTGTCGACAGTTATAGAGAGATGGGGATGGAGATTTTAGAAGAAGGGGGGAAATAAGGAGCTCAGTTTTGGAGAGATTTAGCTTAAGGTAGCGAGAGGACATCCATGAAGAGATGTGAGAAAGACAGTTAGTGACACTGGTTAGCAAAGAAGGAGATAGGTCTGGAAAAGCGATGTAGATTTAAGTGTCGTTGGCATACAAATGATATTGAAACCCGTCGGACTTTATTAGGGAACCTAATGATAATGATAACAGTATCAAAGAGTGCAGACAGATCAAGGAGGATACGCAAAGAGAATTGGCCTTTGGATTTTGCTGTAAGTAGGTCGTTGTTAACCTTAACGATTGCTGTCTCTGTGGAGTGATGGGGTGAAATCCAGATTGCGGTGGGTCAAGGAGGGAGTGTAATGTAAGGAAATGGGATAGGCGTGCATGTACTAGCTTTTCAAGAAACTTTGAGGAAAGAGGGCGTAGGGAAATAGGATGGTAGTTGAATGGGGAGGTTGGATCAAGAGAAGGTTTTTTGAGGATAGGTGTGACCAGTGCATGTTTTAGAGATGAGGAAATATACCAGTGCTGAGAGAGAGGTTGAAAATGTGTGTGAGTATAGGGGCAAGGGTAGAAGAGAGGGGTGTAGCTGTGAGGGGATGGGGTTGAGGGGACAGGTAGTTAGGAGAGAGCACAGTATAAGTGCAGAAACTTGTTCCTCAGTAACAGTTGCAAAAGACCTCAATATATGACTATGGGTTTTGGTTAATTGCAAGCTTTTGAGGGGGTGAGAGTCTGGAAGCATGTTGAGAGCTAATTTAGTTTCTGATGGAATCAATTTTGTTATTGAAGTGGCTGGCAAAATCTTGAGCTGACAGAGAAGTTGTATTAGGAGGTGGGGTGGGTGGAGACGAGTGTTGAAACTTGAGAACAGATGTTTTGGGTTTGAAGAAAGAGTGGAGATAAGAGTAGAGAAGTAGTGTTGTTTATAAAAATTAAGGGCAGAGAAGTAGGAGTTCAAGATGAACTTGTAGTGAAGAAAGTCAGCTGAACTTTGAGATTTTCTCCAGTGCCGCTCAGCAGTACGGTAACATCTGCGTAGGAACCGTGTCAGAGGAGTATGCCAGGGCTGAGGGTGAGTGTGTGATTTCCGAGCTATGGTAGAAGGGGCCAGATTGTCAAGGACCGATGTAAGGGTGGAATTATAGTGGCAGATAGATTGGTCAGAAAGACCAGAAAAGTTCAGCACAAGTGTCAATGCTTGCTGCAGGGTTCATACTGCAAACCATCAATATGCATAAAAAGTCCAAAAAGCAGGCACACCATATAATATAGAATTTTATTTGGTTAGTACAAAAGCATAAAAATGCAACGTTTCGAACCACACAGGTTCTTAATCATGCATATTGACCATATAATATAGAATTTTATTTGGTTAGTACAAAAGCATAAAAATGCAACGTTTCGAACCACACAGGTTCTTAATCATGCATGCGAGAAAGATTGGTCAGGGCAGGAAAAGGAGAAGATGGATGAGAGGAGAGGTTCAGGAGAACTAGTGAGCTGTTGCTGATCTAATGATGTAATGCTTCTGTGAAGTTTGGTGTGAGGGGTAGAAGGAGGGAGAGTTGTAAGGAGGGATGAGAGGTTGCAAGTGAGGAGATGATGGTCAGAAAGAGGAAAAGGGGAGTTTGTGAAGTTTGAAATAGTGCATCGATAGCTAAAGATCAGATCAAGGGAGTGACCATCTTTGTGAGTGGGAGAGTCAGTCCATTGTGACAGACCGAAAGAGGAAGTGAGTTGCAGAAGTTGTTTTGCAGAGGAGGCAGTGGGATTGTCAAGAGGGATGTTGAAGTCACCAAGAATGAGGGCAGGAGTGTCCAAGGAAAGGAAATAAGGAAGCCAGGCAGCAAAATTATCTAGAAATTGAGTTGAGGTGTCAGGGGGGGTGTCAGGTTCTGCCTGGTTCAACCCATTTTCCTCCTAGCTACACCCACTATTTTCTGATTTGTTCCTCCTTCCTTAAGACTGCCGCTCACCTGTTACACCTTGCTCAGTATTGATGATCTTCGCTACAGAGAGGATTACCTGCCTGCTCAGCCATTTCCTTCTCTACCTTCTAATACGGAGTTCTGAGCCTATATCCTAAACAGCAACTTCTACTTTGGAATTCCATTTAAAGTCACTCTCTCTCCTTGTGGGGTAAAGTACCTACTGTGTTTTTCTATTACCTCTCGCTGCTTTCTTTTTACCGCAGCTCATACCCTCAGTGTTCATTCAGCCTGTCAGTGAGATTCTCCCGATTACGCTACACAGCGTGACGTCACTTCCGGGTCTGCTCCGGTCTCACTCTAACTACTCTGATTCACCTACGAAGGTAACCCTGCTTGCTCTCCTGGCTGCCTGCATTACCAAGGTACAAATTACAGCTAAACATCATATCTCATAACGTAAGCAACTCAGACTTGTATTAAAGATAAGAAGTTTAATCATAAACTTTAAAGCCTAAACCGCAACTTCACTTGTTTGGTTCACTGATGCTCATATGCTGCCTGTCTGAATCTTTATCTTATTGTCCTTTTCCTGTTATTATCTAAGGGTGATCTTAACAGTATATTTCTTTTCTTATTCACTTTCTGCTGAATAAGTTATCAATCCTTGATATATTATACTTATTCACGTGACTGAAGGAAACCTTTTCAGTAATAGAGGTTTTAGACAGTCCTGTGTAACATACATATTATTATTCATTCTGCAGTTGTGTTCCACCTATACACATATCTACCAGTTTGTGATAGGGGGGGCGGTATATTACTGCAACACGTATAGAGAGGGGAGAGAATAAGCAAATCATGTGGGTTTCAAATGAGGAAAATGTGAGGGAAGAGATGGGTTGTATTTGTTGGAAGGTGCAATGATAGGAAAGTAAAATATCTACACCACCTCCTTGTCTGTTACCAGACCTAGGAGTATGGCTGAAGTGGAGACCCCCATGTGACAGTGCAGCAGTGGATACTGTGTCTAAAGGAGAGAGCCAAGTTTCTGTGAGAGCCAGAAGGTTGGGGGAGTGTGAGATAAAGAGGTCATGGATAAAAGTGAGCTTGTTGCAAACAGAGCGAGAGTTCCAGAGTGCACAAGTGAAGGTGGTAGTGGCTTTAGATACAAGAGGAATGTTAGCAAGGTCACTAGAGTTTTGTTTTCTGAATCTGTGGAAAGGTATACATGGATGTGCATGGCTAGGAAGTTGTTGGGGACCAGGATTAGGGGAGATGTACCAGCAGCTAGTATGAGCAAGAGGGAGAATGACATGAGGTGAGATGTAGATTTTCAGTAGAGACTTTTTTAGGATGAGGTGCAGGGGGGAGAGAGGGAGTATAGGAATGTGTGAAGTTTATGAATACAAAAGTTAAGGTGAGTTTAAGAGACATGGGCTTATGAACAGAGCAGGTGGTGAAGGGAAAGGAGTAATTGAGTAAAGTAGTTTGTTATAGAGGCAAGAGGTAGCAAAAAGGAATATGAATATATTGAGCATTTTTACAAAAGTGGGAACCAATTAAACACCTAATACACATAATTACAGCAGCACTTGGATAAGGAAACAATGAGATAATTAAAACACAAAATGACGAGTACTTGCCTTGTGTCTTGCCCCTTGTCCAATTCTTGTATAATTCTTATCTTAATGCCTCACTTATAAAATGTTTACTTCAGAAATGTGAACATATGCTATTGTGAAAATGCACACTGCCCAGACAATGCACCCCCCAGTGCAATGCATAGGCCAAAGATCAATATAATAAGAGACTTAGATCTTCCGCTCACTGATAAACCATAGGGATATATTAGGTAATAAGTAAAAATTCTATAATTGGACCCTAGGGTGCCAGGGGGGGGGGGGGGGGTATTTCTAAACCCAGTCTACCAAAATAAGTTCAAAGAAGTCTGCGTTGTCCAGTGTATATAAAACATTCCTTTCCATTGAGCTTATATAAGCCATAGTGTTTAGGACTGAGGACCAGCTAGGAGGAGACTCCCTTTCCATAACCTAGCAATAGACAATTTAACTGCAGTTAGAAGATAAATACATAAATAGCTTTGATGCTTAGGCAAATAGTGCGTTGCTATGGGTACTAAGGCTGATTCAGGAGATTTGGGTAGCTTAATACCTAATCTGGAGAGGTTTGAGAAATTTATATTCCATAAAATTGTCAGTTTGGAGCACCCCCACCAAATATGCAGGGAGTCTCCCACCTGTCCACATCCCTTCCAATACAAAGGTGAAATATTGTTATTTATTTTAAATATTCTAAGTGGAACATAGTAACAATGAGTAAGGAGCTTATAGTATGTTTCAAATAGGGTAATACAGTGAATAGCCTTTTTAGTAAGTGTGATAGTTTTTTGCCAGGTTTGTAAAGGTATTGTGGTATCTAAAATGTTTTTCCAGCTAAGCAAGTGAAAAACTTTATTTACTGGTGCTGTGCCTTTCATAAGGCTGTAGTGGGATAATTCTTAAAGCCCCAACTACGTAAAAAGCTTTTGATACAGTTGTATTCGAAAGGCAAGTAAGATATATTAAAGGTGCCCCTAATCTGTTCAAGTGTGAGAAACTGATCCTGTGGGGTATTCAATAGTAAATCTGAAATTTGAGAGATACCTAAATGGGCCCACACATTAGGGTGCGTTTGTGGGAGGCCTTTGTGTAAGCCTTTTGTTAGTGAATTGGGGAAGGATGTTGTGTGACATCGTTATAATGTCTAATTTTATCCCAAGCATGAAGACATTCTACAATTATGTGTTTTAATATGGTAGGGCAAAGAGGCTTGTTTAATGTCTCTCCATCTACTTGAATTTTGTTTAACTCCACATTGAGAGATGTATGTTGGCATAGTCTCCTCGAAATAGCTAACAATCACCTAGATCACGAGTTTTACGTTACAGTGCGGTACGGCTTTTAAAGCTGAAAAAATGGCCATTACGCTGGAATGGAAAGGAACACATATTACAAGTTGTGTCGGTATAGCTATACCGCAAGCATTTTAGCCAGTAACGCAACGTCCATTCCGCACTCAAAAAAATTACGTTTTTGTGTGGGATTTCCATAGCGCTGATATTACAGGTTGTGCGGTCCAACTAAAATGCTTGCGTTACAGCCTATACCGACACAATCTATACTGACATCTGAGACAAGTAGTTATGGATTTTCCAAAACAAAAATGTTTCACAAAACTCATAACTAAAATGTTACAAAGTACACTTACACCCATAAGCTACCTATTAACCCCTAAACCGCCGCCCTCCCGCTTCGCAAACACTATTTAAAACTTATTAACCCCTAATCTGCCGTCCACCCACATTGCGACTATTAAATAAATGTATTAACCCCTAATCTGCCACCCACCCACATCGCCAAAACGTTATTTAAATATATTAACCCCTAAACCGCCGCTCCCTGACATCGCCACCACTAAACAAACCTATTAACCCCTAAACATCCGGCCTCCCACATTGCCGCCACTAAATAAATCTATTAACCCCTAAACCTTCGGCCCCCACATCACAAAACACTAAATTAAACTATTAACCCCTAAACCTAACACCCCCCTAACTTTAAATTAAAATTACAATATAACTATATTTAAATAAATAAAAACTTACCTGTGAAATAAAAATAAACCTAACATTAAACTATAAATTAACCTAACTTTACTATTCTAATAAAATGTAAAAAAATACTAATTAAAAATCCTAAATTACAAATAAAAAAAAAATAATCCTACAAAAAAGTTAAAAAATCTAATATTACAAAAAAATAAACACTAAATTACAAAAAATAAAAAACACTAAGATTACAAAAAGAAAAACAATTACACCTAATCTAATAGCCCTATAAAAATAAAAAAAGCCCCCTCAAAATAAAAACACCCTCTAGCCTACAATAAACTACTAATAGCCCTTAAAAGTGCCTTTTGTAGGGCATTGTCCTAAGTTAAACAGCTCTTTTACCTGTAAAAAAATACAAAGTCCAATGGACGAGTACGCGGAAATGCTTGCCACTTGGGAATACTACCTCAAAAATCACAATCACAATCTAGACACTCAGACAGGTTAATATCTACAATCTACTACACAGGGATAGGAAGATCTACCAACCAAGGGTACTTGCACCCCTCATCTTGATTTAAATATATGTGTGACGCTTGAGAATTCAGAACATGGTGGTGAGTGACAATGGCGATAGACAATACATTATCCTTTGCAGAATCCTTATTTTGATGGTACGGATCAGCATTCTTCTCTTTTTCTCTTGCTTTTTTCCTCTACTTTCTTTTTCTTTTTGTTTTCTTTTACTCATTCCTTCTTACTCCTTATATAAAGTTAACAATATCCCATTGGATTTACACAACAAAAGAGGGAAGTTTAACTTTTATTCTACTGATTAACACTTGTTTAATATAAAATGTAACTGACAATTTCATGCGTCTCCCAGATTGTAAATTGTAAGCTTTAAGATGTGCTTCTTTTTTTGTAAGCTTTATAATTTTTTCAATAAAGTAAATTTTCAAAAAAAAAAAAAAATACAAAGTCCCCCCAACAGTAAAACCCACCACCCAACCAACCCCCCCAAAATAAAAAAAATAACTCTTAAAAAAAACTAAGCTACCCATTGCCCCAAAAGGGGCATTTGTATGGGCATTGCCCTTAAAAGGCATTCAGCTCTTTTGAACTGCCCTTAAAAGGGCATTCAGCTCTTTTACAATTTGCCCAAAGTCCTAATCTGAAACAAAACACCCCCCCCCCCAAAAAAAAAACTAACTAACACTAACCCCAGGATATCTACTCACGGTTCCTGATTTGAACAGCCAAAAGGATTTCAGTAGCTCTCATCCTATTGGCTGTTTTAAACAGCCAATAGGATTTCAGAAGCTCTCATCCTATTGGCTGATTTGAATTTGAAGAATCAAATCAGCCAATAGGAATGCAAGGTCCGCCATTTTGAAATGGCTACCTTGCATTTAACTTCAGTGTACGGCGGTGACCGAATGAAGAGGACGCTCCATGCAGGATGTCTTCCAGGATAGCTCCGCTCCACGCGGCCGGGATGAAGATAGAAGACGTCCCCGAGATGGATGAAGGTGTCGTCGCTTGGATGAAAATGGATGTCCGCACTTTAGGAACCGTGAGTAGATTTAATGGGGTGGGTTTTTGTTTTAGATTAGGGCTTTGGGCAATTGTAAAAGAGCTGAATGCCCTTTTAAGGGCAGTGAAAAAGAGCTGAATGCTCTTTTAAGGGCGATGCCCATACAAATGCCCCTTTAGGGGCAATGGGTAGCTTAGGTTCTTTTTAGCGTTAGGTTTTTTTATTTTTGGGGGTTGGTTGGGTGGTGGGTTTTACTGTTAGGGGGACTTTGCACTTTTTTACAGGTAACAGAGCTGTTTAATTTAGGGAAATGCCCTACAAAAGGCCTTTTTAAGGGCTATTGGTAATTTATTGTAGGCTAGGGGGTGTTTTTATTTTGGAGGGCTTTTTTATTTTTATAGGGCTATTAGATTAGGTGTAATTGTTTTTATTTTTGATAATTTTGTTTAGAATTTTTTGTAATTTTAGATTTTTTAAATTTTTTCGTAGTGTTAGGTATTTTTTAATTTGTAATTTTATTAGAATAGTTATGTAGGTTAATTTATAGTTTAAACTTAGGTTTATTTTTATTTCACAGGTAATTTTTTATTTATTTAAATATAGTTATATTGTAATTTTAATTTAAAGTTAGGGGGGTATTAGGTTTAGGGGTTAATAGTTTTATTTAATGTTTTGCAATGTGGGGGGCCGGCGGTTTAGGGGTTAATAGGTTTATTTAGTGGCGGCGATGTGGGAAACCGGAGGTTTAGGGGTTAATAGGTTTATTTAGTGGCGGCAATATGGGAGGCCGGAGGGTTAGGGGTTAATAGGTTTATTTAGTGGTGGCGATGTGGGAGGCCAGAGGTTTAGGGGTTAATAGGTTTATTTAGGTGGCAGCAATGTTGGGAGCGGCGGATTAGGGGTTAATAACTTTATTTAGTGGCGACGATGTCGGGGAGTGGCAGATTAGGGGTTAATAGCTTTTATTTAGGTGTCGGCGATGTCAGGGAGTGGAGGATTAGGGTTTAATAGCTTTTATTAGTGTCAGTGATGTCGGGGGCGGTGGATTAGGGGTGTTTAGACTAGGGGTTTATGTTAGGTTTAAATGTAATTTTCTTTTCCCCATAGACATCAATGGGGTTGCGTTACAGAGATCTCCATTCCGCACTTCAGGTGTTAGTTTTTTTTCTAACACTCTCTTCTCATTGGTGTCTATGGAGGAAAGCGTGCACGAGCATGTGGAGCCCTTGGCTTTTGTGCGGTATGGAGCTTAACACACCATAACGCACAGCACAAGGAGGCTTTTCAGTAAAGGGTAATGGCAGCGCTGTGGAATGGGAAATAACGCAACTTTTTTGGCGTTATTTTTGCAAACCCTGTTTAGCGCAAAACTCGTAATCTAGGCGAATGGATGGGGAAGTTATACCACCATGTAGTCTTGGGTATTATAGAATTTTGTGGGTTACACGTGCTGTTCTACCCTGCCAAATATAACTAGTAAATCCACTTTGAAATTTTAATAGATTTTTCAGTAATCGAATGGGAAGGCAGCAAAACAAATATGTCACCTTGGGGAGGAAGCTCATTTTTACATTTTTAGTGCTGTAATTCTGCCTGGCCACGAAATAGATCTAAAATTCCATTTATGTTTAACACTTCTCAGTTAATTTAGGAGAGGGATACAATTATCTTTGGGAAACAGTTAGAAATATGAACTCCTAAATGCCCTATAGAATCCTCGGTCCACTTAAAGTGGTATTGTTATTTTAACGGTTGTACATAATCATGCTGAAAACCCAAGTTTATATCTCTGTTTTGGTTAAGTTCAATTTTTTAAAAGGTTAATTTCCTGAACTATTCTAAAATATACAGGAGATCCGGAATAGTTTCTTCTGTTGTGGTTGAGAATATGGTAATGTCATCTGCAAAAAAAGTAATTCCAGCCATATTTCTACTGTATGTGTTCTAATTTGTTTGGCTGGCGGCTCAATAGCTAGGGCAAAGAGCAGGGGAGACAAAGGGCACCTCAGCCTAGTTCCATTTGAGATGGAAAAAGGAGATGAACAAAAGAAGAGGTGGGAACAAAATAAAGGGCTTTTTATAGATAGCCCTCTCATAGTGATATAATACCTACTTGGTTTACATTGATTAAGGAAGGAAGGATTTTGGAAATGCGCTTTGCTAAAATTTTCAAATAGTCCTTTACATCAATGTTAATTAATGAGATGGGCCTAAAGTTAGTGCATAGTGATGGTTTTTTATCATGTTTAGGGATTGTTATTATGGAGGCCTCCAAGAATTCCTTCTTAAATTGCACCCACCTTACTGGCTAAGCTAAAAAATCTCAGTAGGATACAGGATAATTAGTTTGTGAATATTTTATACAAAAAGTGCCGGAAAACCATCAGGGCCTGGAGCCTTATGTGATTTGAGGTTTTTGATAAAGGAGTCCAAGGTGAGCCTTACCCTGTGCACCAGAGGTGCCCGCAACCTCACATGTTCCCCACGCCTCTGTCCAAGACGCGGGGCACGCCTGAGTTAGTTGTACAAAAGTTGGCAAACAGCAGCAACACAAGCTAACTGAGGATTATCCATATTTGCTGAGCCAAACAGTAATAGCCAAATAGGAAAGCAAACATGCACTGATAAACAATGTGATCAAACACACTAGAGCAATCTGATACACACTGTCGGTCATCAGGGACATTTTGACAATGCTGTTTGTGTGATTTATAGTGAAACTGCCCAATGGGAGCTTGTTAGTAATGATTGCTGATTGTATGCAGCTGAAATGCATTGAAAAGATAGAAGTGGCACGAATGCTTTACAAGTGTCCCCTTTTTTCCTGTTGTTTGTTTAAGTTCTTTATTGAAATATCAAATCTTATAATGTAAACGTCTTACAATACCAAAAATATTTACAGAGAATCTTCTGATGTTTGTGATTATGATAAAAATCAATGCTGGATAAATCCTATTTAAAAAAAAACAAACATATTTCTATGAAAAACTGTTGCAGAGTCCAGAATGGGCCATAAGTTGTGCAGACAATTTTAAAAGAATCTGGTTTTCCAACACTGAACAAAAATCCAAATTTCACAAATTACAAATTACCTATTCGACATATTACAGTCTTTGCCCTTCTTCCATCAAAAGCCAGGTAAGACTTGAAAGTATATAACATTATATTTAAAGGGATAGTAAAGTCATAATGATACATTCATGATTTAGACAGAGTATAAAATTGTAACCAACTTTCCAATGTCGCTCTATTATTTAATTCACTTTCTTCTCTTGTCTCTTTGCAGAAAGGTTTATTTGTGAAAGCTCATGAGCATCAAAGAAGCTAGGTTGTATGTGATGACTGTTGGCTACATATATCTATTGATTGTCATTGGCTCCCTCATGTGTTCAGTTAGAAACCAGTAGTGCATTGCTGCTCCTTGAAACTCAGATTTGATTGAATTTGTCTGCCCCCCCCCCCTTATATGTCATTCTGGAGATTGCCAATGTTGTTCATGTACATTTTCTTTTAATTTTAAATTATGTTTTGTCCATAATGTTTATTTCTCATTATCCTAAACATCGGCAGATACTCTTAAAGGGACATTTTAGCAAAAATTGGAATCCACATGGATGCATTTCAGTTTTGAATAGAAGCATTTTTGTAATATACATTTATTTGCAAAAATGCTTCTTATAAAAGCTATGGCTGTTTCAAAAGTGTATTTAAGTATGAACCATGCACCAGCATTTTAAACACAGTACTTGATCAGAGAGCCTAAGGTGCTTTTACCATCTGGTAATGACTCAATTTGTTAATTGCTGACATAATATAAACCCCACTGGTGCTCTGAGCAGCTGCAGTATTTAAAATGCTGGTGCACTGAAAATATCTAGCTATGCTTCACATGCACGTGCATTATATATATAATATATATATATATATAAATTATATATATATATATATATATATACAGGGAGTGCAGAATTATTAGGCAAATGAGTATTTTGACCACATCATCCTCTTTATGCATGTTGTCTTACTCCAAGCTGTATAGGCTCGAAAGCCTACTACCAATTAAGCATATTAGGTGACGTGCATCTCTGTAATGAGAAGGGGTGTGGTCTAATGACATCAACACCCTATATCAGGTGTGCATAATTATTAGGCAACTTCCTTTCCTTTGGCAAAATGGGTCAAAAGAAGGACTTGACAGGCTCAGAAAAGTCAAAAATAGTGAGATATCTTGCAGAGGGATGCAGCACTCTTAAAATTGCAAAGCTTCTGAAGCGTGATCATCAAACAATCAAGCGTTTCATTCAAAATAGTCAACAGGGTCGCAAGAAGCGTGTGGAAAAACCAAGGCGCAAAATAAATGCCCATGAACTGAGAAAAGTCAAGCGTGCAGCTGCCAAGATGCCACTTCCCACCAGTTTGGCCATATTTTAGAGCTGCAACATCACTGGAGTGCCCAAAAGCACAAGGTGTGCAATACTCATAGACATGGCCAAGGTAAGAAAGGCTGAAAGACGACCACCACTGAACAAGACACAGAAGCTGAAACGTCAAGACTGGGCCAAGAAATATCTCAAGACTGATTTTTCTAAGGTTTTATGGACTGATGAAATGAGAGGGAGTCTTGATGGGCCAGATGGATGGGCCCGTGGCTGGATTGGTAAAGGGCAGAGAGCTCCAGTCCGACTCAGACGCCAGCAAGGTGGAGGTGGAGTACTGGTTTGGGCTGGTATCATCAAAGATGAGCTTGTGGGGCCTTTTTGGGTTGAGGATGGAGTCAAGCTCAACTCCCAGTCCTACTGCCAGTTTCTGGAAGACACGTTCTTCAAGCAGTGGTACAGGAAGAAGTCTGCATCCTTCAAGAAAAACATGATTTTCATGCAGGACAATGCTCCATCACACGCGTCCAAGTACTCCACAGCGTGGCTGGCAAGAAAGGGTATAAAAGAAGAAAATCTAATGACATGGCCTCCTTGTTCACCTGATCTGAACCCCATTGAGAACCTGTGGTCCATCATCAAATGTGAGATTTACAAGGAGGGAAAACAGTACACCTCTCTGAACAGTGTCTGGGAGGCTGTGGTTGCTGCTGCACGCAATGTTGATGGTGAACAGATCAAAACACTGACAGAATCCATGCATGGCAGGCTTTTGAGTGTCCTTGCAAAGAAAGGTGGCTATATTGGTCACTGATTTGTTTTTGTTTTGTTTTTGAATGTCAGAAATGTGTATTTGTGAATGTTGAGATGTTATATTGGTTTCACTGGTAAAAATAAATAATTGAAATGGGTATATATTTGTTTTTTGTTAAGTTGCCTAATAATTATGCACAGTAATAGTCACCTGCACACACAGATATCCCCCTAAAATAGCTATAACTAAAAACAAACTAAAAACTACTTCCAAAACTGTTCAGCTTTGATATTAATGAGTTTTTTGGGTTCATTGAGAACATGGTTGTTGTTCAATAATAAAATTAATCCTCAAAAATACAACTTGCCTAATAATTCTGCACTCCCTGTATATATATATATATATATATATATATATATATATATATATATATATATATATATATACTGAATAAATATATATATTGTCAGGGTTCTGTTACTATACCTTTAAGATTCACTTGCTGCTTTTCCCTGATTGGATGCTCCTCCCTTAAAGCAGGTGAACTGTCAAGGTACCTTGCTCAGTATTTTGGATTCGATGCTAAGATGAGATGTGTTGTTAACTCCTGCCTTCAAATACTTTGCTGCTAAATATTTGATGCCTAAAGACAACGCCTCCCTGCTTAAGGGGATTCATTTCTATCCGATCTGCCAACTTCAAGCAAAATAACTCACCCGGATAACTTTCCCTCTTCCATCCTTCAGTGGGGTAACTCTCAATACTATAATAACAGTGACTCTTTGATTTCTATCTGCACCGATAATAGTATGCTGTACAGGAGCTCCGGTTAAACTTACACAGAACTCCGTTTCATCACTTCCGGTTTGTTCTGATCACGGAACACAACCAGACCTTCAGAGTTTACCGCTGCAGGACACCTTACACAGCTCGGATGAGAACTTGCCACAGACTCTGCTTAACAGCTCTCCTTTCAACACCGCTTTGGAAACGCTCACAGGATTGTGGTGAGTCGCACTAAAAGACTGTACATTAATCAAATTATTATCTCGAGTGTTTCATTAACAAATTGAACTTTTTGGGGAAGGAGTTTGTTTAATAAGAACTTCCGGATTGATCTCATTATATCAAACAGTTAACAACTTAAATAATTATACAGTCTGGCACCTGTATAATCATACAACGTCTTGTAACCATTAAAGATACAGTACTCATCTGTGCAACAAATATACAGTTTGAAGTACTACCAACTGACTAATCTACACTAATCTATAGAATCCTCTTAACCCATAGAGAATTCATTTGATTCAGTGCAAACAAACAAAATATTAATACAATTTCTGCAGTTGTGTTTCACATTAACTTTAGAAATATTTAGAACCTTACATAATACTGAGCCTTTAAAAAAAAAATGGAACCAGCAGAATTACCACAGATTGTATACAATTTGTCACAAAAAGTAGATCAACTTGCACAAGGCCTACATGATTTACAAGTGGAAAATGTTGCTTTATGAAATGTTATAAGAGATTCAATCGCTGTTAAAGCTAATCATATGGAAATGTTTGCTGAGCCTCAAGTATCTTTGCCAGAACCTTTTTCAGGAAACAGAAAGGCATACAGACCATTTAAAAACGCTTGTCATCTGTTGTTTTTGATGAAACCTAGAACTTACCCCACTGAGAGAGTAAAAGTTATGACAACAATATCTTTCCTCAGAGGGGAACCCAGAAATTGTGCTTACAGGTTTTTTGAGACTGATGATTCTGTATTAGGGTCTTTGGATGCCTTCTTTTCCTCTATGGATGAACTTTTTCAAGATACTGACATTCAGCTCACTGCAGAGACCTCCATGAGGAATCTTAAACAAGGAAAAAGACCCGTGGAGGAATATATTACCGATTTCAAGCAGTTTGCCATGGATTCATTATGGAGCCTTGTGGCACTTCGGTGGCACGTTTCGGTTAGGACTATCAGAGGGACTTAAGGATGAATTCGCCCGTATTGAATTACCTAAGACCCTCGAAGGCTTCATGAGAATGGCTACTCAAATTGATAGACGCCTTAGGGAAAGAAAGGCTGAAATATATTCATTTGATTCAAAACCTAAACCTAGTATTACTTCACTTGCCACTAGCTCTTCAAATCAATTTAAGCCACAGATGGAGGCTATAGAGATTGGCTTCTTAAGAGGTCCTATTAGTCCAGAAGAGAAACTGCGCAGGAAAGTAAAAAATTTGTACATGTATTGCGCTAGTCCATCCCATAACGTTCAAGACTGTGCTGTACTTTTGAAGAATAAAAAACGTAAGTCTAGTTTTGTATTCACATCTATCCAGTCTCTATTAAAACCAAAAAAATCCTTACTGTACTTTAACCCTCTCTCTACAGCTGGATCAAGAACTTCTGATGATTGAAGATGCCATAATAGATTCTGGAGCAACGGGAAACTATATCGACCACCAATTTTGTCTTACAAATAAAATTCCCCTTACATTAAAGATAGTCGCTATTCCCATCAAAGTTATAGATGGTTCAACTATGATTTTAGGACCTATAACCCATGAGACAATTCCTATTCTTGTGAATATTTCAGGTCATATTGAAATGTTATCATTTGATGTATTACCTTCTCCACATTTTACTTTAGTTTTGGGTTTGAAGTGGCTTCAACTTCATAACCCTAATATTATTTGGTATCCTTTTCAAATAAAGTTTGTTTCTGATTATTGCAGAGATACATGTTTCCGTGGTCAAATTCTGTTAAATACAAATGCACAGATTGATGATTTACCTCACGAGTATAAAGATTTCCAGGATGTTTTCAGCAAAACTGAGGCAGAAAATTTACCTCCACACAGGATTTATGATTGCCCCATAGAGCTTCAACCTGGTGCCAAAATTCCTGTGGGGCACTTATATCCATTAAGTCACCCGGAACTGGAACATTTAAAAGAATATTTGGAGGACAACTTAAAGAAAGGTTTCATTAGACCCTCCACATCACCTGCAGGAGCAAAAATATTCTTCGTTCGTAATAAGGATTCTTCCCTCAGACCAATAATAGATTATCGGGAACTAAATAAAGTCACAATAAAAAATCGATATCCATTACCCCTCATCCCAGAGATGATTGAAAGATTATCTGAAGCCACAATTTTTTCTAAATTGGATTTAAGAGGGGCGTACAACCTTATACGGATAAAAGAGGGTCACGAGTGGTTAACGGCTTTCAGAACTAGGTACGGCCTCTTCGAATACCTGGTAATGCCGTTTGGGCTATGTAATGCCCCTGCCACATTCCAACATTTCATTAATGATGTTTTTCGCGATTTGTTGGACGTGTGCGTAGTCATTTATCTCAATGACATTCTCATTTATTCCACATCTAAAGAAGAACATATAAAACATGTTCGATGGGTGCTCTCAAGATTAAGAGTACATAAATTATTTGCAAAACCAGAAAAGTGTAAATTTCACACAAATCATGTCTCCTTTTTGGGATATAATATTGCCCCAAGTGGTATCCAAATGCAGAAGGAAAAAGTTTTAGCCGTGGAAGATTGGCCTGTACCAAGGACAAAGAAAGAATTACAACGCTTTCTTGGATTTTCTAAATAATATAGGAAATTTATTAAAAAAAATTCTAAGGTAGTCAAACCTTTAACCAAATTAACAGGCAACTCAACAGCATTTATTTGGGATTCTGAGGCTAACAAAGCATTTAATTTGTTAAAAACCAAATTCACAACAGCTCCTATATTACAATTCCCTAATCCTCAGTATCAATTTACATTAGAAGTAGATTAATCGGATTTCGCAACTGGAGCTGTACTTTCTCAACAAAAATCTTTAAACGAACCGTTACATCCTATTTCCTGTTATTCAAAAGTAATGTCACCTGCAGAAAGAAATTATGCTATAGGAGACAAGGAATTGCTGGCTATACGTCGTTCACTTTAACATTGGCGACATCTCCTTGAGGGAACAATCTTACCAATTAATATCTACACAGATCATAAAAATTTACAGTATCTACAAAGTAATAAAACCCTTTCCGCCCGACAGGTTCGTTGGAGTCTTTATTTTGATCCTCATATGAGATTACAGTTGATACACTCCTCGCATGATTCTCCACTTTCAGGACACCCAGGAGTCCAACGCACTCTAGAACATATCTCTAGGACATTTTGGTGGCCTGACATGAAAACCACTATACAAAATTACATCAAGACCTGCAAAGTTTGTACTATTTCTAAACCTGAAAGAAAGGCACCCTATGGTCTTCTTATGCCACTCTCGATACCCCAAAGACCTTGGCAACATGTGTCAATGGACTTTATTGTTGATTTACCGCCTTCCAACAAACAAACTATCATATTAGTTGTCATAGATCTTTTCACTAAAATGGCTAATTTTGTTCCATATCATAAACTCCCCACTTCCTCAGAAACAGCTCATTTGTTTATAGATAATATTGTAAAATTACATGGCATACCTCCTATTCTAACTACAGATAGGGGTACTCAATTTACCTCAAAATTTTGGACAAAATTATGTGACATGACTCATATAAACCATTGTTTCACCACAGCATTTCACCCTCAGACAAATGGACAAGCAGAGAGATTAAATCAATGGCTTGAACATTATTTAAGATGTTACTGCTCATATCATCAAACAGATTGGATAAAGTTTTTAGCTATGGCAGAATTTGCGTATAATAATTCAGTAAATTCATCCACAAAAATGACACCTTTTTACGCAAATAATGCATATCATCCTGAATTCACTATGTCAGCTCATGGATGTCCTGATTCACCGTTAGTTGATGATATCTGTAACTCTATACAAGAAAACTTTAACTACATCAAAGAAAACATCCAGAAAGCACAAGTTGTTCAAAAGCACTACTACGATCTCCGTAGAAGGAAGCCGCCTAAATATACTGTTGGTGATCTTGTATGGCTCTCCACAAAAAATCTGAAACTTCAAATACCTTCAAAGAAATTGGCTAGTCTCTTCATTGGTCCATTCCCTGTAGAAAAAATTATTAACGAAAATGCCATTAGATTGTCATTACCTAAATCTATCAAGATTCATCCTACAATACATGTTTCTTTGTTAAAACCCTACATCCGGACGAGAGATGATCAACTTCTATTACCACCCACAGTTCCAGATCTTCCAGACAACGTATTTGAGGTGGAATCCATTTTAGATTCTAGATACTGTAGGGGTGAACTTCAATATCTTGTCAGATGGAAAAATTACTCTGCTGATGATGAAACCTGGGAACCTGTCTCTAATCTTAATACTCCTAGATTATTATCCATCTATCATCATAGATATCCAGACCGTCCATGTCCTTCCGCTGTGGAACAGCGTCCTTGAGTGGGGGGTCATGTCAGGGTTCTGTTACCATACCTTTAAGATTCACTTGCTGCTTTTCCCTGATTGGATGCTCCTCCCTTAAAGCAGGTGAACTGACAAGGTACCTTGCTCAGTATTTTGGATTCGATGCTAAGATGAGATGTGTTGTTAACTCCTGCCTTCAAATACTTTGCTGCTAAATATTTGATGCCTAAAGACAACGCCTCCCTGCTTAAGGGGATTCATTTCTATCCGATCTGCCAACTTCAAGCAAATAACTCACCCGGGTAACTTTCCCTCTTTCATCTTTCAGTGAGGTAACTCTCAATACTATAATAACAGTGACTCTTTAATTTCTATCTGCACCGATAATAGTATGCTGTACAGGAGCTCCGGTTAAACTTACACAGAACTCCATTTCGTCACTTCCGGTTTGTTTAGATCACGGAACACAGCCAGACCTTCAGAGTTTACCTCTGCAGGACACCTTTCACAGCTCGGATGAGAACTTGCCACAGACTCTGCTTAACAGCTCTCCTTTCAACACCGCTTTGGAAACGCTCACAGGATTGTGGTGAGTCGCACTAAAAGACTGTACATTAATCAAATTATTATCTCGAGTGTTTCATTAACAAATTGAACTTTTTGGGGAAGGAGTTTGTTTAATAAGAACTTCCGGTTTGATCTCATTATATCAAACAGTTAACAACTTAAATAATTATACAGTCTGGCACCTGTATAATCATACAACGTCTTGTAACCATTAAAGATACAGTACTCATCTGTGCAACAAATATACAGTTTGAAGTACTACCAACTGACTAATCTACAATAATCTATAGAATCCTCTTAACCCATAGAGAATTCATTTGATTCAGTGCAAACAAACAAAATATTAATACAATTTCTTCAGTTGTGTTTCACATTAACTTTAGAAATATTTAGAACCTTACATATATATACATACACACACTCACCGGCCACTTTATTAGGTACACCTGTTCAATTGCTTGGTAACACAAATTGCTAATCAGCCAATCACATGGCAGCTCCATGTATTTAGGCATTTAGATGTGGTGACTGCAGCAAGGATGACCAGCAAGCCTCAAGGCGTAAACTTAAAGTTCTTTATTGGAAAACACAAATTAAAAAGCATAAAAGCTTAATCCCAGTATGACAAGTAAAAGGAAGGTCCTACGCGTTTCGGCAGCCCCCTGCCTTATTCATTTAGATGTGGTGAAGACAATTTGCTGAAGTTCAAACTGAGCATCAGAATGGGGAAGAAATGGAATTTAAGTAACTTTGAACGTAGTATGTGTCAGGTTAGGAAATGTCCAGAAGAAGACCCAAATGCTAGGGCGAACTTAAACAACACCCTTGCACTCTGAATTTAATCCAGGACGTGACCCCACGACAACCTCTAAGAAACAATGTACTCACGATATGGAGCAGAGTTAGCCTGAGTCTAAAGAAATTCAAGATATCAGCCAAATAGACTTCTGAGTAAGGAACTGGTTTCAGGAAATGTCTTCCACAGAATCAGGAGAGCAGGGATAGTCCACTAATATGACAGTTTGGATAAAGAAAGTGTATATCCTGCGCAAAAACATAATTTATGCTTACCTGATAAATTTATTTCTCTTGTAGTGTATCCAGTCCACGGATCATCCATTACTTATGGAATATATTCTCCTTCCCAACAGGAAGCTGCAAGAGTCCACCCACAGCAAAGCTGCTATATAGCTCCTCCCCTAACTGCCATATTCAGTCATTCGACCGAAAACATGCAGAGAAAGGAAAAACCATAGGGTGCAGTGGTGACTGTAGTTCAAATGAAAAAATTACCTGCCTTAAAGTGACAGGGCGGGCCGTGGACTGGATACACTACAAGAGAAATAAATTTATCAGGTAAGCATAAATTATGTTTTCTCTTGTTAAGTGTATCCAGTCCACGGATCATCCATTACTTATGGAATACCAATACCAAAGCTAAAGTACACGGATGATGGGAGGGACAAGGCAGGTACTTAAACGGAAGTTACCACTGCCTGTAAAAAACCCTTTCTCCCAAAAATAGCCTCCGAAGAAGCAAGGTATCAAATTTGTTAAATTTGAAAAGTATGAAGCGCAGACCAAGACTCCGTCTTGTAAATCTGTTCAACAGAAGCCACATTTAATAAAGGCCCAAGTGAAAACCACAGCTCTAGTAGAATGAGCTGTAATCCCTTCAGGAGGCTGCTGTCCAGCAGTCTCATAAGCTAAATGAATTATGCTTTTTAACCAAAAAGACAGAGAGGCTGCTGAAGTCTTTTGACCTCTCCTCTGTCCAGAATAGACAACAAACAAGGTGAACGTTTGATGAAAACTGTAGTAGCTTGTAAGTAAAACTTTAAAGCACAAACCACGTCCAATATTGTGTAATAGACGTTCCTTCTTTGAGGAAGGATTAGGATACAAGCATGGAACAACTATCTCTTGAGTGATGTACTTGTTAGATACCACCTTAGGAAAAAACCCAGGTTGGTACGCAGGACTACCTTATCCGTACGAAGGACCAGATAAGGAGAATCACATTGTAACACAGATAACTTGGAGACTCTACGAGTCGAGGAATTAGCTACCCAAAAGGAACTTTCCAAGATAAAGATTGATATCTATGGAACAAAAAACATAATTTATGTAAGAACTTACCTGATAAATTCATTTCTTTCATATTAGCAAGAGTCCATGAGCTAGTGACGTATGGGATATACATTCCTACCAGGAGGGGCAAAGTTTCCCAAACCTTAAAATGCCTATAAATACACCCCTCACCACACCCACAATTCAGTTTAACGAATAGCCAAGAAGTGGGGTGATAAGAAAAAAGTGCGAAAGCATATAAAATAAGGAATTGGAATAATTGTGCTTTATACAAAAAAATCAAAACCCACCACAAAAAAGGGCGGGCCTCATGGACTCTTGCTAATATGAAAGAAATGAATTTATCAGGTAAGTTCTTACATAAATTATGTTTTCTTTCATGTAATTAGCAAGAGTCCATGAGCTAGTGACGTATGGGATAATGATTACCCAAGATGTGGATCTTTCCACACAAGAGTCACTAGAGAGGGAGGGATAAAATAAAGACAGCCAATTCCTGCTGAAAATAATCCACACCCAGAATAAAATTTTAATGAAAAAACATAAGCAGAAGATTCAAACTGAAACCACTGCCTGAAGTACGTTTCTACCAAAAACTGCTTCAGAAGAAGAAAACACATCAAAATGGTAGAATTTAGTAAAAGTATGCAAAGAGGACCAAGTTGCTGTTTTGCAAATCTGATCAACCGAAGCTTCATTCTTAAACGCCCAGGAAGTAGAAACTGACCTAGTAGAATGAGCTGTAATCCTTTGAGGCGGAGTGTTACCCGACTCAACATAGGCATGATGAAATAAAGATTTCAACCAAGATGCCAAAGAAATGGCAGAAGCTTTCTGGTCTTTTCTAGAACCGGAAAAGATGACAAATAGACTAGAAGTCTTTCGGAAAGACTTAGTAGCTTCAACATAATATTACAAAGCTCTAACAGCATCCAAAGAATGCAATGATTTCTCCTTACAATTCATAGGATTAGGACATAATGAAGGAACCACAATTTCTCTACTAATGTTGTTGGAATTCACAACTTTAGGTAAAAATGAAAAGAAGTTCGCAACACCGCCTTATCCTGATGAAAAATCAGAAAAGGAGACTCACAAGAAAGAGCAGATAATTCAGAAACTCTTCTGGCAGAAGAGATGGCCAAAAGAAACAAAACTTTCCAAGAAAGTAATATAACGACCAAAGAATGCATGGGTTCAAAAGGAGAAGCTTGAAGAGCCCCCAGAACCAAATTCAAACTCCAAAGAGGAGAAATTGACTTAATGACAGGTTTTATACGAACCAAAGCTTGTACAAAACAATGAATATCAGGAAGATTAGCAATCCTTCTGTGAAAAAGAACAGAAAGAGCAGAGATTTGTCTTTCAAGAAACTTGCGGACAAACCTTTATCTAAACCATCCTGAAGAAATATAAGTCTTCCAGACTCTATAATATATCTCTCTAGATACAGATTTACAAGCCTGTCACATAGTATCAATCACAGAGTCAGAGAAACCTCTTTGACCAAGAATCAAGCGTTCAAACTCCACACCTTAAAATTAAGCTTTTGAGATCCTGATGGAAAAAAGAACCATGAGACAGAAAGACTGGTCTTAACGGAAGAGTCCACAGCTGGCAAGAGGCCATCCGGACAAGATCCGCATACCAAAACCTGTGAGGCCATGCTGGAGCTACCAGCAGGACAAACGAGCATTCCTTTAGAATATTAGAGAATACCCTTGGAAGAAGAACTAGAGGCGGAAAGATATAGGCAGGATGACACTTGTAAGGAAGAGATAATGCATCCACTGCCTCCGCCCGAGGATCCCTGGATCCGGACAGATACCAGGGAAGTTTCTTGTTTAGATGAGAAGCCATCAGATCTATTTCTGAGAGTTCCCACATTTGAACAATCTGAGGAAATACCTCTGGGTGAAGACCATTCGCCCAGGTGCAACGTTTGGCGACTGAGATAATCCGCTTTCCAATTGTCCATACCTGGGATGTGAACCGCAGAGATTAGACAGGAGCTGGATTCCGCCCAAACCAAAATTCGAGATACTTCTTTCATAGCCAGAGGACTGTGAGTCCCTCCTTGATGATTGATGTATGCCACAGTTGTGACATTGTCTATCTGAAAACAAATGAACAACTCTCTCTTCAGAAGAGGCCAAGACTGAAGAGCTCTGAAATTGCACGGAGTTCCAAAATATTGATCGGAAATCTCACCTCCTGAGATTCCCAAACCCCTTGTGCCGTCAGATACCCCCACACAGCTCCCCAACCTGTAAGACTTGCATCTGTTGAGATTATAGTCCAGGTCGGAAGAACAAAGAAGCCCCCTGAACTAAACGATGGTGATCTGCCCACCATGTCAGAGAGTGTCGTATAATCGGTTTAAAGATATTAATTGAGATATCTTTGAGTAATCCCTGCACCATTGGTTCAGCATACAGAGCTGAAGAGGTCGCATGTGAAAACGAGCAAAGGAGATCGCATCTGATGCGGCAGTCCTAAGACCTAAAATTTCCATGCATAAGGCTACCAAAGGGAATGATTGTGACTGAAGGTTTTGACAAGCTGATATCAATGTTAAACTTCTCTTGTCTGACAAGGACAGAGTCATAGACACTGAATCTATTCTAGAAACCTAAAAAGGTTACACTTGTCTGAGGAATCAATGAACTGATTGGTAAATTGATCCTCCAACCATGAACTTGAAGAAACAACACAAGTCGATTCGTATGAGATTCTTCGAAATGAGAAGACTGAGCAAGTACCCAGATATTGTCCAATAAGGAAATACCAAAAAACCCTGTTCTCTGATTACAGAAAGAAGGGCACCGAGAACCTTTGAAAAAAATTCTTGGAACTGAGGCTAGGCCAAACGGTAGAGCCACAAAACTGGTAATGCTTGTCTAAAAAGAGAATCTCAGACACTAAAAGTGATCTGGATGAATCGGAATATGTAGATACACATCCTGTAAATCTATTGTAGACATATAATGCCCTTGCTAAACAAAAGGCAGGACAGTCCTACAGTAACCATCTTGAACGTTGGTATCCTTACATAACGATTCAATATTGATAGATCCGGAACTGGTCTGAAGGAATTGACCTTCTTTGGTACAATGAAGAGATAAAATAAAACCCCAGCCCCTGTTCCAGAACTGGAACTGGCATAATTACTCCAGCCAACTCTAGATCTGAAACACATTTCAGAAATGCTGAGCCTTGCTGTGTTAACTGGGACACGGGAAAGAAAAAAATCTCTTAGCAGGAGGCCTTAACTGAAGCCAATTCTGTACCTTTCTGAAACAATGTTCTGAAACCAGAAATTGAGAACGGAATTGATCAAAATTTCTTTGAAGAAAACGTAATCTGCCCCATACCAGCTGAGCTGGAATAAGGTCCGCACCTTCATGGGTACTTAGGAGCTGGCTATAGGTTTTCTAAAAGGCTTGGATATATTCCAAACTGGAAATAGTTTCCAAACTGATACCGCTCCTGAGAATGAAGGATCAGGCTTTTGTTCCTTATTGTGAGGAAAGGAACGAAATGATTATTAGACCTAAATTTACCTTAGATTTTTTATCCTTTGGAAAAAAAGTTCCCTTCCTTCCAGAAACAGTTGAAATAATAATTTATTACCCTGGAAAGAAAGGGAAAGCAAAGTTGACTTAGAAGACATATCAGTATTCCAAGTTTAATCCATAAAGCTTTTCTAGCTAAAATAGCTAGAGACATATACCCGACATCAACTCTAATGATATCAAAAGATAGTATCACCAATAAAATTATTAGCATGTTATAGAATAATAATAATGCTATAAAATTATGATCTGTTACTTGTTGCGCTAAAGCTTCTAACCAAAAAGTTGAAGCTGCAGCAACATCCGCTAAAAATATAGCAAGTCTAAGAAGATTACCTGAACATAAGTAAGCTTTTCTTAGAAAGGATTCAATTTTCCTATCTAAAGGATCCTTAAATGAATTACTATCTGCCGTAGGAATAGTAGCACATTAGCAGGAGTAGAGACAGCCCCATAACCTTAGGGATTTTGTCCCAAAAAAACTCTAATCTGTCAGATGGCACAGGATATAATTGCTTAAACGTTTAGAAGGAGTAAAAGAATTACCCAAATTATTCCATTCCCTGGAAATTACTTCAGAAATAGCATCAGGGAGATTAAACACTTCTGGAATAACTACAGGAGATTTAAAAACCTTATTTAAACGTTTAGATTTAGAATCAAGAGGACCAGAATCCTCTATTTCTAATGCAATTAATACTTCTTTAAATAAAGAACAAATAAATTCCATCTTGAACAAATACAAAGATTTATCAGCATCAACCTCTGAGACAGAAACCTCTGAACCAGAAGAACCATTATCAGTATCAGAATGATGATGTTCATTTAAAAATTCATCTGAAAAAAGAGAAGTTTTAAAAGACTTTTATGTAAACTAGAAGGAGAAATAACAGACATAGCCTTCTTAATGGATTTAAAAAATAAAATCTCTTATGTTTATCAGGAACACTCTGAAAATTAGATGTTGACGGAACAGCAACAGGTAATGTAACAGTACTAAAGGAAATTTTATCTGCATTAATAAGTTTGTCATGACATGCAATACAAACAACAGCTGGAGAAACAGATACCAAAAATTATAGCAGATACACTTAGCTTGGTAGCTCCAGCAGTAGACAGCGATTTTCCTGTAGTATCTTCTGACTCAGATGCAACGTGAGACATCTTGCAATATGTAAGAGAAAAAACAACATATAAAGCAAAATTGATCAAATTCCTTAAATGACAGTTTCAGGAATGGGAAAAAATGCCAAAGAACAAGCTTCTAGCAACCAGAAGCACTGAAAAAATAAGACTTAAATAATGTGGAGACAAAAGCGACGCCCTTATTTTTTAGCGCCAAATAAGACGCCCACATTATTTGGCGCCTAAATGCTTTTGGCGCCAAAAATGACGCCACATCCGGAACGCCAACATTTTTGGCGCAAAATAACGTCAAAAAATGACGCAACTTCCGGCGACACGTATGACGCCGGAAACGGAAAAGAATTTTTGCGCCAAAAAAGTCTGCCCCAAGAATGACGCAATAAAATGAAGCATTTTCAGCCCCCGCGAGCCTAACAGCCCACAGGAAAAAAAGAGTCAAATTTTTGAAGGTAAGAAAAAATGATTAATTCAAATGCATTATCCCAAATATGAAACTGACTGTCTGAAAAATAAGGAAAGTTGAACATTCTGAGTCAAGGCAAATAAATGTTTGAATACATATATTTAGAACTTTATAAACAAAGTGCCCAACCATAGCTTAGAGTGTCACAGAAAATAAGATTTACTTACCCCAGGACACTCATCTACATGTTTGTAGAAAGCCAAACCAGTACTGAAACGAGAATCAGCAGAGGTAATGGTATATATAAGAGTATATCGTCGATCTGAAAAGGGAGGTAAGAGATGAATCTCTACGACCGATAACAGAGAACCTATGAAATAGACCCCGTAGAAGGAGATCACTGCATTCAAATAGGCAATACTCTCCTCACATCCCTCTGACATTCACTGCACGCTGAGAGGAAAACCGGGCTCCAACTTGCTGCGGAGCGCATATCAACGTAGAATCTAGCACAAACTTACTTCACCACCTCCATCGGAGGCAAAGTTTGTAAAAACTGAATTGTGGGTGTGGTGAGGGGTGTATTTATAGGCATTTTAAGGTTTGGGAAACTTTGCCCCTCCTGGTAGGAATGTATATCCCATACGTCACTAGCTCATGGACTCTTGCTAATTACATGAAAGAAAAGGTTCAAACGGAACTTCTTGAAGAACCTTAAGAATCAGGTTTAAGCTCCATGGCGGAGCAACAGTTTTAAACACAGGCTTGGATCTAACCAAAGCCTGACCAAATGCCTGAACGTCTAGAATACCTGCCAGACGCTTGTGCAAAAAAATAGACAGAGTAAAAATCTGTCCCCTTTTAAGGAATTAGCTGACAACCCTTTTCTCAAAAACATCTTGGAGAAAAGATAATATCCTGGGAATCCAGACTTTACTCCATGAGTAACCCTTGGATTCATAACAATCAGATATTTACACCATATCTATGTTCAATTTTCCTAGAGACAGGCTTTCATGTCTGTATTAAGGTATCAATGACTGACTCGGAGAAGCCATGCTTTGATAACATCAAGCGTTCAGTCTCCAGGCAGTCCATCTCAGATTGATTCTATTTAGATGGTTGAAAGGACCCTGAGATAGAGGGACCTGTCTCTGAAGCAGAGACCGTGATGGAAAGGATGACATGTCCACCAGATCTGCATACCAGGTCCTGCGTGGCTACGCAGGCGCTGTCAAAAACACCAAAGCCCTCTCCTGCTTGGTCTTGACCTCCGGAGGAAATCCCACTCCCCCGGAAGAAAAGTCTGACGAATTAGAAAATCCACCTCCCAGTTCTCAACACCTGGGATATGGATAGCTGATAGACAAGAGTGAGTCTCTGTCCAGTGAATTATTGTAAGACTTCTAACATCGCTAGGGAACTTCTGTTCCCCCTTGATGGCTGATGTAAGCCACAGTCGTGTATATTGTCCGACTGAGTATGATGTACCTCAGAGTTGCTAACTGAGGCCAAGTCTGAAGAGCATGGAATATCACTCCCAGTTCCAGAATATTTATTAGAAGGAGGGTCTCCTCCTAAGTCCACTATCCCTGAGCCTTCAGGGAGTTCCAGACTGCATCCCAACCTAAAAGGCTGGCATCTATTGTAACAATTGTCCCATCTGACCTGCGGAAGGTCATACCCTTGGACAGATGGACCCGACATAGTCACCAGAGAAGAGAATCTCTGGTCTCTTGGTCCAGGTTTAACAGGGGGACAAATCTGTGTAATCCCCGTTCCTCTGACTGAGCATGCATAGTTGCAGCGGTCAAACGGTACTATGTCCCTTGCCGCTACCATTAAGCCGATTT
This sequence comes from Bombina bombina, assembly GCF_027579735.1. Classification (NCBI taxonomy): domain Eukaryota; kingdom Metazoa; phylum Chordata; class Amphibia; order Anura; family Bombinatoridae; genus Bombina; species Bombina bombina. The sequence goes on from NC_069499.1 coordinate 1,388,872,163, forward strand.
CATTCATGTACTGAGCCACCGAAGGGCGCGGATGGGATGAAAAAAAAAACAAAAACAAAAAAAAAAAAAAACACTGCAGAAATTTAGAAACTTTGACAACCTGGACTCCGTCAGGTAAATATTCATTTCTACAGAATCTATCAGAGTCCCTAGGAGGGAAACCCTTGAGATTGGGGATAGAGAACTCTTTCCTTGTTCACTTTCCACCCATGTGATCTCAGAAATGCCAGTACTACGTCCATATGAGACTGGGCAATTTGGATGTTTGACGCCTGTATCAGGATGTCGTCTAAATAAGGGGCCACTTCTATGCCCCGCGGTCTAAGGACCACCAAAGCGACCCCAGAACCTCCATAAAGATTCTTGGGGCTGTAGATATCCCAAAGGAAAGAGCTACAAACTGGTAATGCCTGTCTAGAAAGGCAAACCTGAAAAACGATGGTGATCTTTATGCATCACAATGTGAGGATAAGCATCCTTCAAATCCATTGTAGTCCTCTATTGACTCTCCTGGATCATAGTTAAGATGGTACGAATAGTTTCCATCTTAAATGACGGAATTCTGAGGAATTTGTTTAAGATCTTTAGATCCAAAATAGGTCTGAAGGTTCCCTCTCCTTGGGAACCACAAACAGATTTGAGTAAAAACTCTGTCCCTGTTCCTCTCTTGGAACTGGATGGATCTCGTACACAAAGTAAGAATGCCTCCTTCTTTATCTGGTTTGCAGATAATTGTGAAAGGCGAAATCTCCCCTTTTTTTGGGGTGGAATCTTTGAAATCCAGAAGATATCTCTGGGATATAAATTCCAATGCCTAGGGATCCTGGGCATCTCTTGCCCACGCCTGGGCAAAGAATGAAAGTCTGCCCCCTATAGGATCCGTTACCGGATAGGGGTCCGTTCCTTCATGCTGCCTTAGAGGCAGCAGCAGGCTCCTTGGCCTGCTTATCTTTGTTCCAGGTCCGATTGTCTCCAGACCGCCTTGGACTGAGCAAAAATTCCCTCTTGTTTTGCCTTAGAGGAAGAGGATGCCACACCTGCCCTGAAGTTTTTAAAAGGTACGAAAATTAGACTTTTTTTTTTTTGCCCTTGATTTAGACCTATCCTGAGGAAGGGCATGACCTTTTCCTCCAGTGATATAAGCAATAATCTCCTTTAAACCAGGCCCGAATAGGGTCTGCCCCTTGAAGGGAAGTTAAGTAGCTTATTTATTAAAGTCACGACAGCTGACCATGATATAAGCCATAGCGCTCTGCGCGCCAGTATAGTAAAAAACAGAATTCTTAGCCGTTAGTCTAGTCAAATGAACAAGGCATCAGAAAACAAAGGAATTGGCTAGCATAAGCTTGTCAAATATATTCATCCAATGGAGTTGCTTAACTGTAAAGCCTCATCAAGAGACTCAACCCAGAACGCCGCAGCAGCAGTGACAGAAGCAATGTATGCAAGGGGCTGCAGGATAAAACCCTGTTGAATAAACATTTTTTATCCATTGGATCTAAAAAGCACAACTGTCCTCGTCAGAGGTAGTGGTACGCTTAGCTAGAGTAGAAACTCTTCTCTCCACCTTAGGAACTGTCTGCCAGAAGTCCCGTGTGGTGGTAACTATTAGAAAACATTCTTCTAAAAAAATAGGAGGGGAAGAGAACGGCACACCTGGTCTATCCCATTCCTTATTAAAAAAATTTTTAGTAAACCTCTTTAGGTATTGGAAAAACATCAGTACACACCGGCACTGCATATTATTTATCCAGTCTACACAATTTCTCTGGCCCTGCGATTGTACACATTCATTCAGAGCAGCCAAAGCCTCCCTGAGCAACAAGTGGAGGTTCTCAAGCATAAATTTTAAATGTAGAAATATCAGAATCAGGTTAAATCATCTTCCCTGAGTCAAAAAAAAAAAAAAAAAAATCACCCACAGACTAAGCATATTGTGAGGTAGTATCATACATGGTTCTTAAAGCGTCTGTATGCTCTGTATCTACCCCCAGAGCTAACTGCTTTCCTTTAATTTCAGGTAGTCTGACTAATACTGCTGCCAGAATATTATTCACCACCTTTGCCATGTCTTGTAAAATAAACGCTATGGGCGCCCTTGATGTACTTGGCGCCATTTGAGCGTGAGTCCCTGAAGCGGGAGTCGAAGGGTCTGACACGTGGGGAGAGTTAGTCGGCATAACTTTCCCCTCGACAGAATCCCCTGGTAAAGAAACGCTATGGGTGCCCTTGATGTACTTGGCGCCATTTTGAGCGTGAGTCCCTAAAGCAGGAGTCAAAAGGTCTGACACGTGGGGAGAGTTAGTCGGCATAACTACCCCCACGACAGAATCCTCTGGTGATAATGTTTTTAAAGACAAAAAATGATCTTTATTGTTTAACATGAAATCAGTACATCTGGTACACATTCTAAGATGGGGTTCCACCATGGCTTTAAAACATAATGAACACAGAGCTTCCTCTATGTCAGACATGTTAGAACAGACTAATAATGAGACTAGTAAGCTTGGAAAACACTTTAAATCAAGTTAACAAGCAAATATATAAAACGTTACTGTGCCTTTAAGAGAAACAAATTTTGCCAAAATTTGAAATAACAGTGAAAAAAGGCAGTTAAACTAACAAAATTTTTACAGTGTATGTAACAAGTTAGCAGAGCATTGCACCCACTTGCAAATGGATGATTAACCCCTTAATACAAAAAACAGATTAACAAAACGAAAAATATGTTTTAAACAGTCATAACAGCTCCTACTTTTGAAGCCCTTTTGAGCCCTTCAGAGATGTCCTATAGCATGCAGGGGACTGCTGAGGGAAGCTGAATGTCACTGTTTGTAATTTTAACTGCACCAACTGTAACTTTTATACTATAACAGTGGAAAGCCTCAGGAAACTGTTTCTATGCAAAATTTAAGCCAGCCATGTGGAAAAAACTTAGGCCCCAATAAGTTTTATCACCAAACATATGTTAAAAAACGATTAAACATGCCAGCAAACGTTTTAAAACACATTTTTACAAGAGTATGTATCTCTATTAATAAGCCTGATACCAGTCGCTATTGCTGCATTTAAGGCTTTACTTACATTACTTCGGTATCAGCAGTATTTTCTTAGTCAATTCCATTCCTAGAAAAATATTTTACTGCACATACCTTATCTGCAGGAAAACCTGCACGCCATTCCCCCTCTGAAGTACCTCACTCCTCAGAATGTGTGAGAACAGCAAATGGATCTTAGTTACGTCTGCTAAGATCATAGAAAAACGCAGGCAGATTCTTCTTCCAAATACTGCCTGAGATAAACAGCACACTCCAGTGCCATTTAAAAATAACAAACTTTTGATTGAAGAATAAACTAAGTAGAAAGCACCACAGACTCTCACAACCTCCTATCTATGTTGAGGCTTGCAAGAGAATGACTGAATATGGCAGTTAGGGGAGGAGCTATATATATATTCCATAAGTAATGGATGATCCGTGGACTGGATACACTTAACAAGAGAAAAACAGATGGGAAAAGGGGATGGGGGATGCCTCTAGCTCTCCTCGATGGGTACCCTAGCGTGCCCAATGTGTAAAAGATATATGCAAGGTAGAGGTGAGCGCCAAAAGAAGGCTGAGGGTAGGGTAGGGAACGCCAAAATAGGCTATAATGAGCTGGTAGAATGTAAAATTAAAAGTTATTTATTCCATACAATGATTATATTAAAAAAGCATAAAAAGAACAATATACACTGTTAGTTTTTCATGGATCCATGTTACAAATGATAGAAAATAGCAGTGTGGGGTAAAATACAATACAATATAATATTAAAAACAATTATAAATAATGATAGAGTCAGTGGCTGATGATATAGCCTTTTATGCTGGGTATCTGTTATGTGATTAACACCTTGATTGAGTCCAGTAAGTGTAAGATGCTCCTGGTAAGTAGTATAGGGTTAATTGTAATCCAATACTGTGCAGGAAAAAAATATCGAGATTTAGGTGCGATCAGTGTCCAATACAGCAATTTAGAAAAAAGTGGTGAAAAAATGTGTGTTCACTCTATGTGATGAAAAAATGATGATAAAAAGATGATGAGATCCCTCCAAAGACATATAAACATATAGTTTCCTAGTCAGGACTATACGACACTATTTATGAGTTTATTCATTCTCAGTGATCAGCCATCGAAGTCACAAGTTTCTCATTATCCTGTTTCATTTAGTCTGGTTTTATTCATCTTTTATCAACATTTGATGTCATTTCCTCATCATAGGTGACACCCTACTTTTTAGTGTACTCTCTCTGCGTTGCCCCTCCCCCCCCCTTGTACGAATTTTTTTTGAATTTTTTATGAATTTTTTATACATTTTATCCAATAATATTTACATCTTTCTAAAACATCAGCTTTTTATATGGTATTTTATTTATTTATATAGATTTTATTAATAAGTGTATGTTCTTAAGTGTATATCCTACAGATTTTATTAATAAGTGTATAGCCTTAAGTGTATATTCAATAGTTTTATCAGCCATGTATATTTACGTTTTTTACCTATTATGTCTCCGAATGTTTGCATCCTAAAAAGTATTTTATATAGTCTAATGCATTTAGATCACAGCTTTTCATTGTGTCTGTACACTTTCACATTCGCTCACAAATGCACTTTTAGATTGTTTGAAGATTCAGTATAGAATTACGATTTGACTTATCATACAGCATAGTCGCACATTCGAATCCTACTGTATCTATTTCTTTTTAACATACATGTTTGGAATTGCCCCATTTGCACAGTCATAATATAATGTCGGCCTTTACTGTCAGAAATGTCAGCACCTAGTATCGATATAAACCGGAACCGGAAATGGTAACCGGAAGTAAGAAAATGGTAAACATAAACAAAAACAACACATGCAGCGATACAAACCGGAACCGGAAACGGCAACCGGAAGCAATAACTGGTAAATTAAAGAAACACATGCAGGATTTAGAAATTAGAGAGAAAGAATAGAGCCCATATAAACAGATCGCTAAGATAAGTCGCAATGAAATTACGCACACACTAGCATAAGAATTAATATGAATATCCAGGACTAAAACGTCGCATAGGGCAGCTAAACCAGAAGTAAGGGCTAAACCAGAAGTAAGGACAAGATTCACTAGCGAAACCGGAAGTATATGTAGCGAACAAACAAATTCATATAGGACACACACGAACTAGCTATATATACTGGAAAGAAAATCTATAAATACACATGTTCTAAAAACATAATAATGACCTCAATATCACAAGCAAAATAAATGTTTTCGCCCATACCCACAATGCTACCAAAAAGGAAGGGGGCATGGCTTATTAGTGTTTGGCGCCAAAACATCAGCCATAACTCTTATAAATTCTGTGAGCTTACTCATTTTATTAGTCTTGATAAAGGCCAGAGGTATATGGCCGAAACGCGTCGACAGATCTGAGTAAGCATAATACTGATATATCCATTGTACAGAATGCATATATTAGAGTATTGTTTGTTTTCTTTTTTTCAGGATTTTTCTTTTTGCATAATCTTATTTTTAATGTCAAAACATCGTATCAAACACTGAACCACTGATTGATTGATTTGCACTGACATCACCAACATCACTTTGGATTTTAATATTGACACTATTTTTTTATCCTTTTTTACCTTTTTTCACCTTTTTTTCATTTTTGATAACACATTGTTTGGAGGGATCTCATCATCTTTTTTATCATCATTTTTTCATCACATAGAGTGAACCAACACATTTTTTCACCACTTTTTCTAAATTGCTGTATTGGACACTGAATCGCACCTAAATCTCGATATTTTTTTTCCTGCACAGTATTGGATTACAATTAACCCTATACTACTTACCAGAGCATCTTACACTTACTGGAGCTCAATCAAGGTGTTTAATCACATATACAGATACCCAGCATAAAAGGCTATATCATCAGCCACTGACTCTATCATTATTTATAATTGTTGTTTAAATTATATTGTATTGTATTTTACCCCACACTGCTATTTTCTATCATTTGTAACATGGATCCATGAAAAACTAACAGTGTATATTGTTCTTTTTATGCTTTTTAATATAATCATTGTATGGAAGTAAATAACTTTTAATTTTACATTCTACCAGCTCATTATAGCCTATTTTGGCGTTCCCGTACCCTACCCTCAGCCTTCTTTTGGCGCTCACCTCTACCTTGCATATAGTCCACAAATACTCAGACAGAGGAAGGGCAAAACAAGAAACAGTTAATAATGCAGGAGTAGATAACTTGGTTATCAGGCAATTTGAGGGGTTAACACTGTGTAGTCAGTCCTTGTAGAGTTTGGCAACAGGTTATCAGGGCAGGTTTTGAAGGTTAATACTGAATAGTCAGTACTTGCAGAGTTAGACAACAGGATATCAGGTAGTTTGAGGTTTAACCACTGGTGTAGTCAGTCCTTGCAGAGTTTGGCAACAGGTTATCAGGCAGTTGGAGGGCTAATACTGAAAAGTCAGTACTTGCAGAGTTAGACAACATGATATCAGGTAGTTTGAAGGTGTAACACAGATTAATCAGTACTTGCAGGAGATTGGCCAACAGGTATCATGCAGTTTGAGAGTTAGCACTGAATAAACGAGTACTTGCAGAGTTTGGCAACAGGATATCAAGTAGTTTGAAGGTTTACACTGAATTAAACGAGTACTTGCAGAGTTTTGGCAACAGGTTAACATGCTGTTTGAGAGTTTCACAGAATATTCAGTACTTGCAGTGTTTGGCAACAGGATATCAAGCAGTTTGAAGGTTTACACTGAATAAACAGTTCTTGCAGAGGTTGGCAAAAGTAAAACATGCAGTTTGAGAGTTTCACAGAATAAACAGTACTTGCCGTGTTGGCAACAGGATATCAAGCAGTTTGAAGGTTAACACTGAATAAACAGTACTTGCAGAGTTTGGCAAGCAGTTAACATGCAGTTTGAGAGCTTCACAGAATAAACAGTACTTGCATTGTTTGGCAACAGGTTATCAGGTAGTTTGAGGGTTTACCCAGCATAGTCCAGTCTTTGCAGAGTTTTGGCACAGAAAATAAGCAGTTAGAGAGTTTCTACAGCGAAGTCCTCACAGGAGCCGCAAAGAGGAAACAAACAAACGGGCACTGAGAAACAGGAAGCCCAGAATAAAAAGCTGGTAGTGACATCATCAGGTAGTGGCGGCTCAGACTACCTGTCAAACAAGCACACGAGAGAGGACCGCCGGAGCTTCCCAGCGGCCCCGATCGTGACAGTATGGTTGATGGTGCCAGACGGGATGATCTGAATATTTAAAAAACTGCAGACCTACTGGGATTTTCACGCACATACCATCTCTATGGTTTACAGAGAATGGTCCGAAAAAGAGAAAAGTATCCAGTGAGCTGCAGTTGTGTGGAGGAAAATACCTTACTGATGTCAGAGGTCAGAGGAGAATGGGCAGAGCTGGTAGAGGATGATAGAAAGGCGAACAGTAACTCAAATAACCACTCGTTACAACCAAGGTATGCAGAATTCCATCTGCTGAATGGCACAACACGTCGAAACCTTGAAGCAGATGGGCTACAGCAGCAAAAGACCACACCAGGTGCCACTCCTGTTAGCTAAGAACAGGAAACTGAGGCTACAATTCACACAGGCTCACCAAAATTGGACAATAGAAGATTGGAAAAACGTTGCCTGGTTTGATGAGTCTCAATTTCAGGTGCGACATTCAGATGGTAGGAGTCAGAATTTGTGAAAACAAATAAAAGCATGGATCCATCCTGCCTTGTATCAATGGTTCAGACTGGTCTGGGTGGTGGGAGTGTAATATTGTTGGCGACATTTTCTTGGCACACTTTGGGCCCCCTTAGTACCAATTGAGCATTGTTTAAACGCCGATGGCCTACCTGAGTATTGTTGCTGACCATGGTCCATCCTTTTATGACTACAGTCCTACCTATCCAGCAGATAATGCACCATGTCACAAAGCTCAAATCACCCCAAACTGGTTTCTTCAACATGACAATGAGTTTACTGCATATAGGTTTATATATATAGCCAAATACAGGATAATCTCCTATATTCAATAAAGCTAAAGCAGCTGAATATGAAGCAGCTGAATGTAATATAGTATATATATATATATATATAATGGAAAATTTGTATGGAATTTAAAACTGCGCTCTGATAGAGATGTATTAAGAGCAATTTAAACTGAATAGCCTGTGCAATACAAGCTTCCAAAATGAAGCCATATATATGTGCATAAAAAACAATGACAAGTGGCATTAACTTCTGGACGTATATTACTATTTAAGTGAAACAAGCTCCTATATACTCCAAACCAAGCCATAAGAGACAAAATACACACGTATATAGACATACATATGTATATATAAAAACATGTACATGTATACACCTAGACGTGTATATGTACACACATACTCGCATATATTCACCTACACATGCATACAAAAAAACATGTATAGGAACACATATACACATAAATATGTACATATACACACACACACATAAATATAGCTACAAATGCCTACATAAAAACGTGCATAGGTACATCTAGACACAAAGATCTGTACAGGTAGCCCTCAGTTTACGCCGGGGTTAAGTTCCAGAAGGAATGGTTGTAAATCGAAACCATTGTAAATTGAAACCCAGTTTATAATGTAAGTCAATGGGAAGTGAGGGAGTTAGGTTCCAGGCCTCTCTCAAAATTGGCATAAGAAACACCTAATACTATCTGCTAGATTACGAGTCTTGCGTTAGCCTTAAAAAGCAGCGTTGAGAGGTCCCAACGCTGCTTTTTAACGGCCGCTGGTATTACGAGTCTGGCAAGTACAGGTGTACCGCTCACTTTTCTTCCGTGACTCGAGCTTACCGCAAATCCCCTTATGTAAATTGCGTATCCTATCTTTTTTAATGGGATTTGCCTAATGCTGGTATTACGAGTCTTGGAAGAAGTGAGCGGTAGACCCTCTCCTGTCAAGACTCCTACCGCATTTAAAAGTCAGTAGTTAAGAGATTTATGGGCTAATGCCGTAACATAAAACTATTAACTAAAGTGCTAAAAAGTACACTAACACCCATAAACTACCAATTAACCCCTAAACCGAGCCCCCCCCCACATCGGAAACACTTAAATAAAGTTTTTAACCCCTAATCTGCCAACCGGACATCGCCGCCACTTTAATAAATATATTAACCCCTAAACCGTCGCACTCCCGCCTCGCAAACACTAGTTAAATTTTATTAACCCCTAATCTGCCGTCCCTAACATCGCCGCCACCTACCTACATTTATTAACCCCTAATCTGCCGACCCCCAACGTCGCTGCTACTATATTAAATTTATTAACCCCTAAACCTAAGTCTAAACCTAAGTCTAACACCCCCCTAACTTAAATATAATTTAAATAAAACTAAATTAAATTACTACAATTAAATAAATTATTCCTATTTAAAACTAAATACTTACCTGTAAAATAAACCATAAGATAGCTACAATATAACTAATATTTACATTTGTATCTATCTTAGGGTATATTTATTTTACAGGCAACTTTGTATTTATTTTAACTAGGTACAATAGTTATTAAATAGTTATTAACTATTTAATAACTTCCTATTTAAAATAAATACAAATATACCTGTAAAATAAATCCTAACCTAAATTACAATTACACCTAACACTACACTATCATTAAATTAATTACCTAAACTAAATACAATTAAATACAATTAAATTAAACAAACTAAAGTACAAAAAACAAAACACTAAATTACAGAAAATAAAAAAATAATTACAAGAATTTTAAACTAATTACACCTAATCTAATCCCCTTAATAAAATAAAAAGACCCCCAAAATAATAAAATTCTCTACCCTATACTAAATTACAAATAGCCCTTAAAAGGGCTTTTTGCGGGGCAATGCCCCAAAGTAATCAGCTCTTTTACCTGTAAAAAAAAATACAATACCCCCCCAACATTAAAACCCACCACCCACACACCCAACCCTACTCTAAAACCCACCCAATCCCCCCTAGCTATCTTATGGTTTATTTTACAGGTAAGTATTTAGTTTTAAATAGGATTAATTTATTTAAATTTAGCTATTTTCTTTAGATTTATTTAAATTATATTTAAATTAAGGGGTGTTAGGGTTAGGATTAGACTTAGATTTAGGGGTTAATACATTTAATATATGGCAGATTAAGGGTTAATAAGTGTAGGTACGTTGCGGTGACATTGGGGGGGCAGATTAGGGGTTAATAAATATAATGTAGGGTTCAGCAATGTTGGGGGCATCAGATTAGGAGTTCATAAGTATAATGTAGGTGGCGGTGGTGTCCGGAGCGGCAGATTAGGGGTTAATAATATAATGTAGGCGACGATGTCGGGGTGGCAGATTAGGGGTTAATAAGTATAAGATTAGGGGTGTTTAGACTCGGGGTTCATGTTAGGGTGTTAGGTGTAGACATAACTTTTGTTTCCCCATAGGAATCAATGGGGCTGCGTTAGAAGCTGAACGCTGCTTTTTTGCTGTTTTTTTTTCAGCCCGATCTAGCTCATTGATTCCTATGGGGAAATCGTGCATGAGCACGTTTTGCCAGCTCACCGCTACCGTAAGCAACGCTGGTAACGCCGGGTCTAAAAAAACCCCCGTAATACCAGTGTTGTCTTAAGGGAGCATTGAAAAAAATGCTCATTAGCAACGCACACCTGTTACCGCAAAATTCGTAATCTCTGTGATTAGGTCTGGTTAAACTGATTATTTTCAGCTTGCATATCTTTGCTGCAACACAAGCGGACAGCTCCACCTACTGGCTATTTTAATCAATGCACTGCTTCTCAATGCTTTTCAATAGCAGTCACATGACTGAAAAAAAGGTTGTTATTCTGAAACGGTGCAAATTGAACCGTTGTAAACTGAGGGCCACCTGTATATATATACACACACACAAATATTCACCTACATACAGATTCCTGCAGGCTTTTAAAAGGTTAATACTGGATCCTTAGATTTGCATCTGAGTCTATAATACTTTATAGAAAGGGCTTAAAACATTAGATTAAAACATTCTAAAAATCCCCCATATGAAAGCTCTGGAAGGCAAGGAATAAAGGAATTCATATCATTAAGAGAGATTTTTATATAAATAGATAGGTCACTCAGATGGGGCTGCTAGAAAAGGAGTGACTGACATCGTACTAAGATAATACAACACACAAGAAAACCTATTAATTGTAGGCAATCTAGAAAACAAATTTAGCAAATACAGACTTGTCTAAATTTAATACAATGTGCAGAAAAAAGGGGGGTCCTAAGCACGGCACCTAATGGAAAGAAGTTCTATGAAAAATGAAATGAGGCCTGGCTACTGGCCACACACACACTGCACACTGTACCAAATATGCGGCTAGATTTAGAGTTTTGTCGGTAAAGACCCACGTAGCTAACGCTGCTTTTTTTCCCAACTCACCCAACGCTGGTATTTAGAGTTGTCTGAGGGGCTGCGTTAGGCTCAAAAAAGGGTGCGTTGAGCCTAACTTAGCTCCACTTCAGCCCTCAATACCAGCGTTGCTTACGGTAGCGGTAAGCTGGGAAAACGTGCTTGTGCACAATATCGCCATAGGAAACAATGGGGCTGAGCTGGCTGGAAAAAAAACTAACACCTGAAAAAAGCAGTGTTCAGCTCCTAACGCAGCCCCATTGTTTCCTATGGGGAAACACTCTCTAAGTCTTCACCTAACACCCTAACATGTACCCCGAGTCTAAACACCCCTAACCTTACACTTATTAACCCCTAAACTGCCGCCCCCACTATCGCTGACCCCTGCATATTATTATTAACCCCTAATCTTCCGCTCCGGGCACCGCCGCAACCTACATTATCCCTATGAACCCCTAATCTGCTGCCCCTAACATCGCCGACCCCTATATTATATTTATTAACCCCTAATCTGCCCCCCCCAACGTCGCCGCCACCTTACCTACACTTATTAACCCCTAATCTGCCGACCGGACATCGCCGCCACTATAATAAATGTATTAACCCCTAAACCGCCACACTCCCGCCTCGCAAACACTATAATAAATAGTATTAACCCCTAATTTGCCCTCCCTAACATCGCCGCCACCTACCTACAATTATTAACCCCTAATCTCCCGCCCGCACCGTCGCCGCTACTATAATAAACCCCTAAACATAACTCTAACCCTAACCCTAACACCCCCTAACATAAATATAATTTATATTAAACGAAATAATATTCCTAAAATTAACTAAATTATTCCTATTTAAAACTAAATACTTACCTAGAAAATGAACTCTAATATAGCTACAATATAATTAATAATTACATTGTAGCTATTTTAGGATTTATTTTTATTTTACAGGCAACTTTGTATTTATTTTAACTAGGTACAAAAGCTATTAAATAGTTAATAAATATTTAATAGCTACCTAGTTAAAATAAATACAAAATTACATGTAAAATAAATCCTAACCTAAGTTACAATTAAACCTAACGCTACACTATCATTAAATTAATTAAATAAATTACCTACAATTAAATACAATTAAATAAACTATTCTATAATACAAAAAAAAACAAACACTAAATTACAAAAAATAAAAAAGAATTACAAGCAGTTTAAACTAATTTACCTAATCTACGCCCCCTAATAAAATAAAAAAGCCCCCCAAAATAAAAAATTCCCTACCCTATTCTAAAATACAAAAGTAATCAGCTATTTTACCAGCCCTTAAAAGGGCTTTTTGCGGGGCCTTGCCCCAAAGTAATCAGCTCTTTTGCCTGAAAATAAAAATACAATACCCCCCAACATTACAACCCACCACCCACATACCCCTACTCTAACCCACTGAAACCCCCCTTAAAAAAACCTGTCACTAACCCCCTCAAGATCTCCCTAGCTTGAGTCGTCTTCACCCAGTCGAGCCGAATTCTTCATCCAAGCGGAGCAAGAAGATGTCCTCCATCCGGGCAAAGTCTTGATCCAAGCAGCAAAGAAGAGGTCTTCCATCCGGGCGAAGTCTTGATCCAAGTGGCAAAGAAGAGGTCTTCCATCCGGGTGATCCTTCTTCCCCGATGGACTAACGACGAATGAAGGTTCCAAGATGGCGTCCCTTCAATTCCGATTGGCTGATAGAATTCTATCAGCCAATCGGAATTAAGGTAGAAAAAAATCTGTATTGAACTTGCATTCTATTGGCTGTTCCGATCAGCCAATAGAATGCGAGATCAATACGATTGGCTGATTGGATTCTATCAGCCAATTGGAATTGAAGGGATGCCATCTTGGATGACGTCCCTTAAAGGAACTTTCATTCATCGTTTGTCCGTCGGGGAAGAAGGATGTTCCGCGTTGGCGGGATGAAGATGGATCCGGAAGAAAGAAGATAGAAGATGCCGCTTGGAAGAAGACATCGCCCGGATGGAGGACCTCTTCTTTGCCGCTTGGCTCAAGACCTGTCGCCCGGATGGAGGACCTCTTCTAGCCGCTTGGATCAGACTTCGCCGGATGGAGGACATCTTCTTGCTCCGCTTGGATGAAGACAACTCAAGGTAGGGAGATCTTCAGGGGGTTAGTGATATTTTTTTAAGGGGGGTATGGATTGGGTTAGAGTAGGGGTATGTTGGTGGTGGGGTGTAATGTTGGGGGGGTATTGTATTTTATTTTCAGGCAAAGAGCCTGATTACTTTGGGGCAAGGTCCCCGCAAAAAGCCCTTTTAAGGCTGGTTAAAAAAGCTGATTACTTTTGTATTTTAGAATAGGGTAGAGAATTTTTTATTTTGGGGGCTTTTTTATTTTATTAGGGGGCTTAGATTCATGGTGTAATTAGTTTAAATGCTTGTAATTCTTTTTTATTTTTTTGTAATTTAGTGTTTGGTTTTTTGTATTATAGAATAGTTTATTTAATTGTATTATATTGTAGGTAATTTATTTAATTAATTTAATGATAGTGTAGTGTTAGGTTTAATTGTAACTTAGGTTAGGATTTATTTTACATGTAATTTTGTATTTATTTTAACTAGGTATCTATTAAATAGTTATTAACTATTTAATAGCTTTTGTACCTAGTTAAAATAAATACAAAAGTTGCCTGGTAAAATAAATCCTAAAATAGCTACAATGTAATTAAGGGGTACATAGGTAGTCTTATGGGTGTTAAGTGTCCTTTAGAGCACAGTAGTAGGAGCTTTATATTCCGGCGTTAGCCCATAAAGCTCTTAACTACTGACTTTTTTTTGCGGCCTGGAGTCTTGTCGGTAGAGGGTCTATCGCTCACTTCTCCCAAGACTCCAAATATCGGCGTTAGGCAGATCCCATAGACAAGATAGGATACGCAATTGGCGTAAGGGGATCTGCGGTAGCCTGGAGTTGCGGTAGGGAAGTGAGCGTTAGACCCTTTCCTGGCTGACTCTAAATACCAGCGGGCGGCCAAAAGCAGCGTTAGGACCCCTTAACGCTACTTTTGACGGCTAACGCAAAACTCTAAATCTAGCCGAAAGCTTTGCAAGACAAGAAACAAGGCCTGGAAACCGGCCTAATATATAAACATCATGCAGGCAAGCAGGCTGTAAACCTATTGCCTGTTCCAATAGAAAACAACAATTAGATAGGGTAAGAATATGAAACATAAAGGGATAAGAATATAAAGAACTTAGGAAAGAAATCTATATAATGGTTTATAGTATATTCTAAAACAAAGATAAACAGATTAGTCATCTTAAGCAAAGATAATCAAAATACATTAAAATTTGAGGGGAAAAATGAATACATGACCTGCTGTCTGGAAGCAGCAAAGAAAAGAGGAAGTGCTGGACTTGTTCATTACAGTTTATTAGACTGCTGTGTGCTGATTGGTGCAGTCTTGTTACTATGCTATTATTATTTTTTTTCTCTTTATGTTTTCTTTGCTGCTGTTTTGATTCAGTAAAGATTTGATGCAAAATATATATAAATACTTTTTATAGAAGCGGCAGAGTATAACATGTATGGATTTATTTAATTTGTATTTGACACAGTTGTTTTTGCTGATTGAAGTCTCAATCCATTGTTCTCAAGTACGTGCCCATATACATGGGCTGAGCATGCCGAAATAACAGACCCCTTAAGCTTATCTAGCTCTCTTTACATTATACACAATGGGCAATACTTGATTGCTACTTGCTGCTTCTTGTCTACATAATAAAAAATACTATAGTATTGATATTTTCAGTATAGGTGGTGGTTTTAATAGGCAAAACAGCTATTTTAAATGACAATAGTAAATAAGCTATTTATCTTGAAAAAGTACAATGCCACTTTAATTTTTTTTTAATCTCACTAAATTCAGTGCTTAATTTCTAATATATTCTATAGATATATATATATATATATAGATACATTTCTTCAACTTGCTGCATAATGAAGAAGGGAATCATGTCAAAGAAATGCTTAAGTAATGTCTGGAACAGATACAGAGTATTTCCAGTTTGGTGACCTCAACATGAATATCCTTTGATGCACTCATTGTCTGATAGGTCAGTTACATTAAAGACACATTATTACACTGAAATGAAATGCTCCTATTCATGATTAGAGCATGCAATTTTAGCCCTAGTGACCCTACAATGTTATGTGTTTAACCCCTCTTAAAGTTCTACTCAGGAACCACAGAGAATGGCTGGTCCAAAGCGGATACAGCCACTGAGCCAATCAGCAGCGGTTGATGCTTACTAGCTGTATTGTTTGAGACCAGTAGTTCTCTGCAGCTCCAGAGCATTATTTTAACTGTGTGTTTAAGCCCACTCATGGGTCGCTAGTGCAAAAATTACATGCTCTTACAAAACAGAGCATGTCATTGTTTTTGCACTATATGTATCAGGTTAAAATAAAATAATGTGAGGTATTTTTAGCATGAAATATTGTACTATGCATTTATATGACTGGGTAACTTTATCAAGTATTATAATCATTTCTAACTTAAATACCTAACTTGTATATAAATTAGTTGTCTTTTTTTTTTTACGTTAATAATTGACAAAGCAGTCCTACACGTGCTATTAGCTTCACATATCTGTTCTAGTAGGTTGATATTGTTAAATACTTATCAGTCAGCCGCACAAAAACAGTAAATACTTTGAGGAACGGCCTGCAAATTAGTAACTAGCCCTAACTGCTCGGACATTGTTTAATCTCAGCTTGTTTCCAATCGATCAGCCGTTTAAAGTACAAACTTTAGTCCACTGTTTGCTCGGGCATTAGAGTGTGGGGTGAAATAAGGGCTGGTCATTTAGACAGTTTACATAGAAAATAAACAAGCTTGATTATATACTATATAAATGTGCTTAGGGTTTTTAGTTATTTGCCACCCTATTAAAACATATTCATTTTATTCTTGCAATTAAATCACTAGCAGCAAAATTCTCACAACCAATTAACAGAGTATTGTTGTTAGATCTGGATTTGCACAGATCTCAGTGTGATGCACGTTCACAATAATAAATCCGGCATCCGAAAAGAGCTGAATGTTGCTTGCGGCCGCCTTCTTCCACCTTCTTCAGCATTTGTTAGCTCCCAAAGTGCACTAATTCACATCTATAATAATGAATATCTGGCCTGTTAAGGGTCCTGAGGACTGGGTTAGGGGAACACTCCTCTAAAAGATGAGAAAAACAAATAAATAAAGAGTTTAATAGGTTTAACAGATAATCTGAAGATTGAAGAAAACAAGAGAGGTGTCTGTGTGTACCAATAATAGAACACAATAATCACAATCATTAAACCCTAATCAGGGTACTCACATTTGTGAAGAGAACTCAGACAGTGCTATTAGGCACAGGCTGGATATTTGACAGCAACCCAGCTCACTGGTCAGTCTGAATACAGGAACATAGTAACATCAGATCTGGGGAAAAGGAAACAGACAGGGCGCCTGTGTGTATCAGTAATAAAACAGAGTGGTATCAGTATATACCGTAAACCCTAATCAGGGTACTGCATTTGTGAAGAGCACTCAGACTGAGCTATCAGAAGCAGGCTGGAGATTTGACAGCAACCCAGCTCACTGATCCAACCGATGGCAGGAACACTGGAACTCAGAAACCCTGGGTCACTGGGGACCCAGTAACTTAAAAGTGCAAAAGTATGCTGTAGTGGAGCTGCAGTAAGTGCAGCCAGAATCTCCCTAAGGGAGTGGTAGGTGATTGGTAGGCAAGTAAGGCAAGGTTCCAAGGAAATAAAATTGTTAAAAGAAAATGTATTAAAAAATCAAGTTATGAATAAAATAATGGAACCAGAAGGTAGGGACCAATTATTGTGTTCTATAATTGGTACACACAGGCGCCTCTCTTGTTTTCTTCAATCTCTAGATTTCGTAACATCTTCATGTGAGGAGAGTGTAGCCCTATTTTTCTTATCCCTGCTATCGATACCATGAAGCAACAGCTTCATCCACTAACTTTCAGTTGGACCATCTGTTATAAATGGACAGTTACGCATAGAGATCTATAGGCCTAGATTTGGAGTTTGGCGTTAGCCGTGAAAACCAGCGTTAGAGGCTCCTAACGCTGGTTTTAGGCTACCGCCGGTATTTGGAGTCACTCAAAATAGGGTCTAACGCTCACTTTTTATCCGCGACTTTTCCATACCGCAGATCCCCTTACGTAAATTGCGTATCCTATCTTTTCAATGGGATCTTTCTAACTCCGGTATTTAGAGTCGTTTCTGAAGTGAGCGTTAGACATCTAACGACAAAACTCCAGCCACAGGAAAAAAGTCAGTAGTTAAGAGCTTTCTGGGCTAACGCCGGTTTATAAAGCTCTTAACTACTGTACTCTAAAGTACACTAACACCCATAAACTACCTATGTACCCCTAAACCGAGGTCCCCCCACATCGCCGACACTCTAATACATTTTTTTAACCCCTAATCTGCCGACCGCCACCTACGTTATCCTTATGTACCCCTAATCTGCTGCCCCTAACACCGCCGACCCCTGTATTATATTTATTAACCCCTAATCTGCCCCCCTCAACGTCGCCTCCACCTGCCTACACTTATTAACCCCTAATCTGCCGACCGCAAAGCGCCACCACCTACGTTATCCTTATGTACCCCTAATCTGCTGCCCCTTACACCGCCGACCCCTATATTATATTTATTAACCCCTAATCTGCCCCCCTCAACGTCGCCTCCACCTGCCTACACTTATTAACCCCTAATCTGCCGACCGGGACCTGAGCGCTACTATAATAAAGTTATTAACCCCTAATCCGCCTCACTAACCCTATAATAAATAGTATTAACCCCTAATCTGCCCCTCCCTAACATCGCCGACACCTAACTTCAATTATTAACCCCTAATCTGCCGACTGGAGCTCACCGCTACTCTAATAAATGTATTAACCCCTAAAGCTAAGTCTAACCCTAACCCTAACACCCCCCTAAGTTAAATATAATTTACATCTAACGAAATTAATTATCTCTTATTAAATAAATTATTCCTATTTAAAGCTAAATACTTACCTGTAAAATAAATCCTAATATAGCTACAATATAAATTATAATTATATTGTAGCTATTTTAGGATTAATATTTATTTGACAGGCAACTTTGTAATTATTTTAACCAGGTACAATAGCTATTAAATAGTTAAGAACTATTTAATAGCTACCTAGTTAAAATAATTACAAAATTACCTGTAAAATAAATCCTAACCTAAGTTACAATTAAACCTAACACTATACTATCATTAAATTAATTAAATACAATACCTACAATTACCTACAATTAAACCTAACACTACACTATCAATAAATAAATTAAATACAATTCCTACAAATAACTACAATGAAATAAACTAACTAAAGTACAAAAAATAAAAAAGAACTAAGTTACAAAAAATAAAATTTTTTTTACAAACATAAGAAAAATATTACAACAATTTTAAACTAATTACACCTACTCTAAGCCCCCTAATAAAACAACAAAGACCCCCAAAATAAAAAATGCCCTACCCTATTCTAAATTACAAAAGTTCAAAGCTCTTTTACCTTACCAGCCCTGAACAGGGCCCTTTGCGGGGCATGCCCCAAGAAGTTCAGCTCTTTTGCCTGTAAAAAAAAACATACAATACCCCCCCCCCAACATTACAACCCACCACCCACATACCCCTAATCTAACCCAAACCCCCCTTAAATAAACCTAACACTAAGCCCCTGAAGATCTTCCTACCTTATCTTCACCCCTGCCAGGTTCACCGATCCGTCCTGAAGAGCTCCTCCGATGTCCTGATCCAAGCCCAAGCGGGGGGCTGAAGAGGTCCATGATCCAGCTGAAGTCTTCATCCAAGCGGGAGCTGAAGAGGTCCATGATCCGGATGAAGTCTTCATCCAAGCGGGAGCTGAAGAGGTCCATGATCCGGATGAAGTCTTCTATCAACTGCATCTTCAATCTTCTTTCTTCCGGATCCATCTTGCAGACCTCCGACGCGGAACATCCTCTTCTCCCGACGCCTACTAGCCGAATGACGGTTCCTTTAAGGGACGTCATCCAAGATGGCGTCCCTCGAATTCCGATTGGCTGATAGGATTCTATCAGCCAATCGGAATTAAGGTAGGAATATTCTGATTGGCTGATGGAATCAGCCAATCAGAATCAAGTTCAATCCGATTGGCTGATCCAATCAGCCAATCAGATTGAGCTCGCATTCTATTGGCTGATCGGAACAGTTCTTTTTTATTTTTTGTACTTTAGTTAGTTTATTTCATTGTAGTTATTTGTAGGAATTGTATTTAATTTATTTATTGATAGTGTAGTGTTAGGTTTAATTGTAGGTAATTGTAGGTATTGTATTTAATTAATTTAATGATAGTATAGTGTTAGGTTTAATTGTAACTTAGGTTAGGATTTATTTTACAGGTAATTTTGAAATTATTTTAACTAGGTAGCTATTAAATAGTTCTTAACTATTTAATAGCTATTGTACCTGGTTAAAATAAATACAAAGTTACCTGTAAAATAAATATTAATCCTAAAATAGCTATAATATAAATATAATTTATATTGTAGCTATATTAGGATTTATTTTACAGGTAAGTATTTAGCTTTAAATATGAATAATTTATTTAATAAGAGATAATTAATTTTGTTAGATGTAAATTATATTTAACTTAGGGGGTTGTTAGGGTTAGGGTTAGACTTAGCTTTAGGGGTTAATACATTTATTAGAGTAGCGGTTAGCTCCAGTTGGCAGATTAGGGGTTAATAATTGAAGTTAGGTGTCTGCGATGTTAGGGAGGGGCAGATTAGGGGTTAATACTATTTATTATAGGGTTAGTGAGGCGGATTAGGGGTTAATAACTTTATTATAGTAGCGCTCAGGTCCGGTCGGCAGATTAGGGGTTAATAAGTGTAGGCAGGTTGAGGCGACGTTGTGGGGGGCAGATTAGGGGTTAATAAATATAATATAGGGGTCGGCGATGTTAGGGCAGCAGATTAGGGGTACATAGGGATAATGTAAGTAGCGGCGGTTTACGGAGCAGCGGTTTTAGGGGTTAATAATAATATGCAGGGGTCAGCGATAGCGGGGGCGGCAGATTAGGGGTTAATAAGTGTAAGGTTAGGGGTTTTTAGACTCGGGGTACATGTTAGGGTGTTAGGTGCAGACGTAGGAAGTGTTACCGAATAGCAAACAATGGGGCTGCGTTAGGAGCTGAAAGCGGCTTTTTTGCAGGTGTTAGGTTTTTTTTCAGCTCAAACAGCCCCATTGTTTCCTATGGGAGAATCGTGCACGAGCACGTTTTTGAGGCTGGCCGCTTGCGTAAGCAACTCTGGTATCGAGAGTTGAAGCTGCGTTAAAAATGCTCTACGCTCCTTTTTTGGAGCCTAACGCAGCCTTTATGTGGACTCTCAATACCAGAGTTATTTTTATGGTGCGGCCAGAAAAAAGCCGGCGTTAGTTTTTCGGGTCGTTACCGACAAAACTCCAAATCTAGCCGTTAGTTTGTTAACATTTTTGTATTAGTATTTTTTATTTCACTATACATCCTCACTTTTTTTAGGTTGTATATTACATACAGACACATTTTGATTTGAATATACCATTGTTTTAGTTCTATTTATACTTCTTGTATTTGACTAATAGCGCCCCTATTAAGAGTTAGTCCCCCTCGACTTCTCTATCACCCTTAACAAATAATATTGCATTGTATGTTTCAATATTAGTCAAATTAAAATGTAATCTCATATAATTATAAAGAAATAGGATGTTGATTAAAAAATCTTATCCTATCTCTCCTTCTGTTTTCTCTCCCTCTATCCTATCCCTCCTTCTGTTCTCTCTCCCTCTTTACTATCTCTCCTTCTGTTCTCTCTCCCTTTGCTCTCTCTCTTTCCATCTGCTCTGCTCTCTCTACCACCTTCTGTCTCTGTTCTCTCTCCCACACTCCCCTATGTTCTCTCTCCCACCTCTCACCCTCTGTTTCTCTCTGTCGTCCTCTCCTTCTATTCCCCCCCTCTGTTCTCTCTCTCCCTCCCTTTGTCCTCTCTCTTCCTCTATCCTATCCCTCCTTCTGTTCTCTCTTCCTTTGCTCTCTCTCTCTTTCAATCTGCTCTGCTCTCTCTACCACACTCCACTAGGTATTCTCTCCCACCCCTCCCCCTCTGTTCTCTCTATCGTCCTCCGTCCTCTCCTTCTATTCCCACCCTCTGTTCTCTCTCTCTCCCTCTGTCCTCTGTCCTCTTTTCCTTCTCTCTCCCTCTGTTTTCTATAGCTCCGCCTGTTCTCCCTCTCTACTTTGGGGAAAGATTGCAAAAAAAGATATTGCAGAACTAGAAAAAGTTCAGAGAAGGGCCACAAAGCATGGATGTTTGGTGTGTGTGTTATGTGAGAGTGTGCATGTGTGTGTAATTTGTGTGTGTTGTTTGAGAGTGTGTGTGGTGTGCATGTGTTGTAGGAGAGTTTCAGTGTGTTGTGTGTGTTGTATGAGAGCATGTGGGGTGTGTGTTGTATGAGAGTGTGCGGTGTGTGTGTTGTATGAGAGAGTGTGTGTAATGTGTGTGTTGTATGAGAGTGTGTGTGGTATGATAGTGTGAGTGTTTGTGTGTTGATAATGGAAGAAACTTGAAAATTATCTATTTGTAAGGGAATGTTTCAGGAGACATTGGTGCCTGTGGATGTTAGAGAGAATAGTGCATCTTTTTCTCGCATCCAAGTGGTTAACCCTTACTGTAATACAAAACCTAAACCCTAGTCCTAGTTCCATAATCCTACCCCAAAACCTTCATTTATACCTGATCATTGGTTACAGCATTCTTACGCAATAATTATAAATATTTTCATATATATATTTATTTTTCATTCAAATAGAACTGCTAGTTTGAGATAGGTGGAAAACTGTTAAAAATGTCCAACTTAATAACTTCACCAAGTTAACTTCACCAAGTTAGCCAGTAGATGGCGCAACACACACTGTAGATCAGAAAAGACAACTATTAATGACAGTTGACAACTTGAGATTGTAACTTTGTTCATGATATATTTTTACTCCTTTTTATATAATTTAAAGGGACATGAAACCCGATTTTGTTCTTTCAACATTTAGATAGAGAATACAATTCCACACAACTTTCCATTTTACTTATTTTATCTAATTTGCCTCATTCTCTTTATATCCTTGGTTGAAGAAGGAGCAATGCACTACCGGGTCCTAGCTGAGAGCGTTGGGTGAGACAATATCATGAGGCATATATGTGCAGCCACCAATCAACAGCTTCACCAAAGGATACCAAGAAACCATAAACAACTTAGATAATAGAAGTAAATTGGATAGCTGTTAAAGGCATCTAAATCATGAAAGAATAAAAATTGTGTTTCATGTACCTTTAACTTTGATAATTGTGGGTTTTTTAAGTAGCAGAACTGTAAATGTACACTACAGACTTCACCTGCTACATTGAGTTTGATTCATCAGTTGTAATAAAGATGAGCTATAACTTACTTTTTAATATAGATATGAAATTCAAATACCTCGTGCTCTGCCGCCCACCTCAAAATATATGTATTTATGAATCAATAGAACATATTATTCTATGTGAAGAACATGTAAATGTGATATATCTATATTTCATGTCAGGTTAGCTCACTTGAGAAAATGCTATCGGGTTTGCGCGCGAGTAAGGGTGGTAGTTTTTTCCCTACTTTTCGAGATTGCATTAACAAGGTTGCAATATTCAAACCTTGGCTTTTTGCACGTGTTGGGTAAGCGCAAGAGTAAAAAATTTTATCTTCAAAATGCGCGGAACCCGACACATGCAGAAATCCAAAGTCGAGCGCAGTTAGTGAGCAAGTGGGAGCAATATATAGTGCTCCACTCGTAATCTAGCCCATAAAGTTTAATTATGTGTAGTGGAATTTTTTTTTTACAATTCACTATCGGCCAGATTACGAGTTTTGCGTTATGAGCTATGCGGTGCTATCGTGCAGTTTTTATCACCGCTCACTTTCCTGCAGCGCTGGTATTACGGGATTTTACAAACCCGGCGTTAAAAGGCAAGAAGTGAACGTAGAGCAAAATTGTGCTTCATACCGCACTTCAATACCAGCGCTGCTTAAGTGACCGGTGAGCTGGTCGTACGTGCTTATTCCTATTAAAACTAAATACTTACCTATAAAATAAACCCTAAGATAACTACAATATAACTAATAGTTACATTGTAGCTAGCTTAGGGTTATTTTTATTTTACAGGCAAGCTTTGTATTTATTTTAACTAGGTAGAATAGTTATTAAATAGTTATTAACTATTTAATAACTACCTAGCTAAAATAAATATACATTTACCTGTAAAATAAAACCTAACCTAAGTTACAATAGCACCTAACACTACACTACAATTAAATAAATTAACTAAATTAAATGCTATTAAATAAATTAAATTAAATTAGCTAAATCACAAAAAAACAAAACACTAAATTACAGAAAATAAAAAAACAAATTACAGATCTTTAAACTAATTAAACTAATCTAATAACCCTATCAAAATAAAAAAGCCCCCCCAAAATAAAAAAAAACCTAGCCTAAACTAAACTGCCAATAGCCCTTAAAAGGCCTTTGCGAGCATCGCCCCAAAGAAATCAGCTCTTTTACCTGTAAAAAAAAATACAAACAAGCCCCCCAACAGTAAAAACCCACCACCCACACAACCAACCCCCCAAATAAAAGCTTAACTAAAAAAACCTAAGCTCCCCATTGCCCTGAAAAGGGCATTTGGATGGGGCATTGCCCTTAAAAGGGCATTTAGCTCTATTGCAGGCCCAAAGCCCTAAACTAAAAAATAAACCCACCCAATTACACCCTTAAAAAACAATAACCCCCGAAGATTCACTTACCGGGAGAAGTCTTCATCCAAGCGCAAGATGTCCTCAAGGAAGCCGGCAGAAGTGGTCTTTCCAGACGGGCAGAAGTTGTCCTCCAGATGGCAGAAGTCTTCAGCCAGACGGCATCTTCTATCTTCATCCATCCGGTGCGGAGCAGCTCCATCTTCAAGACATCCGGAGCGGAGCAATCCTCTTCAAACGACGTCCTTCTTTGGAATGAATATCACTTTAAGTGACGTCATCCAAGATGGCGTCCCTTAGATACCGATTGGCTGATAGAATCTATCACCCAATCGGAATTAAGGTAGAAAAAATCCTATGGCTGATGCAATCAGCCAATAGGATTGAACTTCAATCCTATTGGCTGATCCAATCAGCCAATAGGATTGAGCTTGCATTCTATTTGGCTGATTGGAACAGCCAATAGAATGCCAGCTCAATCCTATTGGCTGATTGCATCAGGCAATAGATTTTTTTTTACCTTAATTCCGATTGGCTGATAGAATTCTATCAGCCAATCGGAATCTAAGGGACGCCATCTTGGATGACGTCACTTAAAGTGATATTCATTCCGAAGAAGACGTCGTTTGAAGAGGATGCTCCCGCGCCGGATGTCTTGAAGATGGAGCCGCTCTGCGTCAGTAGGATGAAGATAGAAGATGCCGTCTGGATGAAGACTTCTGCCCGTCTGGAGGACCACTTCTGCCGGTTTCCTTGAGGACATCTTGCCGCTTGGATGAAGACTTCTCCCGGTAAGTGAATCTTCGGGGGTTTACTGTTAGGATTTTTTTAAGGGTGTATTGGGTGGGTTTATTTTTTAGGTTATGGCTATTAGATTAGGTGTAATTAGTTTAAAGGATCTGTAATTTGTTTTTTATTTTCTGTAATTTTTTTTTTTAAAAGCTTTATTGAATGTCCAGAACTAGAGATCTTACAATCATTGATAAACAAACAGGAGTTACAGGTATCGTGTTATGCATATCTATAAAAAGAAAGCAAAAATGTAAATTAAAAAGTAAAAGTCTTTTTTCAACAGTTCTCCTAGTTCATGTTTCTGGTACATTGTTCACAACTGTCAGCGTGTCTTTTTTTAAGGCAATGTAGTTTTTCAAGATTATATCCAATTGTTAGAATAGTAATCTAGCTCGGGTATTAAGTCATACCCAATTAGAAGAGTGAGAGGACAGAAAGAAAAGAAGAAGGGGGGGGAAGAATGAAAATATAGAAAGACAAGGAGAAAAAAAAAAAAAAGGGGGGGGGTAACAGGGAAAGGAGAGGGTGTGTGAGAGTTCCTGCTATCAACGTTCCACCCATGCTATCTATTTTGAAAAGCTTATTTCAGGACTCTAATCTCAATGTTCCCTAGTACCTCACATTGTTCTATAGTTCTTGTAAATATGTGCACCCCCAGGACCCACACTCTCATTCCAGCAAGGTTAGCTCCTTTCTTTTGGGAGTTCAGATACTTTTCCCCTCCCAGATCAAACTCATATGTTCGTGTAAGTCAAGTTTCCCTATCTTAAGGTAGTGAAACCTCTCCAGACCGAGCAGATCCCTTTATTTTCTGTAATTTAGTGGGGTTTTTTGTGATTTAGCTAATTTAATTTATTTAATTGTAATTTAATTAGTTAATTTATTTAATTGTAGTGTAGTGTTAGGTGCTATTGTAACTTAGGTTAGGTTTATTTTACAGGTAAATTTGTATTTATTTTAGCTAGGGTTGTTATTAAATAGTTAATAACTATTTAATAACTATTCTACCTAGTTAAAATAAATACAAACTTGCCTGTAAAAATTAAATAAACCCTAAGCTAGCTACAATGTAACTATTAGTTATATTGTAGCTAGCTTAGGGTTTATTTTATAGGTAAGTATATTATGCATTTGTTTAAATATGCAATTATCCTGTATTTAATGATCTTTTAATGACACCCTGTTTGAAATTGCATAGAAGGCAAATCACTTCATGTTCTAGCACACACACATCCAATTATATATAGCGCAATCCTTATGGCGTATGAAGGCGGTGAGCAGTTCTAGTCAGAACAGACACGCCCATACTTGTCTAACAACCCAAAATAGCTACCGATGGATTAGTCTGGCTCCTGCAACAAATACATTTAACCCATATAGGGCTAGATTACAAGTGGAACGCAAAATATTGCATTCGCAAAAGCGATATTTGTACTACTTTGAGTAATACCAGTGCACGGAAATGTGCACTGGTATTAAAAGTTAGCCTCAATGCAACGCTATCTCACATGAGCGCTTCCATAGGCTCTAATGAGAGCGCCTCGTTCTCAATGCTGTGGTCAAGAAATATATTCGCAATGGGCAACAGTTCTTTCTATATTTCATCAAATACATAAAAAAAACTATAACCAGTTGCTACGTTACATACCATTAGATCACTAGACTGGTCTGTTCCCTTTAAAACACAAATTTTTCATAGATATATTGTGAACACAATTATGGCCTCAAGTAGAATGTAGATGCTGTGCATGAGTAAGTCCTGATATGATATGACACAAGTATATTAGGATAATAGGATTATCTCCCTAACATTACATAAGTCCGGGCTTTCCTGTATGTGACACACATGTTCACCATGCGCTAACACCAGTTGCCAAACCTAACAAATGTTCATAACAACAAAAATCTGTTATAGACTATGAAGTTGTTTGCTGCTACTTCCACTTGTTAAGTTTGCAACAGGAATGTGACATCTAGACACATATGTGCCCTTTATCTGTGTGTTCTAAAAGCTTACGCCTTGCTGAGAAATAGCCTTGTCTACCTCAATGCCTATTGAAAGCAATAATCAACTGGACTCTTGATGAATTATCAAACACTTTTGCAGGAAAATTTGACGTATCCATAACCTTTTCTGTTTTATTTTTTTACGCTATTCTTTCTCCCTAGCATTTATCCCTTTTTGCTGCTGCAGTTTTCTCATAATATTTGTTAGAATCTATAATCTATTTGTTCATTTCTATAACATTGCCTATCTAGTCTGCATTCACACTGTACATGCTAATGCATATCCGGCAATAAATTACACATTACAGTTGTCCACACTATGGTGCATAGGCATTCAACATTTGCTTTGTGACATTTTGCTGCCCTGTGTAACAATACTCCTCTGTTTCTCCACATACCCCTCGCCCATCCTCTTATCTGAAGCTGCTTTTTTTGTCTCTGTGGGGGCCAAATGTATCTATTCCTGCGCTGCATCAATTTGTAAGGATAGGTTTGTGGTACTTTTCTTCCTGTAGCAGAATGGTTATTACAAAATTACCTTTTGTGCATTCTCAGACTTCTGATCCAGGCCCAAAACTGTAGGCATTTTGAAGAACATATCTTTTAAATGTATAAATTAACTATAAATATAGTTTTATCTATGTTTGCCCAAGGAAGAAATAGTTTAAACAAATGAACATGGGTGCATGAGGATTATATTGTGCACACAGTACAATATGTTTAGCTAGTTGTCCCTGCAAAATCATTTTTCCCATAAAATGAATGTATACTTGGTATATCCTACTTACATTTCCTGTTGCATTGCTGTGTTGCTTACTTTCCTTTAATTCACCACAGAGTTCTCATAAATTCAATTTTTCTTAAGTCATTCCTTTTGGGAGGAGCGTAACTACAGAGGTCTCAGTTGAGACTTGGCCCAAACCTTTAGGTGCAACAATCTGGTCTGGCAATCAGTGGTGGAGTAATACACTGGGGCCTGGTGAGGCCAAGGTTCTACCTGCATCATACATGGCTGATCTGTCTGCCTCCCTGCATAACACAGTTCACACTTTAAGGTATTTATAATGATTTGCGTTTACAATATGGTAGCAGGGTTTCCAAGATGACCACCACAGTGTTGCTGTACAAAAAAAAGTCACCAAATTTGTACAACGAAGCTGCAGAATTGCATATCCTCTGATGCATAATAATCAAAGGGGTAGGATTACTCACCGTTAGACAAGCAACTCCTCTTACTCCTATGTGGCTGCTTATTGCAAACAGCCAGAAAGGGCACTGTTGAAATGACTGAAACTCTCAACAGCCTTTGCCCTGGGGCCCAATGAGGTGATATATACACATTTGTTTTTAAAGATATATACAAATAATTTTATTAACAATATAAATACTCAGCTTTTATTTTTATAGTTATTTTATGGTTCATATGTATATGAAAACAGATTTTTTTTTGTTAAAATCTAGAAAATCTACTTCATAAATATGGTACAGTTTTATCACCACAAACTATTAAAAAAATATATAAAATGTTTAGGTTCTGTATATTACAGCTATTTTCTACAGCTTTAAAGTGTATGGCTAATACCCAGCCACAGGTCATCAAACAATAAGAAACAACAATTGTTTACAATGTAGTGGGTCATTCTACATCAAAGCAACCTATTAGAATGCATGTTAATTATATTATCCAAGCAGAGACTTAAATTTAATATTACAATTGTCTAATTCAAACCATTGTGCAAAAGTCTGATAGTGTTTGTTCTCCAAAATGTATAGCAAAGATGAAGTCAAATGTTTCATTCCCATTGTCAATATGTTCTTGGAAGATTTGCCAGACTTTCAACCAGAGCTTTTGACTTTTGCTTCAGAATTAGTCTCCTTCCCTAGGAACACCATCTTATGTGGATCAACAATAAATATGAAGAAGAGGTTACATGCCAACATGCAGACAAGGGGCATGAATGTCATGCCGTAACCAAAACTGCGGAATGGTCTTCCAACTGCAAAGGACAGCCAGTAAATTAACCTATACAAAAGAGATAATATTGCATTATTTTTTTATAACACATCTGGATACATAGGAATACTCAATACAAGACAGACGTGTATTCATTTAAGGCATTGGGGCCGAATTATCAAGCCCCGAATGGAGCTTGATGCCCCTGTTTACGCGCGAGCCTTCAGGCTCGCCGGAAACAGCAGTTATGAAGCAGTGGTCTTAAGACCGCTGCTCCATAACTGTTCCGCCTGCTCTGAGGCTGCGGACATCAATCCGGCAGATCCTATACGATCGGGCTGATTGACACCCCCTGCTAGCGGCTGATTGGCCGCGAATCTGCAGGGGGCGGCATTGCAATGATAATGATAAGGATAAATGCCGACAGCGTATGCTGAGCGGATGATGTCGGACAGACCGATGATAAATCGGCCCCATTGTATTTTGTTGCAGTTTGTGGCACATATATTTTATTAATTCCAGAGTTTAAAGGAATAAATAAAAAAAAAAAAATAATTTGAGAACAAAATTAGAATGTGGACAATGCATAATATAATATCTCAGCAGGATTCAAACACTGGATTTATTGACTGCCAAACAACTCACCCCTAAGCTATGCAACTGATCAGCAATTCGTGTAGCCTTTTCATATATTTTTACCAGTCTAGTCAGAAAATATGTAGTTTCTATTACCTTTTAGGATGCAGGGTAACTAAATAAGCTGAGGATGCAATAATCTTGCCATGGGATTTATGATTTATTTAGGCTTAAAGGGACAGGAAACTCCAAAAATTATTTAGAACATACAATTTTAAACAACTTCCTAATTTATTTTTATACTCAAATTTGCTTCATTCTATTGTAATTATTTGTTGAAGAAACAGCATTGCGCTACTGGCAGCTAGCTGTGCACATCTAGTTAGCCAATCACAAGAGACAAGTGTGTGCAGGTACCAATCAACAGCTAGCTTCCACTTGTTAAGGATATGTGCATATTCTTTTTCAACAAGGGATACCAAGAGAACAAAACACATTTAAAAATGGAAGTTAATTTGACTTAAAATTACATGCTCTATCTGAATCTTGAAGGTTTAATTTTGACTTTCCTATCCCTTGTACTATTTAGGACATTTTCTGCAATTAACAAATAATATAGTGTAATTTCATATGTTCTCAAACTATATCTATTTTTCTCTACCTAGGCACATTTGTGCATATATTTCTTACTATAAATAGCCAGTATTAAAACACATGAAATAAAAAAAAAATATTTTGGGGTTCAGACAGAGAATACAATTTTAAAAGAACTTTCCAAATTATTTTTATGACCTAATTTGTTTCATTCTCTTTCTATCCTTTGTTTAAAAGTATACCTAGGTAGGCTCAGGAGTTGTTGATTGGTGACTGCACATATATTCCTCTACTCATTGGCATTCAGCTAGCTCCCAGTAGTGCATCACTGCTCCATCAACAATTGATACCAATGAAGCAAATTAGATAAAAGAAGTAAATTACTTTAAAATTGTATGTTCTATCTGAAACATGAAAGAAAAAAAACTAAGGCCTAGATTTAGAGTTCGGCGGTAGCTGTCAAAACCAGCGTTAGAGGCTCCTAACGCTGGTTTTGGGCGCCCGCTGGTATTTGGAGTCAGTGATTAAAGGGTCTAACGCTCACTTTACAGCCGCGACTTTTCCATACCGCAGATCCCCCTTACGCCATTAGTGCGTAGCCTATCTTTTCAATGGATCTTTCTAACGCCGGTATTAGAGTCGTGTCTGCAGTGAGCGTTAGAGCTCTAACGACAAGATTCCAGCCGCCTGAAAATAGGCAGAGTTAAGAGCTTTCTGGCTAACGCCGGTTTATAAAGCTCTTAACTACTGTACCCTAAAGTACACTAACACCCATAAACTACCTATGTACCCCTAAACCGAGGTCCCCCTCACACCGCCGCCACTCTATTAAAATTTTTTAACCCCTAATCTGCCGACCGCCAACCTACGTTATATTTATGTACCCCTAATCTGCTGCCCCTAACCACCGCCGACCCCTATATTATATTTATTCACCCCTAACCTGCCCCCCACAACGTCGCCGCCAAGCTACTTACAATAATTAACCCCTAATCTTCCGACCCGCAAAGCCGCCGCCACCGACGTTATCCTTATGTAACCCCTAATCTGCTGCCCCTAACATCGCCGACCCCTATATTATATTTTATTAACCCCTAATCTGCCCCCCTCAACGTCGCCGACACCTGCCTACACTTATTAACCCCTAATCTGCCGAGCGGGACCTGAGCGCTACTATATAAAGTTATTAACCCTAATCCGCCTCACTAACCCTATCATAAATATATTAACCCCTAATCTGCCCTCCCTAACATCGCCGACACCTAACTTCAATTATTAACCCCTAATCTGCCGACCGGAATCTCACCGCTTATTCTAATAAATGTATTAACCCCTAAAGCAAGTCTAACCCTAACACTAACACCCCCCTAAGTTAAATATAATTTTTATCTAACGAAATAAATTAACTCTTATTAAATAAATTATTCCTATTTAAAGCTAAATACTTACCTGTAAAATAAATCCTAATATAGCTACAATATAAATTATAATTATATTATAGCTATTTTAGGATTAATATTTATTTTACAGGCAACTTTGTAATTATTTTAACCAGGTACAATAGCTATTAAATAGTTAAGAACTATTTAATAGTTACCTAGTTAAAATAATAACAAATTTACCTGTAAAATAAATCCTAACCTAAGTTATAATTAAACCTAACACTACCCTATCAATAAAATAATTAAATAAACTACCTACAATTACCTACAATTAACCTAACACTACACTATCAATAAATTAATTAAATACAATTGCTACAAATAAATACAATTAAATAAACTAGCTAAAGTACAAAAAATAAAAAAGAACTAAGTTACAGAAAATAAAAAAATATTTACCAACATAAGAAAAATATTACAACAATTTTAAACTAATTACACCTACTCTAAGCCCCCTAATAAAATAACAAAGCCCCCCAAAATAAAAAATTCCCTACCCTATTCTAAATTAAAAAAGTTACAAGCTCTTTTACCTTACCAGCCCTGAACAGGGCCCTTTGCGGGGCATGCCCCAAGAAGTTCAGCTCTTTTGCCTGTAAAAAAAAACATACAATACCCCCCCCCAACATTACAACCCACCACCCACATACCCCTAATCTAACCCAAACCCCCCTTAAATAAACCTAACACTAAGCCCCTGAAGATCTTCCTACCTTGTCTTCACCATCCAGGTATCACCGATCCGTCCTGGCTCCAAGATCTTCATCCAACCCAAGCGGTGGTTGGCGATCCATAATCCGGTGCTCCAAAGTCTTCCTCCTATCCGGCAAGAAGAGGACATCCGGACCGGCAAACATCTTCTCCAAGCGGCATCTTCGATCTTCTTCCATCCGGTGTGGAGCGGGTCCATCTTGAAGCAGGCGACGCGGATCCATCCTCTTCTTCCGATGTCTCCCGACTAATGACGGTTCCTTTAAGGGACGTCATCCAAGATGGCGTCCCTCGAATTCCGATTGGCTGATAGGATTCTATCAGCCAATCGGAATTAAGGTAGGAATATTCTGATTGGCTGATGGAATCAGCCAATCAGAATCAAGTTCAATCCGATTGGCTGATCCAATCAGCCAATCAGATTGAGCTCGCATTCTATTGGCTGTTCCGATCAGCCAATAGAATGCGAGCTCAATCTGATTGGCTGATGGGATCGGCCAATCGGATTGAACTTGATTCTGATTGGCTGATTCCATCAGCCAATCAGAAAATTCCTACCTTAATTCCGATTGGCTGATAGAATCCTATCAGCCAATCGGAATTCGAGGGACGCCATCTTGGATGACGTCCCTTAAAGGAACCGTCATTAGTCGGGAGACATCGGAAGAAGAGGATGGATCCGCGTCGCCTGCTTCAAGATGGACCCGCTCCGCACCGGATGGAAGAAGATCGAAGATGCCGCTTGGAGAAGATGTTTGCCGGTCCGGATGTCCTCTTCTTGCCGGATAGGAGGAAGACTTTGGAGCACCGGATTATGGATCGCCAACCCCCGCTTGGGTTGGATGAAGATCTTGGAGCCAGGACGGATCGGTGATACCTGGATGGTGAAGACAAGGTAGGAAGATCTTCAGGGGCTTAGTGGTTAGGTTATTTAAGGGGGGTTTGGGTTAGATTAGGGGTATGTGGGTGGGTGGGGTTGTAATGTTGGGGGGGGGTTATTGTATTTATTCTTTTACAGGCAAAAGAGCTGAAATTCTTGGGGGCATGCCCCGCACAGGGCCCTGTTCAGGGCTGTAAGGTAAAAGAGCTTTAACTTTTTTATTTAGAATAGGGTAGGGAAGTTTTTTTATTTTGGGTGGCTTTGTTATTTTATTAGGGGGCTTAGAGTAGGTGTAATTAGTTTAAAATTGTTGTAATATTTTTCTTATGTTGTAAGATATTTTTTTATTTTCTGTAACTTAGTTTCTTTTTTATTTTTTTGTACTTTAGCTAGTTTAGTTTAATTGTATTTATTTGTAGCAATTGTATTTAATTTATTTATTGATAGTGTAGTGTTAGGTTTAATTATAACTTAGGTTAGACTTATTTACAGGTAATTTTGTTATTTATTTTTAACTAGGTAACTATAAATAGTTCTTAACTATTTAATAGCTATTGTACCTGGTTAAAATAATTACAAAGTTGCCTGTAAAATAAATATTAATCCTAAAATAGCTATAATATAATTATAATTTATATTGTAGCTATATTAGGATTTATTTTACAGGTAAGTATTTAGCTTTAAATAGGAATATGTTATTTAATAAGAGTTAATTTATTTTCGTTAGATAAAAATTATATTTAACTTAGGGGGGTGTTAGTGTTAGGGTTAGACCGTAGCTTTAGGGGTTAATCCATTTATTAGAATAGCGTGAGCTCCGATCGGAAGTTTAGGGGTTAATAATTGAAGGTAGGTGTCGGCGATGTTAGGGAGGGCAGATTAGGGGTTAATACTATTTATGATAGGGTTAGTGAGGCGGATTAGGGGTTAATAACTTTATTATAGTAGCGCTCAGGTCCGCTCGGCAGATTAGGGGTTAATAAGGTGTAGGCAGGTGTCGGCGACGTTGTGGGGGGCAGGTTAGGGGTTAATAAATATAACATAGGGGTCGGCGATGTTAGGGCAGCAGATTAGGGGTACATAGGGATAACGTAGGGTGCGGCGTTTTACTGGAGCGGCAGATTAGGGGTTAAAATGTATTGCAGGGGTCAGCGATAGCGTGGGCGGCAGATTAGGGTTAATAAGTGTAATGTTAGGGGTGTTTAGACTCGGTGGTACATGTTAGGGTGTTAGGTGCAGACGTAGGGAAGTGTTTCCCCATAGGAAAACATGGGGCTGCGTTAGGAGCTGAACGCTGCTATTTTGCAGGTGTTAGGTTTTTTTTCAGCTCAAACAGCCCCATTGTTTCCTATGGGAGAATCGTGCACAAGCACGTTTTTGATGCCGGCCGCGTCCGTAAGCAGCTCTGGTATCGAGAGTTGCATTTGCGGTAAAAATGCTCTACGCTCCTTTTTTGGAGCCTAACGCAGCATTTGTTTGAACTCTCGATACCAGAGTTAAATTTATGGTGCGGCCAGAAAAAAACCCGCGGAGCGTTAGCAGCCCTTTTACCGCCGAACTCTAAATCTAGGCCTAAATTTTTCTTTCAAATGATACCAAGATAATGAAACAAAAGAGGTAATAGAAGTAAATTAGAAAGTTGTTTAAAATTGTATTCTCTATCTAAATCATGAAAGAATTCTTGTATGTCCCTTTAAATGTCCAACGATTTTCTAATGTTTTATTTAATAATAAAATAGGTGTAAAAATAGGGAGGCCAAAAACATAATGTATGCTTACCTGATAAATTTATTTCTCTTGTAGGTGTATCCAGTCCACGGATCATCCATTACTTGTGGATATTCTCCTTCCTAACAGGATGTTGCAAGAGGATCACCCACAGCAGAGCTGCTATAATAGCTCTTCCCCTAACGGCCATATCCAGTCATTCGACCGAAAACAAGCAGAGAAAGGAGAAAACCATAGGGTGCAGGTGGTCACTGTAGTTTAATTAAAATTTAGATCTGCCTTAAGACATTAAAAAGACAGGGACGGGCCGTGGACTGGATACACCACAAGAGAAAATAAATTTATCAGGTAAGCATAAATTATGTTTTCTCTTGTTAGGTTATCCAGTCCACGGATCATCCATTACTTGTGGGATACCAATACCAAAGCTAAAGGACACGGATGATGGGAGGGACAAGGCAGGGAGCTTAAAACGGAAGGCAACCACTGCCTGTAGAACCTTTTCTCCCAAAACAGCCTCTGAAGAAGCAAAAGTAGTCAAATTTGTAAAATTCTGAAAAGGTTGAAGCGAAGACCAAGTCGTCAGCCTTTGCAAATCTGTTCAACAGAGAGCCTCATTTTAAAGGCCCAGGTGGAAGCCACAGCTCTAGTAGAATGAGCTGTAATCCTTTCAGGGGGCTGCTGTCCAGCAGTCTCATAGGCTAAGCGTATTACGCTCCGAAGACAAAAAGTAGAGAGGTGTTGTCGAAAGCTTTTTGACCTCTCCTCTGTCCAGAGTAAACAACAAACAGTGTAGATGTTTGGTCGAAAATCTTAGTAGCCTTGTAAGTAAAACTTAAAGGCACGGACCTACTGTCCAGATTATGCAAAAAGACGTTCCTTCTTTGAAGGAGGATTAGGACACAATGATGGAACAACAATCTCTTGATTGATATTCTTGTTAGAAACCTACCTTAGGTAAAAACCCAGGTTTGGTACGCAGAACTACTTTTGTCTGAATGAAAAATCAGATAAGGAGAATCACATTGTAAGGCAGATAACTCAGAGACTCTTCTGAGCCGAGGAAATAGCCATCAAAAACAGAACTTTCCAAGATAAAAGTTTGATATCAATGGAATGAAGGGGTTCAAACGGAACTCCCTTGAAGAACTTAAGAACCAAGTTTAAGCTCCCACGGGGGAGCAACAGTTTAAACACAGGCTTAATCTAACCAAGAGCCTGACAAAATGCCTGGAACGTCTGGAACTTCTGCCAGACGCTTGTGCAAAAGAATAGACCGGAGCAGAGATCTGTCCCTTTTAAAGAGCTAGCTGATAAGCCTTTTGTCCAAACCCTCTTGGAAAATGGACAATATCCTAGGAATCCTAACTTACTCCATGAGTAACTCTTGGATTCACACCAATAAAGGTATTTATCGCTATATCTTATGGTAGATTTTCTGGTGACAGGCTTCGTGCCTGTATTAAGGTATCAATGACTGACTCGGAGAAGGCCACGCCTTGATAGGATCAAGCGTTCAATCTCCATGCAGTCAGTCTCAGAGAAATTAGATTCGGATGATTGAAAGGACCTTGTAGTAGAAGGTCTTGTCTCAGAGGCAGAGTCCATGGTGGAAAGGATGACATGTCCACTAGGTCTGCATACCAGGTCCTGCGTGGCCACGCAGGCACTATCAAGATCACTGATTCTCTCTAATGTTTGATTTTGGCAATCAGTCGAGGGAGCAGAGGAAACGGTGGAAACACATAAGCCAGGTTGAAGAACCAAGGCGCTGCTAGAGCAAACACCTCTGGATGGAGTTCTCACTCCCCCGGATGAAAAGTCTGACGACTTAGAAAATCCGCCTCCCAGTTCTCTACACCTGGGATATGGATTGCTGATAGGTGGCAAGAGTGAGTCTCTGCCCAGCGAATTATCTTGGAGACTTCTAACATCGCTAGGGAACTCCTGGTTCCCCCTTGATGGTTGATGTAAGCCACAGTCGTGATGTTGTCCGACTGAAATCTGATGAACCTCAGGGTTGCTAACTGAGGCCAAGCTAGAAGAGCATTGAATATTGCTCTTAACTCCAGAATATTTATTGGGAGGAGTTTCTCCTCCTGAGTCCACGATCCCTGACCTTCAGGGAATTCCAGACTGCACCTCAACCTAGAAGGCTGGCATCTGTTGTTACAATTATCCAATCTGGCCTGCGAAAGGTCATAACCTTGGACAGAATGGACCCGAGATAGCCACCAAGAAGAGAATCTCTGGTCTCTTGATCCAGATTTAGCAGAGGGGACAAATCTGTTAATCCCCATTCCACTGACTGAGCATCATAGTTGCAGCGGTCTGAGATGTAGGGCGCGCAAATGGCACTATGTCCATCGCCTGTACCATCAAGCCGATTACTTCCATACACTGAGCCACCGAAGGGCGCGGAATAGAATGAAGGAACACAGCAAAATTTAGAAGCTTTGATAACCTGGATTCTGTCAGGTAAAATCTTCATTTTACAGAATCTATCAGAGTCCCTAGGAAGGAGATTCTTGTGAGTGGGGATAGAGAACTATTTTCCATGTCACTTCCACCCATGTGACCTGAGAAATGCCAGAACTAGTCTCGTATGTGACTTGGCAATTTGAAAAGCTTGACGCCTGTATCAGGATGTCGTCCAGATTAAGGGCCACTGATATACCTCATGGTCTTAGGATCCATCAGAAGCAATCCCAGAAGCTTTGTAAAGATTCTGGAGCTGTTGCCTAACCCGAAGGGAAGAGCGACAAATTGGTAATGCCTGTCCAGAAAGGCAAACCTTAGGAACCGATGATGATCTCTGTGAATCGGTATGTGAAGGTAAGCATCCTTCAAATTCCACTGTGGTCAATGTACTGACCCTCCTGGATCATAGGTAGGATGGTCCGAATAGTTTCCATTTTGAACCATGGAACTCTGAGGAATTTGTTTAAGATCTTTAGATCCAAATTGGGTCTGAAGGTTCCTCTTTTTGGGAACCACAAACAGATTTGAATAAAAACCCTGTCCCTGTTCCGACTGTGAGAACTGGACAGATCACTCCCATAACTAGGAGGTCTTGCACACAGCGTAAGAATGCCTCTTTCTTTATCTGGTTTACAGATAATCTCGAAAGGTGAAATCTCCCATGAGAGGGGGGAAGCTTTGAAGTCCAGAAGATATCCCTGAGATATGATCTCCAACGCCCAGGGATCCTGAACATCTCTTGCCCACCGCCTGGGCGAAGAGAGAAAGTCTGCCCCCTACTAGATCCGTTACCGGGATAGGGGGGCCGTACTTCATACTGTCTTAGAGGCAGCAGCAGGCTTTCTGGCCTGCTTGCCTTTGTTCCAGTACTGGTTAGGTTTTTCCCAGCCCGGCAAAAGTTCCCTCGTTGTCTTGTAGCAGAGGAAGTTGATTGCTGGCACCTGCCTTGAAGTTTCGAAAGGCACGAAAATTAGACTGTTTGGCCTTTGATTTGCCCTGTCTTGAGGAAGGGTATTACCCTTACCTCCAGTAATGTCAGCAATAATTTCCTTCAAAACCAGGGCCCGAATAGGGTCTGCCCCTTGAAGGGAATGTTAAGTAATTAGGACTTTGAAGTCACGTCAGCTGAACCAAGATTTAAGCCATAGCGGCCCTACGCGCCTGGATGGCGAATCCAGAATTCTTAGCCGTTAGTTTAGTCCAAATGAACAATGGCGTCAGAAACAAAAGAATTAGCTAGCTTAAGTGTTCTAAGCTTGTCAAGTATTTCAGTCAATGGGTAGCTGTCTGAAAGGCCTCTTCTAGAGACTCAAACCAGAACGCTGCGCAGCAGTGACAGGCGCAATGCATGCAAGGGGCTGCAGGATAAAACCTTGTTGAATAAACATTTCTTAAGGTAACCTCTAATTTTTTATCCATTTGGATCTGAAAAAGCACAACTGTCCTCGACAGGGATAGTGGTACGCTTTGCTAAAGTAGAAACTGCTCCCTCCACCTTAGGGACCGTCTGCATAAGTCCCGTGTGGTGGCGTCTATTGGAAACATTTTTCTAAAAATAGGAGGGGGGGAAAACGGCACACTGGGTCTATCCCACTCCTTATTAATGATTTCTGTAAACCTTTTAGGTATTGAAAAACATCAGTACACACCCGGCACTGCATAGTATTTATCCAGTCTACACAATTTCTCTGGTACTAGCAATTGTGTCACAGTCATTACAGGCAGCTAACACCTCCCCAAGCAATACACGGAGGTTCTCAAGCTTAAATTTAAAAGTAGAAATATCTGAATTCAGGTTTCCCCGAATCAGAAATGTCACCCACAGACTTATAGCTCTTCCTCAGCTTCTGCTTATTGTGACGCAGTATCAGACATAGGCCTTAAGGCATCTGCGCGCTCTGTACTATGTCTAACCCCAGAGCTATCGCGCTTTCCTCTGAATTCAGGCAGTCTGGCTAATACCGATGACAGGGTATTATGCATGATTGCCGCCATGTCCTGCAAAGTAATCGATATGGGCGTCTTTGATGTAATTGGCGCCATTTTAGCGGGAGTCCCTTGAGCGGGAGTCAAAGGGTCTGACACGTGGGGAGAGTTAGTCGGCATAACTTCCCCCTCGCCAGAATCCTCTGGTGATAAATCTTTTAAAGATAAAAGCTGATCTTTATTGTTTAAAGTGAAATCAATACATTTAGTACACATTCTCATATGGGGTTCCACCATGGCTTTTAAACATAATGAACAAGGAGTTTCCTCTATGTCAACATGTTTATACAGACTAGCAATGAGACTAGCAAGCTTGGAAAACACTTTACATCAAGTTAAACAAGCAATATAAAAAACGTTACTGTGCCTTTAAGAGAAACAAATTTTGTTAAAATTTGAAATAACAGTGAAAAAAGGCAGTTAAACTAACAAAATTTTTACACTGTATGTAACAAGTCAGCAGAGCATTGCACCCACTTGCAAATGGATGATTAACCCCTTACTACAAAAAATGGATTAACAAATTAAAAACAAAAAAAAAAAAAAAATATATGACTTTTGAAGCCTTTTGAGCCCTTCAGAGATGTCCTAAAGCATGCAGGGGACTGCTGAGGGAAGCTGAATGTCTCTGTCTGTAATTTTAACTGCTCAAAAAAGCGCTAAAATAGGCCCCTCCCACTCATATTACAACAGTGGAAAGCCTCAGGAAACAGTTTCTAGGCCAAAATCAAGCCAGCCATGTGGAAAAAACTAGGCCCCAATAAGTTTTATCACCAAAGCATATATAAAAACGATTAAACATGCCAGCAAACGTTTTATATTGCACATCAATCAAGAGTATATACCTTTGATAGCAAGCCTGATACTAGTCACTATTAAATCACTGTATTTAGGCTTAACTTACATTAATCCGGGATCAGCAGCTTTTTTCTAGCAAATTCCATCCCTAGAAAAACTTAAACTGCACATACCTTATTGCAGGATAACCTGCACGCCATTCTCCCTCTGAATTTACCTCACTCCTCAGAATATGTGAGAACAGCAGTGGATCTTAGTTACTTCTGCTAAGATCATAGAAAAACGCAGGCAGATTCTTCTTCTAAATGCTGCCTGAGATAAAATAGTACAACTCCGGTACCATTTAAAAACAATAAACTTTTGATTGAAGAAAAAACTAACTATATTACACCACTTTCCTCTTACTACCTCCAGCTATGTTGAGAGCTTGCAAGAGAATGACTGGATATGGCAGTTAGGGGAGGAGCTATATAGCAGCTCTGCTGTGGGTGATCCTCTTGCAACTTCCTGTTGGGAAGGAGAATATCCCACAAGTAATGGATGATCCGTGGACTTGATACACCTTACAAGAGAAAGAAGAATCTGAGTTTTTACAATGCTGCAAATAGCTGGTTTAGGCAATTTGGTGTAAAGGGATGTCCTACAAGCATAAAAACAAATTCATTTTAGCACAAAATATTGTTTATTTTCAAGGTACAATAATCTCAAAATATGTATATCTTATACAAGAAAGAACACAATTTAATCGTATGCCTATTACTGAGGAACAGGGGATTTAAAAGGGTGAAAAATATCTGTGTATTAAGGACAACACTAAGGGGCATATTTATCAATGTTGCGAGCGGACATGATACGAAGTAGCGTATCATGTCCACTGCACATCGATAAATGCCAACAGCATACGCTGACAGCATTTATCATTGCACCTCTTGTGAACTGCTGGTGCAATGCTGCCCCCTGCAGATTCGCAGCCAATCGGCCGCTAGCAGGGGGTGTCAATCAACCCAATCGTATTCGATCAGGTTGATTTCTGTCTGCGGCTTCAGAGCAGGCAGACAAGTTATGAAGCAGCAGTTTTTATAACAAGGGGCCTTCAAGCTCCATAAGGAGCGTGATAAATATGCCCCTAAACCTAAATATACCGGTAACACCAGCAATACAAAATTGTGTGTGTTGGGGGGGGCGGGTATGAAGGGGGGAAAATGCATATAAAAAGGACAGATCAGTAACAAAAATCTACAAATAGTATGTTCAATACTATATTACAATATAAGTCTAAAATTATATATTACTAACATTTCCCTTTCAGCTAACTAAAGAAATGGGATAAAGATGTATCTTTAAAGTAACAAAAATGCATGCATTAAATAACTAGCTTGCCTCCATTTTAAAAAATATTACAAATTTGCTAACATAATTTAAATATAAATTTCCCCTGACAGGAAATTATTTGCATTTGTTTCCTACAGGAAGTTTTAGGCAAAATGATTTCCTGTTACAAAATATGGTACTATTTCTAATGTCTTTACTTATGTGGTAACACTTACTGTGAGATGACAAAAAGACAGATGAGTAATGGGATAAGCTTCAGATAATCCTGAGGAAGGTACGTTGCCAAAACAGCAAGGTTAAAAATATAGAGGACGAACAGAAAAGTGCCCTGTTTGACAAAACGTTGGTGAATAGTCACCTCTCGCACTTTTGGTTTAAATGGGTCGAAATAAGATGTGCAAAGCCGAGAAATTCCTTGGATTATAACACCTGTTTACAAAAAAAGAATACAAAAATAGAATTTACCTTATGAACGGTTCTCAGTTGTATATTCTATGTCCAAATATCAATGCAGAGTTAAAAGTTTACAACAACCATACTGCAATGTTCTATTGCTCTACTCTTTTTATCCAGATTCTGTGTATTTTCAACCATTAATTCCTCTTTAAATGGAAAGGGTGCTTATGTTTACAGGGGACATAAAGTCAAAAGATTCTTTTAATGCAAAATAACATTTTTTTTCTCTTCCTATTCCTTTGTAGATATACATACCAAGAGCAGCTGTAAACTTCTGTGAGCTAGTTAGGGATTGGTGGCTACACACATATATATCTTGTCATTGGCTCACCAGATGCAACTATGGAAGCTGACTTTAACTATGTTTTTATCACCACCTTGCATATTACAGTGAGTATTAAAAAGAATCACTCCCCTGAAAATAATCATATTTTGTTGCTTTGCAGCCTGACATAAAGACAGACACCGTTTTTGTTTCTCCAGTTGTAATTATCAGTGCAACTTATAACAGCCAAGTGAAAGATATGCACCAACATGTCAGGCAAAAATAAAGACAATTCAAAAACAGAATCACTAAGTTGGAAAAATGGATCACTACCTCCTAAATTACTTGTAAACTCAATCAAGTGTAGCTATTCTCCTCTTAACTGCACACACAATGCCATTTGACATAAACTGTGATTAGCTGTGGGCATATTGATTAGCTCAGCATGAAAATAGCTTTCCTGGAGCATCTCAGTCCCTGGTAGTGCAACGAAGCAAAAATCAACTATGGGTGGCAAGGCACTGTCAAAAGATCTCGGGATA
Source organism: Bombina bombina (assembly GCF_027579735.1). Lineage (NCBI taxonomy): Eukaryota > Metazoa > Chordata > Amphibia > Anura > Bombinatoridae > Bombina > Bombina bombina. The sequence continues at coordinate 1,388,915,085 of NC_069499.1, forward strand.
ATGTTGTGGACAGGCAAAAGTCAGGAGATGGATACAAAAAAAAAATATAAAAAGGCTTTATCAAAGCGAGAAGCACAGTGAATTCTATTATTAAGAAGTTGAAGGTATTTGGTACAACACAGACCCTCTCTGGATCAGGACGTCGCTCCAAACTGGTTGAAAGAGCCAGGAGGAAACTGGTTAGAGAGGCTGTCAAGAGGCACCCAGCAAACTTATAAGCATTTGCAGGAATGTATGACAAAGAGTGGTCCATTTTGTGCATATGAACAACAATATCACAATTTCTCCACAAATGTGGCTTGTATGGGAAGGTTGCAAGAAAAAAGTTACTCCTCAAGAAAGGCACATGCAGTCTCGACTGAGCTTTGCCATAACACACCTAGGAGATTCTGAGGCCACATGGAAAAAGGTGTTATGGTCAGATATAGCGCTTTGGAATGTGTTGGTGCTCTACAAATAACCAATAAAAAAAATTTATGAGACTAAAATTTAATTATTTGGCCTCAACAACCAATGATATGTCTGGAGGAAACTCCAATACCAGTTTCACCATACAAATAACACGACACCTACAGTAAAGCATGGAGGTGGTAATTTCCTGTTATGTGGGTGTTTCTCTGCAGCAGGCACTGGAGCACTTGTCAGGATAGAAGAATAATGGATGGGGCAAAATACCGTCAAATTCTTGAGGAAAGTTGTCAATGGGAAGGTTTACCTTCCAACATAACAATGACCAAAAGCACACATTTTTTTCTTTTGTGATTCAGATAGAACATTCAATTTTAAGCAACTTTCTAATTTAATCCTATTATCATTTTTTCTTCATTCTTTTGCTATCTTTAATTGAAAAGAAGGCATCTAAGCTTTTTTATTAGTTTCAGAACTCTGGACAGCACTTATTTATTTATCCAGCAAGGACAACCCAGGTTGTTCACCAAAAATGGGCCGGCATCTAAACTTTAATTCTTGCATTTCAAATAAAGATACCAAGAGAATAAAGAAAATTTGATAATAGGATTAAATTAGAAAGTTGCTTAAAATTTCATGCTCTAGCTAAGTCATGAAAGAAAAAATTTGGGTTCAGTGTAAACCCCATTGAATAACTGTGGCATGACTTGAAGACTGCAGTCCACAAATGGTCACCATCAAATGTAACGGAACTGGAGCAGTTCTGCAAAGAAGAGTGGGCAAATATTGCACAGTCTAGATGTGCAAAGTTAGTAGAGACATATCCCAACAGACTAAAGGCTGTAATTAAAGCAAAAGGTGGTTCAACAAAATACTGACACAAAGGGGTCATCCTTTTTCCAAACTCAGTGATTCTGTTTTAAATTGTCTTTATTTTTGCCTGACATGTTGGTGCTATATCTTTCACTTGGATGTTATAAGTTGCATGAGTAATTACAACTGCGATAAACAAAAACTGTGCCTGTCTTTATTTCAGGCTGCAAAGCAACAAACTGTGAACTATTTTAAAGGGGGTGATTATTTTCAATACCCCACTGTTTATGCAAGCAATAGTGAATAATAACATTAGAAACATTTCTTTTCTTTTGCACTTATGTCCATTTAAAAACTTATTTTTCTGTTCCTGCTTCTATGTTCCCCCTGCACAGTTGTTCCCCCTGCACAGTAACAAACAAAAACAAAACAAAACAAAAAGTGTTGACAATACAGTCAATCCGATGTTTTAATGCCTGTTCCCTTTGTTGCTGAAATGCTGACCCCTGCCCCTTAAACTAAGATGCATATTGTATAGCAGCTGGGGTGTTTTTATATTTTATTGATACAATCAGTAAGAAGAGTTGTTGTACTTGAAAATTATTAAACAGCAAAATTCAATTAAACATATTAAAAAAATAAAAAGCAGCAGAATTGAAGGATTTGCACACGTTAATTCATAAGGATTTTTAGAGGCCTTTATGGAAGCAAATTTAGCATAGTTGAAGTCAGATAGCTACCTACATTATAGTACAATGAGCTATGTGTGTATGGTGTGTGACTATTTTATATAACTAGATCACATTTTAATTACATTACACAATAAAACAGTTTTAAGTTTTAAGCAGCATTATTAGCCAATCAATGCTAAGGGGCCCATCTATCAAGCTCTGTATGGAGCTTGAAGCCCCGTGTTCAAATTTTCGGATTGAATACGATCGGGTTTATTGACACCCCCTGCTAGTGGCCGATTGGCCGCAAATCTGCAGGGGGCGGCGTTGCACCAGCAGTTCACAAGAGCTGCTGGTGCAATGCTGAATGCGGAGAGCGTATTGCTCTCCGCATTCAGCGAGGTCTGTCGGACATGATCCGCAATGTCAGATCATGTCCGACAGGCCTTTCATAAATAGGGGCCTAAGTATATATATATATATAGTTGTGTGTTAAAAAGCTCCTTTTTATTTGCCTGTCAACAGTATTAGCAAATCTGTTTAGACAAAACATTTCTAGCGTGTACTTGCTAGCCCCTGTGTCTAGTTTCCAGCGGTACACATATATTGGCTCTGCATATGATATCAGCCTCCTTTTAATAAAATAAGTGACATTTATTTGTCGATTAAAGGGGTATGTTTGCTAATGTATTAATAAAATGCTCCAATTCTAGTTTTACTATGTATGCATTTCATCTAAGGGGGAAAAAAGCATAACAGAAGAAACTGGAAAATTGTTTAAAATGACATGCTCTGCCTGAATCATGAAATAAAAATGCTGGGTTTCATGTCCCTTTAACTATGCTTCAAACTCATTTTGGTGCCATTACCAAGGAACACTGGTGTAATGATAACCTGTTCTATGGAATATTTTTGTATTAATATATCCCTGCTATTAATATGTTACATATCACAAAACTACATTATACCATTGCATTCTTCAATGTTATAAAGACATTAAGTGGCATTGCAACGTCAATGATCTGTTAGCAATTTCAATGATCTGTTATGGTTTTGGGTCCTTTTAAAAAGAAGCCAACTGAAGCGAGAAAAAATAACTGATTAACAATCCTGGAAAACAATAGGGCTAGAACTATTTGTACCTTATATATTATACATGTTGGAACATACTTTACTTGTATACTGCAATTTTCTTCCATGAATACTATTTATGGTTCTTAAAATAAGTGTATTTTCATTATCTGTTTCTTACCGAGAACAATGGGGAAAGAAGCGAAGACTCCACATCGTAATGTGTAGACAAGTCTGGTGGTTACATCTGGCATTACTGGGACATCAAAGGGCAATAAGGCATATGCGCCATACATCAAAGGAGGTAAAATGATTACAGAGATAATAAAGGATAATACTATTTTTAGGCAAACTCTGTCAAAGCGGCAACACTGTGGTTTTAGGTACAAGGATTCCTCATCAACTGATCTAGTGCATGTAGGATTAAGAAGAGGTCTAGCCTCATGGTTTCCGTTCTCAATGTCCATCTCATGCATTTCCATATTTTCCTTCTTTTGTACATTGTTTGAATGTTTCTCATGCTGATGATTATCCTGTACAAAAACGGATGGGTTAAGTTCTTGACATTTATTATCATCTCCATCATACTTGTTTTGCTCATAGAGTCCTGCATTGCTCAGCCTTGTAATAGGTTCTGGTGTTTTTTTGTCATAAGGGTACGAAGGAATGTTACCTGGGCATCTTCGTACCCATTGGTCATTTCTGTTTCTTCAGATGTACTTGAATTCCTGGAAATCTCTGTGTTACATATTCTCTTCCTTACATCCTCTGAGGTGCTGTCAGAAAATAATTCAATTTCCTTTTCTTCATCTCTTTTTTCCTCTTCACTTGTCTGTTCTTGTAAGATTTCATGACTTCTGGAATTTTCTCCACTCTCTTTACTAAGACAAGTGTCATAACCGAGTTTCTTGAACTGCAAAAATGTTGTTCTTTGTGCAGGTACTGGTGGCATTGTTTGCTCAGATCCCACTGTGTTGCATTTAGCTACCTCACATTGCAAGGTGTCCTGTGCATTGTCCATATGGTTTTTGGAATTAACATCATCATTTGTCTGAGATGATACATCTCCATTTTCCATTTTTTCAGCCTTTATATTACCATCATTCTCGAATGAAGGTGCTTGTGTATCAGTTTGGACAGAGGTTGCCATGGCTTCAGAATCCTGAAAACTTACACTTTTTGGTGTTTTGTTTTGTTCAACTACCTTCTGTGATTCAGACAAAGTTGATATTGTGTTCACATCATTATCTGGAGGAGCCTTCAGTTTTTCATACTCCTGGGTATTATTTCTGTCTTCAACCTTTGTTATCTGGGCATCTACATACCTGACACTTATTTCTGTTTTTTTAGATGAACCTGCATTCTCTGAGTTACAGATGGTCTTATGTACCTTCTCAACAGTGCTGTCATCAGAGAAGTTAATCAGGTTCTCCTCATGTTTTTTTTCACCTTCAGTCTTTTTTCTTGAGATATATTGCTGTAATTTTCCACACACTCTTTACAAAGACAAGTGGCATAACTGTGTTTCCTGTCCTGCACAGGTCTTGTTTTCTGTACAGGTATTGGTGACATCATTTGTTCATGACCCTCTGTGTCACATGTATTCTTCTTACATTGGAAAGTGTCCTCTGCATTGTTCATACAGTTTTTGGTCATAACTTTGCCATATGTCGGAGGTGATATATCTTCAGTTTCCATTTCTGCAGCCGTAACAATACTGTTACTGGTTGAAGGTGGTGTTTGTGTATCCTTTTGGAAAGAATCGTAAAAATTAACAATTTTTGAAGTTTTGCTTTGCTCGGCTACCTTCTTTGGTCCAGACCTAGTTAGATCGGGGTTTACTCCATTATCTTGTAAATTTTTCAATTTTTCAAACACTTTAGTATTATTTCTGTCTTCTGTTTGTTGACCCAAGTCCATCTTCATTTGACTGGGCAAGTCAGGATTCTTTTGCCCACTCATAGCTTGGCTATTTACAACCCAAGTTTCTGCATAGATCCGGGCATGTCAGTCAAAATCTAAAAAATGTTTCTTTGAAAGCCACTAGATGGATTTTACTCTTGAATTCATCAGATTCCAGTTAGAACACGTGTGTTGATAGTCAGAATCATACTAAAGCAGGCCTTTTCCATTTTACCTATTAATTAAAGATTACAAATCAACAATTAATTATGTAGACATTAAATACAAATGAGTTAAACTTTGAGCTAGAAATTTGGTCACAAAAAATTACTCACAACCGCTATACTACAATATGCTCCTGGTACTTGTAGTTCAGTGTTGTCTTCAAACTGCAGGATTGTAAAACTATTCTCAGGAAGTCCACTATCACACTATTTTTTTCAAATATTTAGCTTAATTTACAAACTATATAGCACAACATTTTAAGGGTAAACAGGCCCTTCCTCTGGTCCCAATTGATATACATATGAGGAAATGGTAATTGCTATCATAATATTGTGCTAGATGGACACAGCTCATTAAAAAATAAATAAAAAAAATCCCCCAAGACCAGCTCATAGACCTTCAGTAAAACATCTAGGAGTCCAGTTGAGTCCAGTTAGAAACTACGCTGAACTTTGATAAATTCATTTTAGATATTAAAGCGCTCATGCTAAAATGGGACAATAGGGAAATCTCATGGCTAGGGAGGGTAGCTACAATAGATATGTCAATACTACCAAAGGCTTTATACCTCTTTAGATGCTTACCCATTAATGTTCCACATAAGATCCTACAACAGATCCATCAGGTATTTCTAAAATATGTTTGGAAAAATAAAACCCAGAGGATTGCACATAAAACTCTACAAAGACAATTTGCTAAAGGTGGTATATCTTTCCCTAACATTTTTGTATACTACAAGACAGCTAGGCTTTCCCATATTGCTGCCTCAGGCCCAACAGGGGAAAGTATAGACTGGAAGAAATGTCCCTACCGCAGGGACTTGATCTTGCTGATGCTATTTGGGTTCTGAAACATAAATCTCTGGCCAAACAGATTAACAATCCCATAGTCAAACAGAATATTAATATATGCCATGACCTCTGACATCACTTGGATATCTCCGCACCCATCACCCATTCATAAATTGAATGGCCTTTTTGTGGGACTTTCAGAGCATCCATGTGAAATATTGGAAATTGGGCATGATCCAAATATCGGATTTATATATCAACGGTAATCTAAATAATGTATCTCAATTGGTCAAAGCTTCATGTGAGACCCCAATGTGGTTTAAAATTGAGAGCTTCAGTGTGAAGTCAAGTCTTGGGGATTCCCAAAAAATACTCTAAGAGAGGCTACTAAATGGGAAGTGAGGTGGTATACAGGCAAAAGCAAGTTTAGGCCTCTTTCATTCCATTATGACATCCTATTAAAAGCCCCAGAGGCGTCGATGGCAACTAAAGGCCTGGAGTCATGAATTGGGCATTGCTATATCAGAACAAGATTTGAGCAGTGCGGTATCCCTAACGAAAAAAAACTCTACACTGTGTGACTGTATTATAGTTATACATGAAGGTTGTTTTGAAATGGCATAGAGTACCTACAAGGATAGCTAAAATGTCTGCCAATAGCTCTCTTTACTTAGCTGGAGGTCATGCAGGCAACAGGATTCGGACTTGCACATTTGGTGGTCTTGCCCAGGATTGGAACAGCCAATAGAATGCGAGCTCAATCCTATCGGCTGATTGGATCAGCTAATAGGATTGAATTTCAATCCTATTGGCTGATTGCATCAGCCAATAGGATTGAACTTCAATCCTATTGGCTGACTGCATCAGCCAATAGGATTTTTTCTACCTTAATTCCGATTGGCTGATAGAATTCTATCAGCCAATCGGAATCTAAGGGATGCCATCTTGGATGACGTCACTTAAAGGAACCTTCATTCGTCGGTTAGTCGTCGGATAAAGAGGATTCTCCGCGTCGGATGTCTTGAAGATGGACCCGCTCCGTGTCGGATGGATGAAGATAGAAGATGCCGTCTGGATGAAGACTTCTGCCCGTCTGGAGGACCACTTCGCCCGGCTTGGATGAAGACTTCTCCCGGCTTCGTTGAGGACTTTGGCCCGGTTGGATGAAGACTTCTGCCTCTTCCTTGAGGATGGATGTCCGGTCTTCAGAACTGTAAGTCGATCTTCAGGGGGTTAGTGTTAGGTTTTTTAGGGGTGTATTGGGTGGGTTTTATTTTTAGGTTAGGGTTTGGGCCTGCAAAAGAGCTAACTGTCCTTTTAAGGGCAATGCCCATCCAAATGCCCTTTTCAGGGCAATGAGGAGCTTAGGTTTTTTTAGATAGTATTTTATTTGGGGGGTTGCTGTGTGGGTGGTGGGGTTGTTTGTATTTTTTTTACAGGTAAAAGAGCTGATTACTTTGGGGCAATGCCCCGCAAAAGGCCCTTTTAAGGGCTATTGGTAGTTTAGTTTAGGCTAGGGTTTTTTTTTTATTTTGGGGGGGCTTTTTTATTTTGATAGGGCTATTAGATTAGGTGTAATTAATTTAAATATCTGTAATTTGTTTATTATTTTCTGTAATTTAGCGTTTTTTTTTATACTTTAGCTAATTTAATTTAATTTATGTAATTGTATTTAATTTAGTTAATTTATTTAATTGTAGGGTTAGGTTAGGTGTTATTGTAACTTAGGTTAGGTTTTATTTACAGGTAAATTTGTATTTATTTTAGCTGGGTAGTTAGTAAATAGTTAATAACTATTTAGTAACTATTCTACCTAGTTAAAATAAATACAAACTTGCCTGTAAAATAAAAGATAAACCCTAAGCTAGCTACAATGTAACTATTAGTTATATTGTAGCTAGCTTAGAGTTTTATAGGTAAGTATTTAGTTTTAAATAGGAATAATTTAGTTAATGATAGTAATTTTATTTAGATTTATTTAAATTATATTTAAGTTAGGGGGTGTTAGTGTTAGGGTTAGACTTAGGTTTAGGGGTTAATACATTTAGTATAGTGGCAGCGACTTTGGGGGCGGCAGATTAGGGGTTAATAAGTGTAGGTAGGTGGCGGCGATGTTAGGTACGGCAGATTAGGGGTTAATAATATTTAACTAATGTTTGCGAGGCGGGAGTGCAGCGGTTTAGGGGTTAATATGTTTATTATAGTGGAGGCGACGTTGGGGGCGGCAGATTAGGGGTTAATAAGTGTAGGTAGGTTGTGGCAACATTGGGGGTGGCAGATTATGGGTTAATAAATATAATGTAGGTGTCGGTGATGTTGGGGGCAGCAGATTAGGGGTTCATAAATATAATGTAGGTGGCGGCGGTGTCCAGAGCGGCAGATTAGGGGTTAAAAAAATAATTTTAGTGTTTACGATGCGGGAGGGCCTCAGTTTAGGGGTTAATAGGTAGTTTGTGGCTGTTAGTGTACTTTTTAGCACTTTAGTTATGAGTTTTATGTTACAGCGTTGTACCATAAAACTCTTAACTACTGACTTTAGCACTTTAGTTATGAGTTTTATGTTACAGCGTTGTACTATAAAACTCTTAACTACTGACTTTTAAATGCATTAGGAATCTTGACAGGGTAGGGTGTACCGCTCACTTTTTGCCTCCCAGGACAGACTCGTAATACCGGCGCTATGGAAGTCCCATAGAAAAAAGACTTTACAAAGTTTACGTAAGTCGTTTTGCGGTAAGGCCAAAGAAGTGTGCGGTGCCCCTAAACCTTCAAGACTCATAATAGCAGCGGTAGTGAAAAAGCAGCGTTAGGACCTATTAACGCTATTTTTTCAGCCTAACGCACAACTCATAATCTAGCCGATTGAATATCGACAAGATAGAAGATGCCGTCTGGATGAAGACTTCTCACCGTCTGGATGAGGACTTCAACGCCGGGATGAAGATCGTATAAGCGGGACTACAAAAACTGTAAGTGGATCGTCGGGGGTTAGTGATAGTATTTTTTTAGGGTTTTTTGGGTGGGTTTTATTTTTAGATTAGGGTTTGGGCAGTAAAAGAGCTAAATGCCCTTTTAAGGGCAATGCCCATACAAATGCCCTTTTCAGGGCAATGGGTAGCTTAGGTTTTTTAGATAGTTTTTTTATTTTGTGGGTTTGGGGGGTGGGGGTTTGTAATGTTAGTGGGTATTTGTATTTTTTCACAAAAAGAGCTTATATCTTTAGGGCAATGCCCTACAAAAGGCCATTTTAAGGGCCATTGGTAGTTTATTCTAGATTAGGTTTTTTATTTTGGGGTGGGTTTTATTTTAATGGGTATTAGAATAGGAATCATTTTTATTATTTTTGATAATTTGTTTGTTATTTTGTGTAATGTATTTTTTTAGGGGTGTTTGTTATTTTTTGTAGCAAAAGAGCTGTTTAACTTAGGGCAATGCACTACAAAAGGCCCTTTTAAGGACCCCCCAAAAGGCAATTTTAAGGGCCCTCGGTAGTTTGGGGTGTTGGGGTTTGTATACTATTAGGGGGTGTTTGTTTGTTTTTTTGTAGCAAAAGAGCTGTTTAACTTAGGGCATTTTCGTTGTTTTTTTTTGTAATTTTAGTGTTTTTTATTTTTTGTAATTTTAGGTTTTAGTGTAGGGCAGCTTAGAATTTATTTCACAGGTAATTTTTTATTTATTTTAACTAGGTAGATAGTAACTAGATAATAACTATTTACTAACTAGTCTTCCTAGTTACAATAAATACAAACTTACCTGTGAAATAAAAATAAAACTTAAGCTAGCTACAATATAACTATTAGTTATACTGTAGCTAGCTTAGGTTTTATTTTACAGGTAAGTATGTATTTAGTTTTAAAGGGACGCTCAATCAAAATTAAACTTTCATTATTCAGATAGAGCATGCAGTTTTAAAAAACTTTCTAATTTACTTCCATTAACAAAATGTGTATAGTCTTTATATATTTAAACTTTTTGAGTCACCAGCTCCTACTGAGCATGTGCAAGAATAAGTGTGTATGCATTTGTGAATGGCTGATGGCTGTCACATGGTACGTGTATGCATTTGTGATTGGCTGATGGCTGTCACATGGTACAGGGGGAGTGGAAAAAGACATAACTTTTAAAATTGTCAGAAAAAAAATCTACTACTCATTTGAAGTTCAGACTAAGTGCTATTGCATTGTCTTGTTATCTTGCATTTGTTGATTATCTAAATCTACAGTGTTGACTGGTCCTTTAAATAGGTATTATTTAGTTAATAATTTTAAATTTAATTTAGATCTATTTTAATTATGTTAAAGTTAGGGGGTGTTAGGGTTAGGTTTAGGGGTAGGTGTTAATAGTTTAACTTAGGTTGTTACAATGTGGGGGCTGGCGGTTTAGGGGTTAATATGTTTATTTAGTTAATAATTGTAAGTTTAATTTAGCTATATTTTAATTATGTTAAAGTTACATTAGGGTTAGGTTTAGGTGTTAATATAGTTTATTTTAGGTTGTTGCGATGTGGGGGGCTGGCGGTTTAGGGGTTAATAGGTTTATTTAGCTGTAGTGATGTGGGAGGCCAGAGGTTTAGGGATTAATAACTTTATTTAGTTGCGGCGATGTCGGGGAGCGGTGGAATAGGGGTTAATAGATTTATTATAGTGTGGGCGATGTTGGGGTGCAGGGGAATAGGGGTTAATAAGTTTAGTATAGTGGCGGCGATATCGGGAGCGGATGATTAGGGGTTAATAACTGTCGGAAGGCGTCTGCGATGTTGGGGGCAGCAGATTAGGGGTGTTTAGACTCAGAGTTTATGTTGGGGTGTTAGGTTTAAACCGTATTTTCTTTTTCCCCATAGACATCAATGGGGCTGCGTTACGGAGCTTTTCTTTCCGCGATCTCCCCATTTATGTCTATGGGGAAAGCGTGCACGAGCACGTCAAACACAGCACTTGTTTTGTGTGCGGTATGGAGCTCAACGCAGCCATATCGCGCGCACAAGCCAGGTTTTTTAAAACTTGTAATGGCTGCACTATAGGGGATTAAACACAACTTTTCTTGCGTTCGTTTTTTTCCCTATAGCGCTCAAAACTCATAATCTAGCCTTCTGAGACCAAAGACTTACAGTACTGAAAGAATTAAGGTACTAGCTATTATCTCTTTTCTGAGAGATGAACCTAGGATCTGGGCGGATTCTTTTTACGAGACTGATGACCCCATTTTTGGATCCTTAGATTAATTTATACATACTATGGATTAATTATATCAGGATACAAACATCCAGATGACCGCTGAGGTTAATATGTGGAATTTAAAACAAGGCAGATGACCAGTAGAAGACTATATAACAGATTTCAAGCAGTGTGCCACAGATTCACAATGGAATATAATTGCACTCAAAAACCAATTCCGTCTAAGACTATCAGCATTTATAAAAGATGAGCTAGCACGCACAGATTTGCCTAAAACTCTTGAGGCTCTAATGAAATTGGCAATTCAGATAGATAGGCGTCTAAAAGAAATGAAGATGGAATGCTATACATTAGATTCTGCTTATAGGAGCATAAGTACGTTGTAACATATGCCTGCCTGATATCACTGTCCCTTTAAGACTGCCTTCCCTGCTACCGACAATCATACTGTTTGGGGAGTATCTGTATTCAAATTACCTGGTAAATTAATTAATCATTCATGCACCCGATTCCCTCAGCCTCTTTTTAAATCTTCTCAGGCCTAATGTGCATTGCATTAGCTTTAAAGTTTTGTTCAAGAACAGAGGTCTGTGATTGTTCCAGCATGGATTTTACCAGCATATTCAAACTACAGCCTTTCATTTTAGCTATGCTTAAAATCATCTAATCGCAAGTATCCATATAAATCCATTTTGTTTCTGGGACACTGCAACTTAACAAACTCTGAACTTATTCTAAATTACAAGTATGCATTTGGTTATAATCACTCTCTAATTACTACAACAGCATCTTACTCAGAACTTTATAACTATTCTCTGCTACAAGTTGTCATAGCTGAAATATCTCCTCCAAATATGTTAATATATTCAGAACTCTGCATCTATGTGTTCAGTTAAACAGCTTTCCTGTGATTCTCCAATATATGCACAAACAGTATTTAATGCCTTAAACTTGCAACATGTCTATCACCTGTGGTGCTCTGCTTATTACTGACATACAGCTCTATATAATATTATGTACTGTGACCCTGCAACAAACCTTTGCATCAATGAGTCAATCTTCTACCAGCTTACTCTGAAGCCTGAACACCTTACATTGCTATATTTTTCACTCATGAATCCTGCAGCTACTCCTATTAGCTATAAGTCATAGTATCAATTTATGTTTCCATTGAAGCCAGAATATATTGTATACATATGTTTCACTCTCCATGAATTCTACAATAACTTCTTGCAACTATGAATCACAGAATATCATCTATCCACGTCCAGGATACACTTCCCCGGGTCAGGGGTCGATGTCTCCAATTCCCTACCACTGCCCCGAGGGTCTGTGTCCTAAGCGCATATACACCGGAACATGACATACGTCCTGTAGTACCCAATCACCTTCTACCTCTAAAACTAATCAAGAACCAATGGATATTGGCTTCATCCGGGGACCGTTAACAGCCGAAGAAAGAAACAGCAGAAGAACCAAACAACTTTGCATGTACTGTGCCAATTCTTCACATACAGTCAAGGATTGTCCTATACTTCTTAAAACAAAGAAAAGTACGTTTCAAACCATATATTCTTCACTTTTGAATAACAAAACATCTAATTACTGTCTGTTGTCTTTGTCATTGCAGTGGGACCAAGACAGGCTGACAACTGATGCAATCATGGATTCCGGAGCTTATGGGAATTTCATTGATAAAACCTTAGTTTCCAAAAATAAAATTCCTCTGATCTTGAAACAAAATCCTGTCTCAATTTGTGTTATTAATGGTTCATCTATCAGTACTGGACCCATAACCCATCATACCATTCCCATGCTTGTAAAAACTACCTCTGGTCATTCAGAGTATATAAAATTTGATGTTTTACCTTCTCCTTTATTTCCTGTTGTTTTAGGTATTCGGTGGCTACAACTCCATCAACCGATCATTAATTGGAAAACTCTCCAGTTGACATTGGATTCCTCTTATTGTCAACAGACCTGTTACCCTCATCATTTACTACTACATACACCTAAAGGTGAGACAATTCTTCCAGTTGAATATTCAGATTTTACAGATGTGTTTAGTAAGAAGGAGGCTGAAAGTTTGCCTCCACATCATATTTACGACTGTCCTATAGATTTACAGCCTGGTGCCACCATTCCTTACAGACATCTATACCCACTCAGTCAACCTGAACTGGAACATCTGAAAGAATACCTTCAGGAAAATGTACGCAAAGGATTCATAAGACCATCCACTTCTCCTGCTGGTGTAGGACTTTTTTTTGTAAAAAATAAAGACGCATCTCTCAGACCTATTATAGACTACAGAGAGCTGAACAAAAGGACCATTAAGAACAGGTACCCGTTACCCCTTATCCAAGTTCTACACCAAATTGGACCTACGTGGAGCATACAACTTGGTTCGCATCAGGGAGGGAGATGAATGGTTAACTGCATTCAAAACAAGGTATGGTCTATATGAGTATTTGGTGATGCCATTTGGGTTATGCAACACCCCTGCAACCTTCCAGCATTTCATCAATGATGTTTTAAAAGACATGCTGGACATCTGCATCTTGATGATATCCTTATATACTCTAACTCCATAGAAGAACACATTAAACATGTCAGATGGGTGTTATCCAGGCTCAGGGTTCATCAACTGTATGCCAAGGCAGAAAAATTTGTTTTCCACACCGACAATATCTCTTTCTTAGGACATCGTATAAGTCCCAATGGTATCCAGATGGAAGAGAACAAGGTAGAGACTGTAAAAGAATGGCCTATACCTACTAACAAGAAGGATCTTCAGAAATTTTGGGGGTTTTCAAACTACTACAGAAAATTCATTAAAAATGTCTCTAAAACAACTTTGACCTACACAGACAGGGAAGATACTTTAGGCATAGTAATAAGTCAGGCAAGCTACTAGCAAATTTAGTCAAGCTCACACACCGAAATCACATATACTGGCTATAAAGTCCCAAACACATTTAACTTCGAATAACAAAGAAATTATGTCAGAATTCGTTAAATATTACACCTCTTTATACACCAGCCAAGAGATTAGTTTGGAGGCTAAACAGAGCTTTTGGAACACTACACATATCCCTACTCTCTCAGATGAGCAAAAATCTCTACTTAGCGCCAGCATTCTTCCTCAGGAAGTAATTAGAGGCGTAAACAGAGCCAAGTTTGGGAAAGCGGCGGGCCCTGATGGTCTACCCATGGAGCATTATAGACTTCTTGTGAGTGATATTGCCCCTGCCTTGTCCTCCCTATATACCGCATACTTAGAAGGCTCTTCTCAAATAGATACCAGATTTACGGAGGCAAATATTTGTCTTATCCCTAAGCCTGATAAAGACCCTACAGATACCTCCTCCTATCGCCCAATTTTGTTGCTAAACGTAGACTATAAACTGCTAACCAAAATTTTAGCTGATAGATTAGCTCAGGTTCTTCCCTCAATTATACATACTGATCAGACCGGGTTTGTCAAAGGGAGATCATCCGTGATTAACATTAGAAAAACATTGGCAATCACCTCCCATTACTGGTACAACTCCCACTCAGCTAGTCCCGCTGACTTACAGGATGCTTGTCTCCTAGCCCTTGACGCAGAGAAAGCGTTCGACAGGATAGAGTAGGACCATCTACACACGTCACTAGAAAAATATGGCCTTTCGGGCAATTTTACAACTTTTCTCCAATGGTTATATACAGCCCCCAAAGCGTCCTTGATAGTTAACGGTGAGCTTTCTCATTCATTTGAACTGCAGAGGGGCACGAGGCAGGGTTGCCCTCTTTCCCCTTTGTTATTCGACCTAGCCATAGAACCCCTTGCATGTCACATCCGTCAAAAATGTGACAGATTGGACGTCCTAGATCACAAACAACATCTGTCGCTGTATGCAGATGATTTGTTGTTATTTATAGGCAACCCTGCTACTAATTTGAAATATCTTTTGGAAGTAATTGAAAATTTTGGTACCTTCACAGGTTATAAAATTAATGTTAACAAATCGGAGGTTACCTGGTTGCAAAATAAGCAAAATACCACTCTGACAAACACCTCCCTTAAAACAACAGACGGATCCTTTAAATATCTAGGTATTCAGATACATGTGAACCCCAATAAATTATACCACTTAAATTTGACAAACATCATAAGCAATATAAAACTTCTGCTTTCGGGATGGCATAAATTACCCCATCTCTCATGGGACGTATCCACCTTTTTAAAATGGTGGCGCTACCCAAACTCTTATACCCCCTGCAGATGCTACCTCTCCTTCTCACTCAACAAGATACCACGTCAATACAGTCGGCTCTGGGACAGTTTATCTGGAGGGGAAAGAAACATAGGATAGGGAAAGATTACCTGGCTATGTCCTTAGATAGAGGAGGACTGCGTCTTCCGAATATTGCATGGTACAATTGGGCCACCCTAGCCAAACTCATATTGGACTGGCTGGTTGGTAACAATCGATTTACTGTCCCAACTATAGAAGATAATTTTGTTAAACCTATGTGCCTAGCCTTCCTGCCCCATGCGAACTTCACTTCACTACCGTTACAGATACGGCGCCATATATTATATAGGGATCCACTTAGGGCTTGGGCCAAGTTGTGCAGGTTATGGGGGATAGACAAATCAGTGAGTAAATATCTGCCAATTCTGGGTAATCTGAATTTTCTACCTGGATACACCACAAAGGCATTCCAGGTGTGGTACACCCAAAAACTTTCTACGATTAAACAGCTTTTTAACCCCTTGACACTGGAAATTATCCCTTTTCAAGATTTAAGGGATAGGTTTAATCTTCCAAACTCCCATAGCTTTGCATATTTTAAGTGCAGGCATTATATTTCAAAATTAAAAGTAGAAGGCCGTCTCCCCAAAGAACCCACTAATATTGACAACCTATGTGCCTTGGCAAGGCAGGGATCCTATAAAATCACACACATCTACAACTTCATTCTTGGACACTTTGAGGACTCTGCTATGCGCAGACTCATATCGAAATGGGATGGCTTGTTATTAAATGAAGAGCTCATATATGAGAGTCTAAAAAAATACAGACAGTCACTATTTCTGAGAATTTAAGGGAGTCACACCTAAAATTTATACAACAGGCCTACATAACCCCGCACTTACGTTCCAGATGGATTCCTGGAGCTAGCGATACCTGCCCTAAATGTAGTTATAACTCACCCGACTGGCTGTATCTACTATGGGATTGCCCCAAGCTAAAGAGCTTCTGGCTCAAAATCTCGTACTGGCTTACGAAGGTAACAAAGACTCAAATAGTACTCTCAGCCCAACGTATAATTTTCCTAATTTCCAATGACAATTCATATCCTTTTGATAACTTAGTATCCATAGTTATAGTTTTGGCTAAACAAATTATTTTGGCAGGATGGGCGGGAGAAAAATCCCCTTCTCTCCAAAAGCTCCTTAGAAGTATACACACGCAGATGCTAATTGAACAGGCAGACGTGAAGGGAGATCCAGAAAAGCGAATAAAACGTTTCATATTTAAATGGGAAACTTATCTTTTGCATCTACCAGAGGCAGTCAGGGAAAAAGTCATATACCCATTTAGAAACAGCCTCTTTATCTTAAATGAGAACCTCAAAGGTAACTGGTCTTTCCCAGCTACCCAATAGTAGTTATTAATGATACCCCAGTTACACATAGACCTGGCCACCCTAAGGCCTGCTGTCATTTTCTTCTCCCTTCTTTGTTCCTGGTTCGTGTCCGGGAGGGGCGAATTAAGCCGGAGGGCTCCGGGTAAGATATTATGTGTTATTTTATGTTTGTATTTACGTTGGTTTTTGTTTTGTGTGTTATGTTGTATTGTTGTTCTGTTATATATATATGATAAGAAAATGTGAATCCATGCCTCTACATGGTGAATTTATACAGGTCATTGATAATGTAACTAGATAAAGGATCCTATACTCTGTTGTTGTCTGTACTTTCCCAATGTACTTTACCATAGCAATGTCATCAAGCTGAATCAGCTTGTACTTTTTGCCGTGTATGTATTGGATTCTAACTATAAATAAAGTTATTTAAAAAAAAAAGTCTCTAAAATTTCAAAACCTTTAACCCGTCTCACAAGTTCAATCAAACCTTTCCACTGGCTACAACTGCCTTTAATATTCTCAAACAGAAATTTACCACAGCTCCCATACTTAGATTTCCTGACCCAAAGTTAAAATATATATTGGAAGTAGATTCTTCAGATTACGCTCTTGGAGCAGTACTATCACAACACACTTCTCCTTTAGATCCTATTCATCCAGCTGTATACTACTCGAAGGTCATGACTCAAGCAAAAATTAATTATCCCATAGGGGAAAAATAACTACTCGTCATACGAGCTTTCGAACATTGGAGATATCCACTTGAGGGCACACTACTACCCATCATTGTATATATATATAAATATACTGACCATAAAAACCTAGAATATCTGCAGGCAAATAAAACACTCTCCTCTAGACAAGTTCGCTGGAGTTTGTACTTTGCGAGATTTAATTTCCATAATATCTATAGACCTGCTTCAAAAAATGGTAAAGCGGATGCTTTGTTTTGTAAAGACTTAAGACCTACTTATACCACTTCCATAACCAGCATTATTCCAGCTAAACATTTTATAGGTATTTCTACTTATCTTCAAGAAGAACTTAATTGTACATTAAAAACTGATGAAAACATTCCATATCATCAATTAGAAAAAACCTGATGGATTCCTTTATCATGAAGAGAAGATTTATGTGCCATCCGAATTACGAGAGATGATTCTAAAACTATATCATGATTCTCCTCTAGCTGGACATCCTGGTACCCAAAGAACAATAGAGAACATTTCTAGACAATTTTGGTGGCAAGGAATGAAGTCTACTATCAAAGACTACATCTCTACTTGCATTTCATGTGCCACTTCTAAATCAGAAAAAAGAGCACCATACAGATTACTCCTCCCTCTACAAATTCCAGAAAAGCCCTGACATCACATTGGTATGGACTTCATTATAGAGTTACCCACATCTCAAAGCCAGAACACCATCCTGGTAGTTATTGACTTATTTACTAAAATGGCAAATTTGATCCCATACCATAAACTGCCCACTTCTACAGAGACCACACAATTGTTCTTAAAACATATTGTAAGACTCCATGGTATACCTCATATATTCACAACAGACAGAGGTACCCAGTTTACCTCACGTTTTTAGAGACAACTCTGTCAAACACTACAGATTGATCACAGAATCTCTACCTCTTTTCACCCCCAAACAAATGGCCAGACTGAGAGGTTAAATCAATGGCTTGAGCAATACTTAAGGTGCTATTGTTCTTACCAACAGGGTGAATGAGTACAGTACTTACCTATGGCAGAATCCACATTTAATAATGCATACAACTCTTCTACAAAGATGACTCCTTTCTACGCAAATTATGGATATCATCCGTCATTCTTACTTACACCTTCAGGAATCTCAACTTCCCCTATAGTGGATAAAATGTCTAGTGCTTGACAAATATGTTCAAATATTAGGAGCCAGTAAGAATATTTAGGAAGCAGGCATATTTTTAGGAGCCAGACAGTTGGATTTGTATATAGATATATGTAGAATAACCCAAAAAGGTAAGGCCCCGGGTAAAATTCTAGGAGCCAGTGGCTCCCAGGCTCCTGGGTTTGTCGAGCCCTAGTAACTTATTGTTAGAGATTTTGAACTCTCTTCATCTGAATATTCAGGAGGCAGAGAACACTCAGAAAATGTACTATGACCTCCGAAGGAGGTCACCTCCTTTATACCAAGTAGGATATCAGGCATGGTTATCTACAAAGAACCTTAAATTGCAGATTCCCAGTAAAAAATTAGGTAGCTTATTTATTGGTCCCTTTTCCATAACCAGGGTTGTCAATGCCAATGCTGTCACCCTACAATTGCCGGATACTTTGAAAGTACACCCAACATTCCACGTTTCCTTATTGAAACCTTACAGACCTATGAGAACTTTGGGTAAAGTCTTACCCCCTACTCCCCACAAACTGGATGCTGATGAATACGAGGTTCAGACCTTGCTCGATTCCAGAATCTATAGAGGACAATTGCAGTACCTTGTATGTTGGAAGGGCTTTCCACCAGATGAAAGACAGTGGGATACCTTCCTCCAATCTTAGGGCGCCTAGATTGGTTTCATTGTTCCAATCGTCGTTTTCCCGGAACGACCTCGGCCACATAGCTGTGGATCAGCTTGCTTAAAGTGGGGGGTCATGTCAGGAACCACCTCTCTGACTCCTATCCCTTCCCATTTTCCATATTTATTCCAGATACACTTTACATAGGTGCTTAGTATTGTTGTTCATAGCTTCAAGCAACAAGCAGCACACTGAGCTCCTCCTTGGATCAACAGAGTTACTTGAATTCAACTACCAACCTGTGCTTTTGTTTCTGCAAAGGGCATTTATCTACAAGTTATTTTCAAGGAATAATCCTTAACGGAGCTGTATTATACTGAAACGCTACAGCATCTTCTCTTATACTCTCTCTTACTCCCAGCCCTGCACAGTGCAACGGAACGCATGCTCCACTAATACCTCTTCAAACATCCAAGATCACCTTGTGTACATTTGGGAACTGCACTATTACCTACTTGGATACTGTCATCAAATCCTTATTTCTGTTATTACCTGAATTGCAGAGGAATTGTTTTTTTGCCAAACTCCGATATCTGGCTCATCCCATTTCTCTGATGTCACCTTTGAAATCTCCCTCCTGTGACGTACCACTACCTTGCTTCTCTGCATTCCTCTCTCAGATGGCTGCGTGAGAGTAATTCACTGACCTGAGATTATTTGTCAGTTCATAATCTAAGAACTGCCTGCTATTTTATATATTACCTGCTTCTATGAGAGAAAAGTTTAGGTATTTATTTTTCATATTACTTATTCCACTTGAGGCTCAGTTGTTCCTTCTAATCAATAGATGGAATATGTCACAGTGAAACTATTCATATTTTAAGGAACTTCTGTATATATTATCCTAATAATTAAGGATTTCTTATCTCCTAAAGATATTCTGCAGTTGTTATCTATAAAAATCTGATCATTTAATACCGATCATTACAGTTTAAAATGCCACAGAAGATATTGGACTTTATCTGCCTTTAAATGTTGCTTATATTATGTACAGATGTGAATTGTATTTCTCTGTTTTGTTATTCCTCAATAAAAAGAATGATTACAAATAAATAAATAAATAAATATAAAACTTTCAAAAACTTTGTGTCCATTAATTCTTTATGGGGGGAGTGGCTCCTGCATATCTAAATGGAACAAAATATATGTGGTCAATGCACAAGTAACACAGGGTTGCCAATTGATTGATTATATTTTTATTTATATTTTGATTTATCCAATAATATATTCAGGATGTGATCAGTTAAAATGTCAAGTAATTATGGATGATTGTATGTATCGTTTGTTCCAGAATTCTTGATATTATGTAGTTTGGCCCATAAATATTACATATAGTATACTTCATTTTAGCAACTTCAAAAATGTAAAATTAAAAATCTTTCTTCCTCATCTATTTCCTTATTTATAATATTGTACTCCAATCTTTTATTAAAGAGACATACCACTCCCTTCTTCCTTTTTCTACAGAGCTACAGGGAGTAGCCACTACTTCCCTACCCATTTGTATTTAGCTTGTTCAATTCTTGGGTATTCAAATGTGTCTCTTGGATGAGTGCAATGTCTGGTTGAAAACATTGTAAATAACCAATAACTCTTTTTCTCTTATGGGGGAGGTGATACCCCCCACATTCCATGAAACAATGTTTAGCGTACTTTTATTTATCTCTCCTTCTTAAAAAAATAAAAAATAAAAAAAAATGATTACGACCTGTCCCTTCCTTCCCAATCTTGGGTAAATTACAGAGAGAGGGAGAGAAGAAAAGAAAACAAAAATCCCTTTCCTCTCATCCCTCCCACCTCCTCCCTGCCCCTCCCCTTCTTAAAGAAAATATGTACACAAAATTCTTGTTACAGTGACACAATTACATATCCCCAACCTCTGGATGTCATATGCATTTCAAAAGTTACAAAGAAAAGGGAGTGCAATAGCACTACACAAATATAGGGCTTGCTCTTTATATTTTGTCAGGATTTCAATTTAATTTAATGTGAGCTAGAGTGCTTGTGCATGGGAACACTTGTCAAGTTAAGTCTAGGGAACCCTAAAGGGGGTTTAGATTCAAAAGAATGCACTTACATAGCACTTCTGTGGCCCTCTAAATTAGAAACATCTTCTTGGGAAGGAAAACAAAGGGTAGGAGTTTTATGAAATTAAAAACTTAACCTTTTAATTGTATATAATCAAATTTAAAAAAGTATATATAGTGAGTGTGATTGTGTATATATAGTGAAGTTTAAAATCACAAAAAGACTCGAATTTGCATCACTTGTAGTGGACTTGGAACAACAATGTTTTTACTCAATAGTGAAAAACGAGGGGATTCAAGTATTAGGGATTCACTCTCGAGTTAGAGAGGGAGGTTATTCCATAATTTCAGCTGAGGTTATTGCTATACTATATTATATCCAGTGACACATAGTCGTTGGTGTGTACTTCATACTTTTCCAACTAATGGACAATTGGATAAATTGCAAAATAGGTGTAAGTTTATACACTGGTATATCTCTATATTGTTGTTAGGTAAGTGCGTGTGCCCAAATGTGTTGTGTCCGTATTTGTGCACTGATCCAACTTATAAATTATTTACTAAGCTGTAGCTTGAGTATATATGTGCACTAGTATATTGTAGTTATTTATAACTAGATTAGTTGGTGTGCTTTCAAAAGGCTTACTTGCTTTAAATCTTCTAACCTTATTATTTCTGCCCCTAGGGGACATAAATCTCTGTAAAACTGGCTCAAAATCTGTATCAAAAAAATATTTTCTATTTTTAAATCGGATATACGGCCTTTTACTTAAGGCTATCTAGGAAATGTTTTGCTCTCTGTCTAGAGTCAAACAGCACAACCGCTGAGTTATGGTATGCTCTCAGTTTGGTCAGTTAAAGTACTGTTGCCTTTATCCCCATGTTCACCAATTGTGTACAAAATGGTGTAATTTTTGCATCTCTTTATAGGCTGTATTTGTGGAAAAATCTTGAAAAAGTGAGATTGTATTATCTCCAATTTTAAGAGGGAATGCTTTTTTTTATAATGCCTAAGAATTGAAACTTTGTCCTCAAAATTTAAATACTTGACTATCACTGTTCGCTTTTTGGTTTTAAATGTTCCCTGAGCTGGCCTATTCTGTGGGCTCTCTCCACTAGAATTAGACTGGATTGGATATCTAGTATCTCTGGCAGACCAACAGCCAAGAAGTGTATGAAGTCTTGATATTCAGGGGTTTCAAGCAGGCCAATGACTCTAATGTTATTTCTTTGCGCTCTATCTTCCATTTCATCAACTCGACTTTGTAACAATTTTATCTTGTTCTCTTGACAACACTTGTTCCTCTGTATGTGTCGTGTCCTCTTTATCAGAGACCCTGTTTTCCACATCGGTCAGTCTAGCTGTAAACTGTCTAACCTTTGATGAAATTGTACTGGTTCAAACTGTGGGGTGTCATCATCTCTGTGATTTGTCAGGCCTAATTTTTGTGGGTCTATTACTGTCATTTGTGTACCTGTTTTATTGGAAACTTTCTGTAGCGCAATCAGTGTTACTCTTAGTTTTTCGTGTCTCTTTGTTTGGGAGGCATTCTTGGGATTTATTCTTTGAACTATTAAATATTTATCAGTGAAGTGTAATAAAAGTGAAGTGTCATACAACCAAAATATATTAGTGTTTTGTGAAATTTAAATATTTAAAAATAGTGCAGTTTATATCTAATAGAACCTTTGTTCCAAGTCTGAAATCGCATCGACAACATAATAAGGAAGCACGAATACTAGCTAACCTCTGCAGAATAATTAAAACTAAAAGACATCTGGCGCATTCACAATACTGACCAGAGAGCATATACCTGTGAGTCAAAAACACACAAGACACTATCAAGAATAGATTTCTTTTTAATTAGTGAAAATTTACTGAGTCTTGAAATAAATACGGAGATAAATTAACATATTTCTGTCAGACCATGCCAAGTATCTCACTTAAAATTAAACATAAAAAGCGGGAGGAGCCTGGTAATAACAATTTTCTTCTTCCCGAAATATCTTTAAATAATATAAATTTCAGAATTGGATGACAGGGAAATGGCACGAATATGCCGCTTATAATAGAACATATATAGAGAAGGTAGAAGTGTACTGGGATAACTGCAAAGGCCTTCTTCTGGGGGGAAATAAAAGCCTGTCTAGTTAAAAGGAGTAGGGTTCTGAGAAGTAGAGAACTACAACTAGTCCATCACACTTAAAATATCCTATAGAAAAGATAATGAAAACCCCTGAAAAAGTCTGTGGGACAAATACCAAGAGGCAAAATTAGAAAGAGACAGCTTTATTAACCAGAAATTATATCAGAATAACTTAAAAAAAAGCTTGCATTTATTAACTTTAAAGGTAAATCAATGAAATTGGTTAACTTTATTAGCTAACTCTTGTAGAAAAAATAATTATATTGAAGATATCAAAGTTAACACAACAAGACATGTTAATAGTGTGGAGATTAAGGACATATTCTATAGGTATTATCAAAAGATATATGGAAACACAGACATAAACACTAGTGACCAGAGAGGTCTTTTTGGGGAGTACCAACACCAAAATTGGATAGCAGACAGTTAAATGAACTTATGCCCCTATAATTCAAGAGGAAATCCTTAAAACTATTAAAATCAATACCAACAATATAAAGCACCAAGCCCAGATCAACTCACCAGTGAATTCTATAAAATCAGTGAAGACCAGATTATAATGATTCTCCAAGCACTATTTAATAAATTCTATATATATAATAATATGACATCACCCCTACTTTACATCCTCGATTATTAACCTTATTCCGAAAAAAAGGCAAAGACAGAGTTAGTCGAGTCATATAGGCCCATCTCCCTCCGAAATAATGACTATAAGATACTTATTCAATACTAGCTAATAGACTGAAGCAGATTATAGACCCATTGATACACAAGGATCAATCAGGCCTTTTATGAATGTAGAAATCCTACAAAAAATATGCAGAAAGTTTGGACTCTAATAGAACATCTTTGGTTAAAATGTAGCAAAGGGAGGCCCCAAAAATATAGAGAATGCTGCTTTAATTACGATAGATTCCGAAAAGGCATTTGACGTTGATTACATGGGGAACATCTATTCACATCGCTGGGAAAAATTTGAAATTATAGCCATTTTTAACTCCTTTATTAGACTTATATACAGAAATCCCTCTTCCATGTTAATAATCAATGGCTCCTTTTTCCCAAATGTATACATAGGCTAAAGGTACTAGACAGGGCTGTCCCATATCCCACTTTTATTCAATATATCAATAGAACCACTAACAATACAATTTAGGAAAGCGTTAGAAGGTATCCATATGAGAAGAAGGCAGTTGGTTTTGTCAATATATGCAGACAACCCATTTTCTTGGAGGTTATTTGGAACTTTAGCACCTTCTCTAGGGTACAAGATAAATGTATCCAAATCAGAGATTATCTGGTTACATAAACATGAAAGAAGCCTAAGTGACACTCCCTTTAAAGAAGCAGATAAACAAATTAAATACTTAGTTATCCACCTTAGCAAAAATCCAAATAGAATGGTACGAGACAAATTACAAAAACTTGTGAGATTCCACCTTCTCTAAGCTGCTGAGATGGAAAGAAAACTGCCCTTAATCTCTCTCAGCAAAAGTACACCTGATAACAATGATTATCCTTCCAAAAATGTTATTTTTATGCCAAAATGTGCCCTTATTTTATTCGAGAGAAAGAACTAAAGTCATTCTAGTCTCAGTGTTTAATGTTTTTATGGAATGGAAAACCAGCAAGAATTGCTCTTAAAAAGTTAATGCAAAAAAGAGAATTTGGGGGGCTGGGATTCCCCAATATAAAGTATTATAACTGGGATTGTCTGATCAAAGTGGCCTGTGACTGGATCACGGAGAGTGAACTAGTGTCTTATTCACAGCTAGAGAATGAGTTGCTAGCCCCATTTTCTGTACTAGTGCTGCTACATGCAAGGGAAAAAGACATGCCCAAAGCAATTAAAGCCAGGGAATCAATATGTAATATAGGCAGAGCATGTGACAAATTAAAGAAAGAACTACAAATAAAAAATCAGGATGTCAAAATTCTTACCAATTTGGGGTAATATGGCATTCGCCCCCGATTCTTGTAAATAGCACTTTTTAAAATATGGAAACAAAAAGGTTTGGCCTTTCTATTCCAAATGGAGGATACAAATTTGGGCACAATTAAAACTTTTATGTCTCTAAAACAGGAATTGTTTTTTGCATATATTACCTATTAGACAATATTATTTTTCATTCATAGAGAAATTTGGAAGAAACTGGTCTTTAGGAGAAATAGACCAGGGGATTATATTATACAAAGCTGGTATTTTTTCTATCTCCACTTGGTATAACATGTTAATGCATAAAGCTGGACAGGATAACTTAGAATAAATACAAAGTAAGTGGATGAAAGATTTCAAGGAGATTTAATTCAATGACATTAAGATTTGTGTAAATTTAATAATAAATGTACCAATTCGCAAGCGTGAAAAGAATCCCATATGAGAATAATTAAAGCCTATCTATCTCCTGCAAGACTGGCTAAATGGTCACCCCTAAGAGCTGTCCTTAGCACTAGATGTTCATACCTTAACGCTGATTTACTCCATTGTTTCTGGTCATGTCCCAAAGTTAGGAAATTTTGGCTCAAGGTGAACTATTGGCTAAATAGGGTTTTGGATGTGGACACTGAACCCAAATGTTTTCTTTCATGATTCAGACAGGTCATGCAATTTAAGCAACTTTCAAATTTACTCCTATTATTAATTTTTCTTCGTTCTCTTGTTATCTTTATTTGAAAGTCATGAATGTAAATATTAGCAGCCAGCCCATTTTAGGTCCAGCACCATGGATAGCGCCTGCTTATTGGAGGCTGACATTTAGCCACCAATAAGCAAGCATAACCCAGATTCTCAACCAAAAATGGGCCGGATCCTATGCATCATATTCCTGATTTTTAAATAAAGATAGCAAGAGAACGAAGAAAAATGATAATAGGAGTAAATTAGAAAGTTGCTTAAAATTGCATGCTCTGTCTGAATCATTAAAGAAAAAGAATTGTGTTTAGTGTCCCTTTAACTTAACCGCAAGGGATGTCCTTTTTTTACATAATAGAACATATGAGGGGGTAAATAACGCTTTAAGAAATTCGGCAATTCTAATAGGCAGATACATTATATTAGTCAAGTCCAAAAAAAACCCTTCATATTTCAAATAGGGCATGTCATTTTAAACAACTTTCCAATTTACTTTTAAAACTAATTTTGCTTTGTTCTCTTGGTATTCTTAGTTGAAAGCTAAACCTAGGAAGGCTCATATGATAATTTCTAAGCTCTTGAAGGCTGCTTTTTATTTGCTTTTCACAACAGAGGAGAGATAGTTCATGTGAGCTATATAGATAACATTGTGATCACGCCTGTGGATTGTGGCAGACACTGCACTAATTGGCTAAAATGAAAATCAATATATAATAAATAAAATGTCATGTGATCAGGGGCTGTCAGAAGATGCTTAGATACAAGGTAATCACATAGGTAAAATGTATATTAATATAACAGTGTTGGTTATACAAAACTGGGGAATGGGTAATAAAGGGATTATCTAGCTTTTTGAACAATACATTTTTTTTAAAACATCTTTTAAAACAACAAAAATTCTGGTGTTGACTGTCCCTTAAAGCTCATGGAAATCTAAAGCAAGCCCGAGTCTGAAAGAATTCACTAAGAGAGTGTTAAATCAAATAACTTTAGAGCAATATGAGCCAAACATAATTCAAGAAAGGGCAGTTAAACAATATTTAGCAAAATGGTTAAAGGTTATAATCTCCTACCCAGAATCAACTTAAAAACAGCTAACTCTCTCATTCAAAAGATCAGACTTTTTCTATATGTCTATTTTGACAGGAAACTTCCCAGAATGGTGGTTGGATTAGAAGGGAGAACCTTGTTTTTTCTTCTCTCTCTCTTGCATTTCCCCCCACCTTTTTCCGGCAGTACAGTATAGATGGTAACAGGCCGTCTCTGTTATTAGAAATAAGTAATTTATCTTCTAATTTATATGAAAGAAGATAACTTATGGAGTTATTTAAATGTATTCTTGTTAGATTTAACACAATTTTTTTATTTTTGATATACAGTACATAATCCATCTTATTGTACGTATCTTGTTCAGTTTACTGGAGGTCACATTAATTATAGAAATGTTTGAGAATGTTAGATATACAAAAAGGTTCACAGGGGGAAAGAAAGGAGAAAAAGAAAGATAAAAGGAAGGAAATATTTAGTACATATTTATTTCTATTTACATAATATGTTTTTTTTTCAAACCTGTATTGTATACTAGTTCTTCCTATTTGTTATAGGTCTGTTACAAGTTCCTAGTGGATCTTTAATTGATACAGTTTTGTATATATGCTTTAATTTGAATCTTAATAAAAAGGAAATATAAATTATGGATGATTTTAGCATTATAAACATACTGCAAGCCACCACTGTAGCAAGCTATCATTTGTTTTCTGTTAAATAATGTCTGGCATTGGTATGGAATATCTTTTTCTTTCATGATTCAGATAGAGCATGCAAATGTAAGCAACTTTCTAATTTACTCCTTCGTTCTCTTTCTTTCTTTATTTGAAAAAGAAGGCATCTAAGCTATTTTTTTGGTTCGGACCATGGAAAGCACTTGTTTATTGGTGGGTGAACAACACAGTGTGTTCACCAAAAATGGGCCGGCATCTAAACTTACATTCTTGCATTTCAAATAAAGATACCAAGAGAATGAAGATTTTTTTTATAATAGGAGTAAATTAGAAAGTTGCTTAAAATTGCACGCTCTATCTGAATCACAAAAGAAAAAATTTGGGTTCAGTGTCCCTTTAAGCTTTAGAAATAAATTTGCACAAATCCAAGATGTATGTTCTAGATAGGCTCAAACTCATAGATAGGCTCAAACTCATTTTTCAAGAGGACAAGGCTACTTAAAGGGACAGTCAATGCCAAAATTGTTATTGTTTAAAAAGATAGATAATGCCTTTACTAACCATTGCCCAGTTTTGCACAAACAACATTGTTATATTAATTTACTTTATAACCTTTAAACCTCTAATTTTTTTGCCTGTTTTTAAGTCAATAAGGATAGCCTCTTATCACATACTTTTTTATTAGCTTTCCACAACAGGAGACTGCTAGTTCATGTGAGCCATATAGATAACATTGTGCTCACGACTGAGGGTTGTGGCAGACACTGCACTAATTGGATAAAATGCAAGTCAATAGATAATAAATAAAAAGTCATGTGATGAGGGGGCTTTTAGAAAAGGTTTAGATACAAGGTAGTCACAGAGGTAAAAAGTACATTAATATAACCATGTTGGCTATTCAAAACTGGGGTATGCGTAATAAAAGGATTATCTATCTTTTTAAACAATAACATTTTTTGAGTTGACTGCCCCTTTAAAAATAAAATGCCAAAAAAATGTGCTTGAAAAGTGTTACTTTGTGGATTGCATAAAGCCACTGGAAAAATATAATAACTGGGTAGCGCTTGCTGATTGGTGGCTACATTTAACCACCAATCAGCAAGTGCTACCCAGGTGTTGAACCAAAAAGGGGCCGGCTCCTAAGCTTACATTACTGCTTTTCAAATAAAAATACAAAGAGAACAGAAAAAAAATGCTTAAAATTGCATGCTTCATATGAATCAGGAAATAAAAAAATGGGTTTCATATCCCTATAAGGCTGATTAGCACTTAAACTACCATTAAAGGGATACTGAAGTCAAATGTTTCTATATACATAATAAATACCACTGAATTGCAATCTATACACAAACCACATGTTTTAAAAGCATGTAAAACTGCCAATTTATTAGAACAATTTGCAAGGTTTTGTGCGTAAAGAAACACTTAAAAACACTGGTAAGTATGTGTATGTTACCTCCCTTGATTGTAGCCAGTTAAAGGGACAGTACATTCTCTTTTAATGTGTTTACTGGAGTGTATTCAATTATTTACAAATAGCTCCTTAGCTTTTATTTTCTAATTTGAAGTAGCTGATTTTGCCCCCCCCCCCCATACTGAACATTTCTGAACAGTTCTGGTTACATAAACAAACAAACAAAAAACAAACAAACATTTTAGAAAGAAGGTTTAGATAAAATAAAGCTCCCTGTGGGGGGCTGTGACAGAGTGGTACTAAAGTGTTCAATTTCCATTGTTCTCTTTAAAGGGTCCGTACACACCAATTTTCATATAACTGCATGTAATAGACACTACTATAAAGAATAATATGCACAGATACTGATAGAAATCCAGTATAAAACATTTTTAAAAAATGTACTTAGAAGCTCTCAATTTAGCACTGTTGATGATATTAGCCCGGGACACCCACTGAAAGGGGCTGAGAGCAGAACCTCTCCCCCTTCCCCCTCCCCTATATATGAAAAGACCCATTATACAAACAGAAGCAGTCTGAAGTCAGTATACATCAGTATACATCTAAATCTTTGGGGCTTGGTAAGGAGTCTAAAAATCAGCACAATGTTATTTAAAAATAAGCAAAACTATAATTTTTTTACAAAAACACACCCGGTCCCAGATGGGCTATATAAATGGATCATCTACAAAACATTTATGCATTTATACAATGTCCCTTTAAGTATAGGCCTTTAAGTAAACGGTAACAAAGAAGCTGAGGAGGACTTGTGTAACTAATTAGACAGATAGCATAATGGGGTATTCTCTCACTACACGATCAGCCCACTGTGAGCCAGATTACAAGTGGCAAGCCATTAGTAAACATAACTTTATTACAAGTTAAGAGTAAAAACATAATTTAAGTAAGAATTTACCTGATAAATTAATTTCTTTCATATTGGCAAGAGTCCATGAGCTAGTGACATATGGAATATACAATCCTACCAGGAGGGGCAAAGTTTGCCAAACCTCAAAATGCCTATAAATACACCCCTCAACACACCCACAATTCAGTTTAACGAATAGCCAAGAAGTGGGGTGATAAAGGAGTAAAAAGCATCAACAAAGGAATTTGGAAATAATTGTGCTTTATACAAAAAAATCATAACAACCATAAAAAGGGTGGTCCTCATGGACTCTTGCCAATATGAAAGAAATTCATTTATCAGGTAAATTCTTACATAAATTATGTTTTCCTTCATGTAATTTGCAAGAGTACATGAGCTAGTGACGTATGGGATATCAATACCCAAGATGTGGAACTCCACTCAAGAGTCTCTAGAGAGGGAGGGATAAAAATAAACAGTCATTTCTCGCTGAAAAAATAATCCACAACCCAAAATATAAATTATTCTCATAATGAAAAGAAAAACTTAAAACATCAGCAGAAGAATCAAACTGAAACAGCTGCCTGAAGAACTTTTCTACCAAAAACTGCTTCTGAAGAAGCAAATACATTAAAATGATAGAATTTAGTAAATGTATGCAAAGAGGACCAAGTTGCTGCTTTGCAAATCTGATCAACTGAAGCTTCATTCTTAAAAGCCCACAAAGTGGAGACTGATCTAGTAGAATGAGCTGTAATTCTCTGAGGCCTGACCCGACTACAAATAAGCTTGATGAATCAAAAGCTTTAACAAAGAAGCCAAGGAAATAGCAGAGGCCTTCTGACCTTTCCTAGGACCAGAAAATATAACAAATAGACTAGAAGTCTTCCTGAAATCTTTAGTAGCTTCAACATAATATTTCAAAGCTCTCACCACGTCCAAAGAATGTAAGGATCTTTCCAAAGAATTCTTAGGATTAGGACACAAAGAAGGGACAACAATTTCTCTACTAATATTGTTAGAATTCAAAACTTTAGGCAAAATTTCAAATGAAGTCCGCAAAACCGCCTTATCCTGATGAAAAATCAGAAAAGGAGATTCACAAGAAAGAGCAGATAGCTCAGAAACACAATTTATGCTTACCTGATAAATTTATTTCTCTTGTGGTGTATCCAGTCCACGGATCATCCATTACTTGTGGGATATTCTCATTCCCAACAGGAAGTTGCAAGAGGACACCCACAGCAGAGCTGTAATATAGCTCCTCCCCTAACTGTCATAGCCAGTCATTCGACTGAAAACAAGCCGAGAAAGGAGGAACCATAGGGTGCAGTGGTTACTGTAGTTTAAATTTAAAAATTACCTGCCTTAAAATGACAGGGCGGGCCGTGGACTGAATACACCACAAGAGAAATAAATTTATCAGGTAAGCATAAATTGTGTTTTCTCTTGTAAGGTGTATCCAGTCCACGGATCATCCATTACTTGTGGGATACCAATACCAAAGCTAAAGTACACGGATGAAGGGAGGGACAAGGCAGGAACTTAAATGGAAGGAACCACTACCCGTAAAACCTGTCTCCCAAATATAGCCTACGAAGAAGCAAAAGTATCAAATTTGTAAAAGTTTGAAAAAATATGAAGCGAAGACCAAGTTGTCGCCTTGCAAATCTGATCAAAAGAAGCCTCATTTATAAAGGCCCAAGTGGAAGCCACAGCTCTAGTGGAATGAACTGTAATCCTTTCAGAAGGCTGCTGTCCAGCAGTCTCATAGGCTGAGCAGATTAAGCTTCTTAGTAAAAAAGAAAAAGAGGTTGCCGAAGCCCTTTGACCTCTCCTCTGTCCAGAGTAGACAACAAACAAAGCAGATGTTTGACGAAAATCTTTAGTAGCTTGTAAGTAAAACTTTAAAGCACGGAACACGTCCAGATTGTGTAACACAAGGATGGAACAACAATCTCTTGATTGATATTCTTGTTAGATACTACCTTAGGTAAGAACCCAGGTTTGGTACGCAGGACTACCTTATCCGTATGAAAAATCAGATAAGGAGAATCACATTGTAAGGCAGATAGCTCAGAGACTCTACGAGCCGAGGAAATAGCTACCAAAAAAAGAACTTTCCAAGATAAAAGCTTGATATCTATGGAATGAAGAGGTTCAAACAGAACTCCTTGAAGAACCTTAACCAAGTTTAAGCTCCATGGTGGAGCAACAGGTTTAAACACAGGCTTGATTCTAACTAAAGCCTGACAAAATGCCTGAACGTCTGGAACATCTGCCAGACGCTTAACTAGCTGTCAATCCTTTTTCCAAACCTTCTTGGAGAAAAGATAATATCCTAGCAATCCTGACCTTATTCCATGAGTAAACCTTGGATTCACACCAATAAAGATATCTACGCCATACCTTATGGTAAATTTTCCTGGTGACAGGCTTTCGTGCCTGTCTTAAGGTATCAATAACTGACTCGGAGAAGCCACGCTTTGATAAAATCAAGCGTTCAATCTCCAGGCAGTCAGCCTCAGAGAAATTAGATTTGGATGGTTGAAAGGACCCTGAAGTAGAAGGTCCTCTTTCAGAGGCAGAGACCATGGTGGAAAGGATGACATGTCCACTAGATCTGCATACCAGGTCCTGCATGGCCACGCAGGTGCTATCAGAATCACTGATGCTCTCTCCTGCTTGATCTTGGCAATCAGTCGAGGGAGCAGAGGAAACGGTGGAAACACATAAGCCAGGTTGAAAGACCAGGGCGCTGCTAGAGCATCTATCAGTGTCGCCTTGGGATCCCTGGACCTGGATCCGTAACACGGAAGCTTGGCGTTCTGGCGAGATGCCATGAGATCCAGTTCTGGTTTGCCCCAACGATGAATCAGTTGTGCAAATACCTCCGGATGGAGTTCCCACTCTCCCGGATGAAAAGTCTGACGACTTAGAAAATCCGCCTCCCAGTGCTCTACACCTGGGATATGGATAGCTGATAGGTGGCAAGAGTGAATCTCTGCCCAGCGAATTATTTTTTAAACTTCTAACATCTCTAGGGAACTTCTCGTTCCCCCTTGATGGTTGATGTAAGCTACAGTCTTGATGTTGTCCGACTGAAATCTGATGTACCTCAGAGTTGCTAACTGAGGCCAAGCCTGAAGAGCCTTGAATATCGCTCTTAGTTCCAGAATATTTAATGGAAGGAGAGACTCCTCCTGAGTCCACGATCCCTGAGCCTTCAGGGAGTTCCAGACTGCACCCCAACCTAGAAGGCTGGCATCTGTCGTAACAATTGTCCAATCTGGCCTGCGAAAGGTCATACCTTTGGACAGATGGACCCGAGATAGCCACCAGAGAAGAGAATCCCTGGTCTCTTGGTCCAGATTCAGTTGAGGGGACAAATCTGTGTAATCCCCATTCCACTGACTGAGCATGCATAGTTGCAGCGGTCTGAGATGTAAGCGTGCAAACGGCACTATGTCCATTGCCGCTACCATTAACCCGATTACTTCCATACACTGAACCACCGAAGGGCGCGGAATGGAATGAAGAACCCGGCAGGAATTTAGAAGCTTTGATAACCTGGACTCCGTCAGGTGAATTTTCATTTCTACAGAATCTATCAGAGTCCCTAGAAAGGAAACTCTTGTGAGTGGGGATAGAGAACTCTTTTCCTCGTTCACTTTCCACCCATGCGACCACAGAAATGCCAGTACTACGTCCGAATGAGACTTGGCAATTTGGAAGTTTGACGCCTGTATCAGGATGTCGTCTAAATAAGGGGCTACTGCTATGCCCCGCGGCCTTAGGACCGCCATAAGCGACCCTAGAACCTTTGTAAAGATTCTTGGGGCTGCAGCTAATCCCAAGGGAAGAGCTACAACTGGTAATGCCTGTCTTGAAAGGCAAACCTGAGAAACCGATGATGATCTTTGTGTATCGGAATGTGAAGATAAGAATCCTTTAGATCCACTGTAGTCATATATTGACCCCCCTGGGTCAGTGGTAGGATGGTACGAATAGTTTCCATCTTGAACGACAGAACTTTGAGGAATTTGTTTAAGATCTTTAGATCCAAAATTGGTCTGAAGGTTCCCTCTTTTTTGGGAACCACAAACAGATTTGAGTAAAAACCATGTCCCTGTTCCTCCTTTGGAACTGGATGGATCACTCCCATAACTAGGAGGTCTCGTACACAGTGTAAGAATGCCTCTCTCTTTATCTGGTGTGCAGATAATTGTGAAAGGTGAAATCTCCCTTTTGGGGGGAAGCTTTGAAGTCCAGAAGATATCCCTGGATATAATTTCCAACGCCCAGGGATCCTGAACATCTCTTGCCCACGCCTGGGCAAAGAGTGAAAGTCTGCCCCCTACTAGATCCGTTCCCGGATAGGGGGCCGTTCCTTCATGCTGTCTTAGAGGCAGCAGCAGGCTTTTTTACCTGCTTACCTTTTTTCCAGGTCAGGTTTGGTCTCCAGACCGTCTTGGATTGAGCAAAAGTTCCCTCTTGTTTATTATTAGAGGAAGTTGATGCCGCACCTGCCTTGAAGTTTTGAAAGGCACGAAAATTAGACTGTTTGGCCCTAGATTTGGACCTGTCCTGAGGAAGGGCATGACCTTTTCCTCCAGTGATATCAGCAATAATCTCCTTCTACCAGGCCCGAATAGGGTCTGCCCCTTGAAGGGAATGTTAAGTAGCTTAGATTTTGAAGTCACGTCAGCTGACCATGATCTAAGCCATAGTGCTCTGCGCGCCTGTATAGCAAAACCAGAATTCTTAGCCGTTAGTTTAGTCAAATGAACAATGGCATCAGAATAAAAGAATTGGCTAGCTTAAGTGCTCTAAGTTTGCCAAGTATGTCATCCAATGGAGTCGCTACCTGTAAAGCCTCTTCCAGAGACTCAAACCAGTACGCCGCAGCAGCAGTGACAGGGGCAATGCATGCAAGGGGCTGTAGGATAAAACCTTGTTGAATAAATATTTTCTTAAGGTAACCTAATTTTTTATCCATTGGATCTAAAAAAAGCACAACTGTCCTCGACAGGGATAGTAGTACGCTTTACTAGAGTAGAAACTGCTCCCTCCACCTTAGGGACTGTCTGCCATAAGTCCCGTATGGTGGCGTCTATTGGAAACATTTTTCTAAAAATAGGAGGGGAAGAGAACGGCACACCTGGTCTATCCCATTCCTTATTAATAATTTCTGTAAACCTTTTAGGTATTTGGAAAAACATCAGTACACACCGGCACTGCAAAGTATTTATCCAGTCTACACAATTTCTCTGGCACTGCAATGGTATCACAGTCATTCAGAGCAGCTAAAACCTCCCTAAACAACACGCGGAGGTGTTCAAGCTTAAATTTAAATGTATAAATATTAGAATCAGGTATCTTTCCTGAGTCATTAACATCACCCACTGACTGAAGCTCTCTTTCCTCAGCTTCTGCATATTGTGAGGCAGTATCAGACATGGTTCTTAAAGCGTCAGTATGCTCTGCATTTTGTCTCACCCCAGAGCTATCTCGCTTACCTCTAAGTTCAGGTAGTCTGGCTAATACCGCTGACAGTGTATTATCCATGACTGCCGCCATGTCTTGTAAAGTAAACGCTATGAGCGCCCTAGATGTACTTGGCGCCATTTGAGCGTGAGTCCCTTAAGCGGAAGTCAAAGGGTCTGACACGTGGGGAAAGTTAGTCGGCATAACTTCCCCCTCGTCAGATTCCTCTGGTGATAAATTTTTTAAAGACAGAAAATGATCTTTATTGCATAAAATGAAATCAGTACATTTGGTACACATTCTAAGGGGGGTTCCACCATGGCTTTTAAACATAATAAACAAGGAGTTTCTTCTATGTCAGACATGTTTATACAGAATAGCAATGAGACTAGCAAGCTTGGAAAACACTTTAAATCAAGTTAACAAGCAAATATAAAAAACGGTACTGTGCCTTTAAGAGAAACAAATTTTGTCAGAATTTGAAAAACAGTGAAAAAATGCAGTAAATCAAACGAAATTTTTACAGTGTGTATAATAGGCTAACAGAGCATTGCACCCACTTGCAAATGGATGATTAACCCCTTAGTTAAAAAAAACGGATCAAAAAAACGAAATAGACGTTTTTTAACAGTCACAACCAACTGCCACAGCAAGCTGTGGCCCTACCTTCCCCAGTAAACAACTTTGGAAAGCCTTTGGGCCCTTTAGAGATGTCCTATAGCATTCAGAGGGCCTTTGAGGGAAACTGGATGTCACAGTTTGTAATTTTAACTGCACCAACTGTAACTTTTATACTACAACAGTGGAAATTGTTTCTAGTCAAAATTTAAGCCAGCCATGTGGAAAAAACTAGGCCCCAATAAAGTTTTATCACCAAAGCATATATAAAAACGATTAAACATGCCAGCAAACGTTTTATAGTGCAATATCATAAGGGTATTACCCCTGGGAGTAAGCATGATACCAGTCGTTATTAAATCACTGTATTCAGGCTTAACTTACATTAATCCGGTATCAGCAGCATTTTCTAGTGTTTTCCATCTCTAGAAAAAATTATAACTGCACATACCTGATAGCAGAATAAACTGCACACCATTCTCTCGCTGAAGTTACCTCATCTGTGTAATCCCCTCAGACATATGTAAGAACAGCAATGGATCTTAGTTACAACCTGCTAAGATCATAGAAACCTCAGGCAGATTCTTCTTCTATTTACTGCCTGAGATAAAATAGCACAACTCCGGTACTATTTAAAAATAACAAACTTTTGATTGAAGAAAATAAACTAGCTATATTTAACCACTCTCTCCTACAACGTCCTTGCTTGTTGAGAGTTGCAAGAGAATGACTGGCTATGACAGTTAGGGGAGGAGCTATATTACAGCTCTGCTGTGGGTGTCCTCTTGCAACTTCCTGTTGGGAATGAGAATATCCCACAAGTAATGGATGATCCGTGGACTGGATACACCTTACAAGAGAAAACTCTTCTAGCAGAAGAGATGGCCAAAAGGAACAACACTTTCCAAGAAAGTAGTTTAATGTCCAAAGAATGTATAGGCTCAAACCGAAAAATTAAGAAAAAACAAAATTAAGACTCCAAGGAGGAGAAATTGATTTAATGATGGGCTTAATACGAACTAAAGTCTGTACAAAACAGTGAATATCAGGAAGTTTAGCAATCTTTCTGTGAAATAAAAGAGATTTGTCCCTTCAAGGAACTTGCAGACAAACCCTTATCCAAACCATCCTGAAGAAACTGTAGAATTCTAGAAATTCTAAAATAATGCCAAGAGAATTTATGGGAAGAACACCAGGAAATGTAGGTCTTCCAAACTCGATAATAAATCTTTCTAGAGACAGATTTACGAGCTTGTAACATAGTATTAATCACCGAGTCAGAAAAACCTCTATGACTTAGTACTAAGCGTTCAATTTCCATACCTTCAAATTTAATGATTTGAGATCCTGATGGAAAAACGGACCTTGAGACAGTAGGTCCGGCCTTAACGGAAGTGGCCAAGGTTGGCAACTGGACATCCGAACAAGATCCGCATACCAAAACCTGTGTGGCCATGCTGGAGCCACCAGCAACACAAACGATTGTTCCATGATGATTTTGGATATCACTCTTGGAAGAAGAACTAGAGGCGGGAACATGTAAGCAGGATGATAACACCAAGGAAATGTTGAACATTGGGATTTAAGGATATTAACTGTGATATCTTTGCATAATCCCTGCACCATTGATTCAACATACAAAGCTGGAGAGGTCTCATGTGAAAATGAGCAAAAGGAATCGCGTCCGATGCTGCAGTCATGAGGCCTAAAACTTCCATGCCCATAGCCACTGAAGGGAATGACTTAGACTGAAGGTGCCGACAGGCTGCAACCAATTTCAAACGTCTCTTGTCTGTTAGAGACAGAGTCATGGATACTGAATCTATCTGGAAACCTAAAAAGGTGACCCTTGTCTGAGGAATCAAGAAACTTTTTGGCAAATTGATCCTCCAACCATGTTTTTCAAGAAACAACACTAGTTGATTTGTGTGAGATTCTGCAGAATGTAAAGACTGAGCTAGTACCAAGATATCGTCCAAATAAGGAAACACCGCAATACCCTGCTCTCTGATTACAGAGAGTAGGGCACCTAGAACCTTTGAAAAGATTCTTGGAGCTGTTGCTAGGCCAAATGGAAGAGCAACAAATTGGTAATGCTTGTCTAGAAAAGAGAATTTCAGGAACTGAAAATGTTCTGGATGAATCAGAATATGAAGGTATGCATCCTGCAAGTCTATTGTAGACATATAATGTCCTTGCTGAACAAAAGGCAGAATAGTCCTTATAATCACCATCTTGAAAGTTGGTACTCTTATATAACAATTCAAAATTTTCAGATCCAGAACTGGTCTGAATGAATTTTCGTTCTTTGGGACAATGAATAGATTTGAATAAAACCCCAGACCTTGTTCCTGAAAATGAACCGGCATGATTACCCCTGAAGACTCCAGGTCTGAAACACAATTCAGGAAAGCCTGAGCTTTTACTGGATTTGCTGGGATACGTGAGAGAAAAAAACCTTCTCACAGGAGGTCTTACTCTGAATCCTTTTCGATACCCTTGAAAAACCTTAATCTGCTCCCTACCAGCTGAGCTGGAATGAGGGCCGCACCTTCATGCTGACTTTGGTTTTTTAAAAGGTTTGGATTTATTCCAATTTGAGGAAGGCTTCCAATTGGAAACAGATTCCTTGGGGGAAGGATTAGATTTTTGTTTCTTATTTTGACGAAAGGAACGAAAACGGTTAGAAGCCTTAGATTTACCCTTAGGTTTTTATCCTGAGAAAAAAAAGAAAAAAAACCTTTCCTCCAGTAACAGTTGAAATAATAGAATCCAACTGAGAACCAAATAAATTATTACCTTGGAAAGAAAGAGATAATTAGACTTAGATGTCATATCAGCATTCCAAGATTTAAGCCATAAAGCTCTTCTAGCTAATATAGCTAAAGACATGGATCTAACATCAATTTTGATAATATCAAAAATGACATCACAAATAAAATGATTAGCATGTTGCAGTAAGCAAACAATGCTAGATATGTCAGAATCCAATTCTTGTTGCGCTAAATTCTCCAACCAAAAAGTTGATGCAGTCGCAACATCAGCCAAAGAAATTGCAGGCCTGAGAAGATGATGATAACATGATTAAGAACCTGGTATAGGTTTGAAACGTTGTTGGTTGATATGATGGACCCTGTAAGAAATTAATAAAGGTCTTTTTAAAATCTAACTGGAGGCTGGAAAACTACTTCTTTTGAGGCCTGAGAAGATGACCTGAATATAAATAGGCTTTCCTTAGATAGGATTCAAGTTTCCTATCTAAAGGATCTTTAAAAGAAGTACTATCTTCCATAGGAATAGTGGTACGTTTAGCAAGAGTAGAAATAGCCCCATCAACTTTGGGGATCTTTTCCCAAAACTCTATAGAAATTGCTGGTAAAGGATACAGTTTTTTAAACATTGAAGAAGGAATAAAAGGAGTACCTGGCTTATTCCATTCCTTAGAAATCATATCAGAAATAGCATCAGGAATACGAAAAACCCCTGGAGTAACCACAGGAGGTTTAAAAACAGCATTTAAATGTTTACTAGTCTTAATGTCAAGAGGACTAGCTTCCTCAATATCCAAAGTAATTAACACTTCTTTTAACAAAGAACAAATATACTCTATTTTAAACAAATAAGTAGATTTGTCAGTGTCAATATCTGAGGAGGGATCTTCTGAATCAGATAGATCCTCATCAGAGGAGGATAAATCATTATGTTGTCGGTCATTTGAAATGTTATCAACTTTATGAGAAGTTCTTTAAAATTCATAGGTATATCATGTACATTAGAAGTTGAAGGAACTGCAACTGGCAATGTACTATTACTGATGGATACATTCTCTGCATGTAAAAGTTTATCATGACAACTATTACAAATGACATTCGGAGATATAATTTCCACAATCTTACAACAAATGCACTTAGCTTTGGTAGAACCAATGTCAGGCAACAAAGTTCCAACAGATACTTCTGAGGCAGGATCAGATTGAGACATCTTGCAAAATGTAAAAGAAAAAAACAACATATAAAGCAAAATTATTAATTTCCTTATATGACAGTTTCAGGAATGGGAAAAAATGCAAACAGCATAGCCCTCTGACATAGAGAAAGGCAAGAGGCAAACAGCAATGGGGTATAAATTAATGAAAAATTTGGTACCAAGTATGACGCACAACGTAAGAGAAATACGGACGTACTTTTCACGCCAAAAAATTCTCGCGCCAAGAATAAAGTCTAGCATTTGGCGCACCCGCGGGCCTAATGCTGCCCACAATTTGTAAGAAAAAAGTAGTCAATTTGAAAAAAGACTAAACCCCAGGTAAGAAAAAAATATTTCTTAATATGTTTATTTCCCAAATATGAAATTGACAGTCTGCACAAGGAAATACATGAACCTGACTCATGGCAAATATAAGTACAATACATATATTTAGAACTTTGTATAAATGCATAAAGTGCCAGACCATAGCTGGGGTGTCTTAAGTAATAAAAAACATACTTACCAAAAAAGACACCCATCCACATATAGCAGATAGCCAAACCAATACTGAAACAGTTATCAGTAGAGGTAATGGTATATGAGAGTATATCGTCGATCTGAAAAGGGAGGTAGGAGATGAATCTCTACGATCGATAACAGAGAACCTATGAAATAGACCCCCGTTAGGAAAATCATTGCATTCAATAGGTGATACTCTCTTCACGTCCCTCTGACATTCGCTGTACTCTGAGAGGAATCGGGCTTCAAATAAAGCTGAGAAGCGCATGTCAACGTAGAAATCTTAGCACAAACTTACTTCACCACCTCCATAGGAGGCAAAGTTTGTAAAACTGAACTGTGGGTGT
The DNA here is from genome assembly GCF_027579735.1 of Bombina bombina. Classification (NCBI taxonomy): domain Eukaryota; kingdom Metazoa; phylum Chordata; class Amphibia; order Anura; family Bombinatoridae; genus Bombina; species Bombina bombina. Next base: position 1,388,956,135 of record NC_069499.1, read on the forward strand.
GGTGAGGGGTGTATTTATAGGCATTTTGAGGTTTGAGAAACTTTGCCCCTCCTGGTAGGATTGTATATCCCATACGTCACTAGTTCATGGACTCTTGCCAATTACATGAAAGAAATATTTATGCGGAAGCGAAAGCCGACGCACACTAGCTAGAGGTCTTCAGATACCACAACCGCATTAACTACTTTTCCTCATAGTCTTCAATGGAGTGTGCAAACTGAAAAACAAACTAACACTTAAAGGGACAGTCTAGTCCAAAATAAACTTTCATAATTTAGATAGGGCATGTCATTTTAAACAACTTTCCAATTTACTTTTATTACCAATTTTGCTTTGTTCTCTTGGTATTCTTAGTTGAAAGCTAAACCTAGGTAGGCTCATATGCTATTTTTTTAGACCTTGAAGGCCGCCTCTTATCCAAATGCATTTTGACATTTTTTTTAATCTAGGTAGGCTCATATTCTAATTTCTTAGACCTTAAAGGCCACCTCTAATCTGAATGCATTTTGACAGTTTTTACCACTAGGGCATTAGTTCATGTGTGTCATATAGATAAGATTGTGTTCACGCACGTAGATTTACCTAAGAGCCAGCACTGATTGGCTAAAATGCAAGTCTGTCAGAATAACTGAAATAAGGGGGCAGTTTGCAGAGGCTTAGATACAAGGTAATCACAGAGGTGAAAAGTGTATTAATATAACTGTGTTGGTTATGCAAAACTGGAGAATAGGTAATAAATAGATTATCTATCTTTTTAAGCAATAACATTTCTGGTGTAGACTGTCCCTTTAACGTTTGTGCGCTAACCTGCATTCAATCTATAACGCTAACCGAAAGTATTTTACATTCCAATGTTCTTCACATAGAAGATAATGTTATATACAGTATCTATATATAAAATTTATTTTTTGTAAAATATATATATATCTATACCTATATATCTATATGAATACATATAGGTATAAGTATATACAGTTACATATTGGAATATCTATTTAAAAATACTTAGAAAATTTTCCCCTATGTGAACATTAAAATGTAAAATATATACAGTACATAAACATTAATAAAACACATTATTAAATATTACAATTGAATAATTTTTTTTTTCTTGTTTTCAGGTATTTGAGTGGAAAGGCCCACAAAGTATATATACTGTACACACATATATATATATATATATATATATACTGTACATATGTGTATATATGTGTTTATATGTGTATATACATATATACACATTTTATATATTTATATATATATATATATACACATTTATTCATATGTATATATACAAGCATAGACATATTTAGACATGTATGTGTGTATATATATTCATTATAGCCCTTTCCATTCAAATACCTTGTCATATACCATATACCTTTGAACCCTTTTAACTTTTATTTTTAATACTTATGTGAATAATTGTTATTAGATAGTGTATATATGAGTGAAATACTTTATTTTAATGTATTTATGTTGTGTGTTGATGCAACTGTATATAGCCCTAACTAGGCTGACCATATTGCCGCTTTAAAAAGGGACACATATGAAAAATACATATGTCAGGGCTGTTTTCAGGGCTGTTTAAAGAAATGTTTTTTTATAAGAACCCTGACATATGTATTTTTCATATGTGTTCCTTCTTAAAGCGGCAAGATGGTCAGCCTAGCCCCTAACCCATTACGCAAGGATTTCAGTTGTGCTAACCCCACAAGTGAAAATTTAGTTTGTGCTCGTATGATTTACTTTCAACTTGTAATATGGCCACAAGATAGCGCAGGCACGCCACTTGTAATCTAGCTCTTTATTGGTTTGTGCTGTCAGTTAGCTGAAACATCTATTTCATCTACAGAAATATACCTAAAGGAACACATTTCCATTCATTTTAAACTATCCAGCTGCTATAACAAGTGATTGGAGACACATTAGGGAAAACAATTTTTTAAAGTGCATTGTCCCCTTTAAGTGTGGATAAGTGTGTGCATTAGCTCAAACAATCATATTGTAATATGCCAGGCAATTACAGCAAATGTGAGCTCCAGCTTCTCTAGGGAGTGTGGGACAAGCATACATTTCTAAGTACTTTAAAGCAGAGCTAAGCGAAATAAATAATAATGACAACGCTGCTATTATTTAAGTCATTACACATTTTAAGGGGATTACAATTTCCATTAAAAGACAAATGGATTGTGTCTAAGGGGCTGATTTATGAAGATGCGGGCGGACATGATTTGATGTAGCAGATCATGTCCGCCCGACATTGATAAATGCCGACATCATACGCTGTCAGCATTTATCATTGCACAAGCATTTCATGTGAAATGCTTGTGCAATGCCGCCCCCTGCAGATTTGCGGCCAATCGTCCGCTAGCAGGGGGTGTCAATCATCCTGATCGTATCTGATTGGGATGATTGCGGTCCGTCGCCTTAGAGGTAGTGGACGAGTTAAAGGGACATTATTCACTCATTTTTTCTTTGCATAAATGTTTTGTAGATGATATATTTATATAGCCCAAAAAGTTTTTTTTTGTTTTTTTTTAAATGGACAGTTTTGCTTATTTTTAAATAACATTGCTCTGATTTTAAGACTCCTAACCAAGCCCCAAAGTTTTAGGAGAATACTGACAGATACCTTCTCCAGCTTGCTCCTGTTTGTGTAAAGGGTATTTTCATATGCAAAAGAAGGGGGAGGGGCAGTGTCTTATTTCCGACTTGCAGTGGGCTTTCCAGCTACTTCTTCAACAGAGCTAAACTGACAGCTTCTAAGTAAGTTTTTAAACAGTTTTATACTGGATGTTTATATCAGTATCTGTGCATCTTATTCTTTATAGTAGTGTCTCTTACATGCAGTTATATGAAAATTGGTGTATACTGTCCCTTTAAGGAGCAGTGGTCTTAAGACCGCTGCTTCTTAACTTATGTTTCTGGCGAGCCTAAAGGCTCGCGCGGAAACAGCAGCATTCGCAGGTACATAAATCGTCCCCTAAACGTCTGCACTGTAAAAGGTTCCAATTAGGAAAGTTACAGTCAATAGACCATATCCATTTTTATGTGGTGACGACGAGTTCAGAATGATGTGTTTCTGAAACTGAAGATTTTTAAGAGGAGTGATGTGATGATTCAAGACTTAAAAGGGACATTAATCGCTTTGTCATTGTAAAATAAAATATTTAATTATGTAGTAAATAATGCAACATACTTTCATGTTTAAATGAAAATTGGTGTATACTGTCCCTTTAACTTCTGTATTAAAAAAGTGAAACTGCAATAATAGCTAATTTGTTAATTCTCTTATAAAACGCCACACAATAGGCACACCTCTTTCAGACAAGGGTTTGAACTGGAAAATATCCGCTTTCTTGTAAGCAATCAGTGGAAATCAGGCTTTATTAGCAATGGGAGGTTCTGATTAAAAACCACCACACCTTATGATGAAATGCATGTGTGGGTTTTTAATTTGGAGTTGTCATTCAGCCTAAGAATGTGTGCAGGAGGTAATTAAGCTTTAGGGCTCTACCTACTGAACAGCGTTCATAAAGTCATAATTTTTGTAGTGGATTTTGCTGGCAAAAAGGTATAAAAAGTGTTTTACAATTACAAATACAAAACCCTTTATCTAAACTGTTTAGGATTGTAAAATGATTTACAGAATATTTGTATATTTGCATCTTTAAAATGGGACAGTTTGTAGAGGTGATGGGTACAAGTGTAAATAACATTATTTTATGTAATTTATACAATATTTACATGTTAGACTACTGCTTATACATGCAATATAAAGGTAGTTTGATATAATTTCAATAAATTTGTACACATAATGTCATCAGAATATGTTTTCAGTTTCTTTATATTTTATTTTACACAAAAATAAAACTGTTTTAATTGTTTCTTTTTTAGTAAGTTTTTTTTTCTCTTTTATTAATTATTATTTTGCTTTTAATTTTTTTTTTACTTTTTTACCCCCTTGGCATATTTGCAGCCACATTGGTTATATGTTATAATTTTACCTCCAATGCAGATTTGTGGACAGTTTTTTTTTTAGGATTAGAAGGATTAGTTAAAGTGATGGTAAACTCTCCCCTTTTTAAAATCAGATCTGGAATGTAAGCGCTATTTTAGATGGAGTTTTATTCCTCATGTGCAATGAAGATGCGCTATAACTTAGTTTTTAATATAAATATGAAATTAAAATACCCCACGTTACACCACCCACTTCAAAAGTCAATTTTTCTGTCAGCTAAATGATTGAATTACTCTCCAATCAATGCTCTAGCTACAACAAAAGTGCCATATGGGGAGAGCGCTGATTGGACAACAATTCAATCTGTTAGCTCACAGAAAATTTTACTTTTGGAAGTGGGCGGAGGAGCATGCAGTATTTGAATTTCATATCTATATTAAAAAGCATATTATACTGCATCTTCATTACAGCTAATGAATTAAACTCCATCTAAAATAGCGCTTACATTCCAGATCTGATTTTAAAAAATGGGAGAGTTTACCATCACTTTAATCACTGGAACTCCTACAGCTCCTGTACACCTAAAAAGTCTGGATTTCAGAATATTTCTGGATTTGGGGATTTGTAGATAGAGTAGTATCAAGTTCTATGTATCAGTGAGCAGGACAAGTAGGTATGTTGTAATTAATTACTGTTTATATGAAGTGGCCTATAAAATGCTATAGATTTTTATTGTTGGAAAAAATATATTATCGAGAAAATATTAATTCATACGATTAAACCCCCCAAAAAGTATGTAAATGATCAAAGCTCTATGGAACCCTTTTTGTGACTTGAAAAATGTTGTTCAATAATTCAATGTCAGTTAAAGGGACAGTTTACACCAATTTTCAAATAACTGCATGTAATAGACACTACTATAAAGAAAAATATGCACAGATACTGCTATAAAAATTCAGTATAAAACCTTTTAAAAATGTACGTAGAAGCTCCCAATTGAGCACTACTTCAGGATAGACTGAAATGGGCGAAAAAAGCCGGAAGAGCAGACACTTCCCCCTGCATATGAAAAGACCCATTATACAAACAGGAGCAAGCAGGAGTCTGTAGACATCAGTATACATCTAAAACATTGGGGCTTGGTTAGAAGTCAGCACACTGTTATTTAAAAATAAGCAAAACTATACATTTACACTTCGAGATGGGCTATATAATTAGATCTACAAAACATTTATGCAAAGAAAAATCTAATGTACAATGACTCTTGAAAGTGAAACATCTGCACCCCAAAACAAAAAATAGAAATTAATTAAAAAATTACTTTTTGAAAAAACAGAATTTATGCTTACCTGATAAATTACTTTCTCCAACGGTGTGTCCGGTCCACGGCGTCATCCATTACTTGTGGGATATTCTCCTCCCCCACAGGGAAAGGCAAGGAGAGCACACAGCAAGAGCTGTCCATATAGTCCCTCCCAGGCTCCGCCCCCCCAGTCATTCGACCGACGGTTAGGAGAAAAAAAGGAGAAACTATAGGGTGCCGTGGTGACTGTAGTGTATAGAGAGAGAATTTTTTAAAACCTGATTAAAAAACCAGGGCGGGCCGTGGACCGGACACACCGTTGGAGAAAGTAATTTATCAGGTAAGCATAAATTCTGTTTTCTCCAACATTGGTGTGTCCGGTCCACGGCGTCATCCATTACTTGTGGGAACCAATACCAAAGCTTTAGGACACGGATGAAGGGAGGGAGCAAATCAGGTTACCTAAACAGAAGGCACCACGGCTTGCAAAACCTTTCTCCAAAAAATAGCCTCCGAAGAAGCAAAAAGTATCAAAAAGCAAAAAGTATCAAATTTGTAGAATTTGGCAAAAGTGTGCAGAGAAGACCAAGTTGCTGCCTCACATATCTGATCAACAGAAGCCTCGTTCTTGAAGGCCCATGTGGAAGCCACAGCCCTAGTAGAGTGAGCTGTGATTCGTTCAGGAGGCTGCCATCCGGCAGTCTCATAAGCCAATCGGATAATGCTTTTCAGCCAGAAAGAAAGAGGTAGCAGTAGCTTTTTGTCCTCTCCTCTTACCAGAATAAACGACAAACAAAAAAGAAGTTTTGTCTGAAATCCTTTGTTGCTTCTAAATAGAACTTTAAAGCACGGACTACATCTAAATGGTGTAACAAATGTTCCTTCTTTGAAACTGGATTCGGACACAAAGAAGGGACAACTATTTCCTGGTTAATATTCTTGTTGGAAACAACTTTTGGAAGAAAACCAGGCTTGGTACGCAAAACAACCTTATCTGAATGGAACACCAGATAGGGTGGATCACACTGCAAAGCAGATAGTTCAGAAACTCTTCTAGCAGAAGAAATAGCAACCAAAAACAGAACTTTCCAAGATAGTAACTTGATATCTATGGAATGTAAGGGTTCAAATGGAACCCCTTGAAGAACTGAAAAAACTAAATTTAGACTCCAGGGAGGAGTCAAAGGTCTGTAAACAGGTTTGATTCTGACCAAAGCCTGTACAAAAGCTTGTACATCTGGCACAGCTGCCAGTCGTCTGTGTAACAAGACAGATAAAGCAGATCTCTGTCCTTTTAGAGAACTCGCTGACAATCCCTTATCCAAACCTTCTTGTTAGAAAGGAGAGGATCCTGGGAATATTAATCCATGAGAATCCCTTGGATTCACACCAACAGATATATCCTTTCCATATTTTATGGTAAATCCTTCTAGTCACAGGTTTTCTGGCTTGGACCAGAGTATCTATCACTGAATCTGAAAACCCGCGCTTGGATAAAATCAAGCGTTCAATTTCCAAGCAGTCAGCTGGAGAGAAACTAGATTTGGATGTTCGAATGGACCTTGCACTAGAAGATCCTGTCTCAAAGGTAGCTTCCATGGTGGAGCCGATGACATATTCACCAGGTCTGCATACCAAGTCCTGCGTGGCCACGCAGGAGCTATCAGAATCACTGAGGCCTTCTCCTGTTTGATCCTGGCTACAAGCCTGGGAAGGAGAGGGAACGGTGGAAATGCATAAGCTAGGTTGAACGACCAAGGCGTCACTAATGCATCCACTAGAGTCGCCTTGGGATCCCTGGATCTGGACCCGTAGCAAGGAACCTTGAAGTTCTGACAAGACGCCATCAGATCCATGTCTGGAATGTCCCATAATTGAGTCAACTGGGCAAAAACCTCCAGGTGGAGTTCCCACTCCCCCGGATGGAAAGTCTGACGACTCAGATAATCCGCCTCCCAGTTGTCTACTCCTGGGATGTGAATTGCAGATAGATGGCAGGAGTGATCCTCCGCCCATTTGATGATCTTGGATACCTCTCTCATCGCCAAGGAACTCTTTGTTCCTCCCTGATGGTTGATGTAAGCTACAGTCGTCATGTTGTCTGACTGGAATCTTATGAATCCGGCCTTCGCTAGTTGAGGCCAAGCCCGGAGAGCATTGAATATCGCTCTCAGTTCCAGGATGTTTATCGGGAGAAGAGACTCTTCCCGAGACCATAGACCCTGAGCTTTCAGAGAATCCCAGACCGCGCCCCCAGCCTAATAGACTGGCGTCGGTCGTGACAATGACCCACTCTGGTCTGCGGAAACTCATTCCCTGAGACAGGTGATCCTGTGACAACCACCAACGAAGTGAGTCTCTGGTCATCTGGTCTACTTGAATCTTTGGAGACAAGTCTGTATAGTCCCCATTCCACTGCTTGAGCATGTACAGTTGTAATGGTCTTAGATGAATTTGAGCAAAAGGAACTATGTCCATTGCTGCAACCATCAACCCTACTACTACCATGCACTGAGCTATGGAAGGCTGCAGAATAGAGTGAAGAACTTGACAAGCTTTAGAAGCTTTGACTTTCTGACTTTTGTCAGGAAGATCTTCATTTTTAAAGAATCTATTATCGTTCCCAAGAAGGGAACTCTTGTCGACGGAGACAGGGAACTCTTTTCTACGTTCACCTTCCACCCGTGAGATATGAGAAAGGCTAGAACAATGTCTGTATGAGCCTTTGCTTTGGAAAGAGACAACGTTTGGATTAGAATGTCGTCCAGATAAGGTGCCACTGCAATACCCCTTGGTCTTAGAACCTCTAGAAGGGACCCTAGCACCTTTGTGAAAATCCTTGGATGATCTTTGTGGATAGGAATATGTAGATACGCATCCTTTAAATCCACGGTAGTCATAAATTGACCCTCCTGGATTGTAGATAAAATTGTTCGAATGGTTTCCATTTGAACGATGGAACTCTGAGAAATTTGTTTAGAATTTTTAAATCCAGAATTGGTCTGAAAATTCCCTCTTTTTTGGGAACTACAAACAGATTTGAGTAAAACCCCCGACCTTGTTCCACAGTTGGAACTGGGTGTATCACTCCCATCTTTAACAGGTCTTCTACACAATGTAAGAATGCCTGTCTCTTTATTTGGTTTGAAGATAAGTTAGACATGTGGAACCTTCCCCTTGAGGGTAGTTCCTTGAACTCCAGAAGAAAACCCTGAGAGACTATTTCTAGTGTCCAGGGATCCTGAACATCTCTTGCCTAAGCCTGAGCAAAGAGAGAGAGTCTGCCCCCTACTAGATCCGGTCCCGGATCGGGGGCTACCCCTTCATGCTGTTTTGGTAGCAGCAGCAGGCTTCTTGGCCTGTTTACCCTTGTTCCAGCCTTGCATTGATTTCCAAGCTGGTTTAGTCTGGGAAGCGTTACCCTCTTGTCTAGAGGCTGCCGAGTTGGAAGCCGGTCCGTTCCTGAAATTGCGAATGGAACGAAAATTGGACTTATTCTTAGCCTTGAAAGGTTTATCTTGTGGGAGGGCATGGCCCTTTCCCTCAGTGATGTCTGAAATAATCTCTTTCAATTCTGGCCCAAAAAGGGTCTTACCTTTGAAAGGGGTATTAAGCAATTTTGTCTTGGAAGATACATCCGCCGACCAAGACTTTAGCCAGAGCGCTCTACGCGCCCCAATTGTAAACCCTGAATTTTTCGCCGCTAACCTCGCTAACTGCAAAGCGGTGTCTAAAATAAAGGAATTAGCTAACTTAAGTGCGTGAATTCTGTCCATGACTTCCTCATACGGAGTCTCCCTACTGAGCGACTTTTCCAGTTCCTCGAACCAGAACCACGCCGCTGTAGTGACAGGAATAATGCACGAAATAGGTTAAAGGAGGTAACCTTGCTGTACAAAAATCTTTTTAAGCAAACCCTCCAATTTTTTATCCATAGGATCTGTGAAAGCACAATTGCCCTCAATAGGAATGGTCGTGCGCTTGGCTAGAGTAGAAACCACCCCCTCGACCTTAGGGACTGTATGCCATGTGTCCTTCCTGGGGTCGACCATAGGGAACAATTTCTTAAATATAGGAGGAGGGACAAAAGGTATGCCTGGCTTCTCCCACTCCTTATTCACTATGTCCGCCACCCGTTTAGGTATCGGAAAAGCATCAGGGTGCACCGGGACCTCAAGGAACTTGTCCATCTTGCACAATTTTTCTGGGTTGACCAGATTGTCACAATCATCCAGAGTAGATAGCACCTCCTTAAGTAATGCGCGGAGATGCTCTAATTTTGATTTAAATGTCACAACATCAGGTTCTGCCTGCTGAGAAATTCTTCCTGTATCAGAAATTTCCCCATCTGACAAACCCTCCCTCACTGCCACTTCAGATTGGTGTGAGGGTATAACAGAAAAATTATCATCAGCGCCCTCCTGCTCTACAGTGTTTAAAACAGAGCAATTGCGCTTTCTCTGAAATGCTGGCATTTTGGATAAAATATTAGCTATGGAGTTATCCATTACTGCCGTCAATTGCTGCATAGTAACAAGCATTGGCGCGCTAGAAGTACTAGGGGTCGCCTACGCGGGCATAACTGGTATAGACACAGAAGGAGATGATGTAGAACTATGTCTACTTCCTTCATCTGAGGAATCATCCTGGGCAACTTTACAATTTGTGACAGTACTGTCCTTACTTTGTTTGGACGCTATGGCACAATTATCACACATATTTGAAGGGGGAACCACATTGGCTACCATACATACAGAACATGATCTATCTGAAGGTACAGACATGTTAAACAGGCTTAAACTGGTTAATAAAGCACAAAAACCGTTTTAAAACAAAACCGTTACTGTCTCTTTAAATGTTAAACAGGGCACACTTTATTACTGAATATGTGAAAAACTATGAAGGAATTATCCAATCTTTACCAAATTTTCACCACAGTGTCTTAATGCATTCAAAGTATTGCACCCCAATTTTCAAGCTGTTAACCCTTAAAATGTGGAAACCGGAGCCGTTTTTAATTTTAACCCCCTTACAGTCCCAGCTACAGCCTTTGCTGCGACTTCACCAATCCCAGGGGGGTATATGATATCAAATGAAGCCTTCTAGGAACGTTTTTAGTGGATTCCAGACCCACACACATGCAGCTGCATGTACTGTACTCAAAAGTAACTGCACAGTAATGGCACGAAAATGAGGCTCTGCCTACTACAGAGAAAGGCCCTTCCTGACTGGGAAGGTGTCTTAACAAGTGCCTGGTGCTAAAAAACGTTCCCCAATGTTATAAAAGTGTGAAATTCAACTTCAAACTGCATATAATACTTAAATAAAGCAATCGATTTAGCCCTTAAGAGTGTCTACCAGTGTATAGCCCATAATAAGCCCTTTATTCTGTTTGAGACTAAGAAAATGGCTTACCAATCCCCATGAGGGAAAATGACAGCCTTCCAGCATTACATGGTCTTGTTAGAAATATGGCTAGTCATACCTTGAGCAGAAAAGTCTGCAAACTGTTCCCCCCAACTGAAGTTCTCTCATCTCAACAGTCCTGTGTGGGAACAGCAACTGATTTTAGTTACTGTCTGCTAAAATCATAATCCTCTTTTAAACAGAACTCTTCATCTGTTTCTGTTTCAGAGTAAATAGTACATACCAGCACTATTTTAAAATAACAAACTTGATAGAAGAATAAAAAACTACAACTAAACACCACAAACTCCTCACCATCCCCGAGGAGATGCTACTTGTTCAGAGCGGCAAGGAGAATGACTGGGGGGGCGGAGCCTGGGAGGGACTATATGGACAGCTCTTGCTGTGTGCTCTCCTTGCCTTTCCCTGTGGGGGAGGAGAATATCCCACAAGTTATGGATGACGCCGTGGACCGGACACACCAATGTTGGAGAAAAAATGTTTGATTATACATTAAAAACGCTTTGTAATATACTTTCAACACATTATTTTGTTTCTATCTGTATGATGAAATGCTAAGCTTAACTGCTGTTATATACTATTTGCATAAAAAATATTTTTAAAACCCCTAAAATTAATTTACATCCTTTTGTATGTGCTTTGTCTTTTTAATTTGTAGTTGCAGCTTTTACAGCTATAGCATTTATACTAATCAGTTATGCGATTACAATTAAGTCTAGTTCCATCTAGCTAGTGCCTGATTAATGCCAGCACTAATATTTCAGTCCTTTGTCAGCCTCTTGTGTATATTCATATGCAAATAACCTATTATTATATAATTAAAACTGGTACACAGAATGCAATAAGTGCTACAATCTAATAATAAGTACAAGATGAATGTATACAGCACAAAGTGTTCACCTTTCTTCTATAATGTAAATAATCTTGATATTTCTTTCTCCTTGATCTCCCTGAACCAAAAAAGTGTAGAAAAAAAACACATATAATGCAAAATTGTAGAAACTTCCAATTAAAGTAAATACTGAGATGACCAAATATTTACTAGAGAAACGCGATCTATCCTATATAGAAAAAAAAAGACACTAGAGTGTGGCAAAATGTACGTCGGAGACAGGCTCCATTGATATAACCTCTTTTCAATGGTGTCTGAGACAGAGAAAAACAGGCTCAAATTTGAAATATAATTTATATTTAGCACCAGTAAATGTGAGTAAGCATTTGACCATCCAAATATTTACTGTAAACTGTGGACGTTTTTTGCAGAATTACCATATTAATATTATTTAATTTAAGGAAGAACTATTGACACACATATATATATATATATATATATATATATATATACTTTTGAATTGATCACTTTATTAGATAAATACATTTTAGTGCTTATTATATTGTATCACATTTAAATATATATTGGTGCTTGAGCACTTACTAAATCCTCATAAAATGTTTCATTATTCAAAGTAAAAGATTATTGTAGTGTGCATTAATTATTTATTTGTCTGCTTTTTGCTGTAAAATACATCTCAAACTGTTCTTGTTACATTTTCTTCTAGCTAGTGCTAGCTATAGACAATGATAGAAAAGGAAATAATAAAAGTATACTACTATGTGGTCAACAAAGACAACTCTTTTTATTTGTTCAAATAGATCATTAACATGACAAAAATAAAATTATAACAAAGAATAAAAAACAAAACGTAAGTCGATCAAAATGTCAATCAACAATGCATGAATACCTAAACAAATAATTTTTTTTTAAAAAAGGACTAAAACTGCATACTGGCAGAGGAAGGTAAGAGCTGTTGGGAGGGATCAGGTAGGGATCAGGGAGTGGAAAATGTCAGGTGGGAGGGTAATCTTTACACTAAAGCTGCTATTTCTGAACAAAGGGGATCCCAGAGAAGCTTTTATATCAATTTGTGTTATGACTGCACAAGCAGTATGTAAATAATTTCAGTGAGTACCTCCAAAGTTTGTGAAAAAGTTAACAATTTTTTTTAATATAATCGTATTTGGCAGTGAAATGGTGGCATGAAATATACCAAAATGGGCCTAGATCAATACTTTGGGCTTTCTAAAAAAAATAAATATATATATATATATATATATATATATATATATATATATATATATATATATACAGTATAGTTTTGATAGGTAAATAAAAACAAACAAACAAGGCTCTATTTCTATTTAATTGGAGTGATCACAAAAATGCTAAAAATGCTGGTCTTTTGGGGAAGTTTTAGTCTGAAATGCCCGGTCCTTTAATGGTTAAAAGTGTACACTCTATCTGAATATTTAAAGAAGCATTTTGGGTTTCATGTCTCTTTAACTAAGGTGAATTAGTAGAAGAGGTCAGGGCTAACCCAATATCTTTAACTGCATATGTGCAAAAATAAAATAAATAAAAAATCTCGCCCATATCCAATATATGTGTATTAATTTGTGATTGGTTAACAGGTTCCTTTTGGGAGCAGGGAAATCAGTGAAAAGTAAAAAGCAAACAATATAATCATGGAAAAAAATAAATCTGTATTATTCATACATTATCCTCAGATATGAAGGTACATTATTATGCAGCCTACAATTTGTGTTTAATGTCCCTTTAAAATAAAAAACATTTCTACATTTTACTTTTATAAAGATGGGCAATCAAGCTGACCTGTGAGAACAACAGTTGGTGTGTGAATGCAATATACTGTGTATGACCACAGAATCCATTTATGGGGTAAATGCAGAAAAAACAAATCCACTTCTGGACAGCCTTTTACCTTTAAAGAGAATTTTGTGGTCAAACACAGAATGGAAGCAAAAACCTGTAAGATATTGCATATATGTCTTACCCAGAGTTCTCTGGTGCATTGGTAACAATGTATACAAATTACCTAGATGTGGTATTGGCTATACAATCATCCTTGTGGTTCTTACTTTATGAAATGTAAGATTTTAATCTCACAGTTTTATCTCCACCATAACACATATACACACACACACACATATATATATATATATATATATATATATATATATATACACACACACACATATACATAAATACACACACACACACACACACACACATACACACACACACACACACACACACATACACATACATAAATACACACATAAACATACATACCTACACACAGACACACACAAGTACAGGTAGAAACGATCATTTACCAGTCAGAAAAATAAAGCTAATAGCCCATTACTTAAATATAACTAGTCCACTCAATTGTAAATGTTTTATCTGCACTTGCATCCAATAACAAACAACTACTACGGTATCAGCAACAATGTCTATATATAATGAATCAGCACAATATACAGTCACTAGGTTTGAGACGTAGTCATTTAATCCATAAAGTCAGTGACATTTTGGGGTCACAACCCCTACTTCAGACTAAAACCCAATGAGTGTGGATTATTATACAAACATACATAAAACATTATTAGAAACATTAGAAAAATCTACAAAACAAACAACAACAACAATTGTAATAATAATTGTATCATGGTCTATGACTAATGAGCTACAAATGGTAATTGGTATATCGGTAAGTCAGGAAAACATTCCAGAAATCCAGAAGAAATTTCCATAACCTGTTTACAATTTCTAACACTTCAGTTAAACTTTCTTAATCAAAAGTACATAACTTTTTCTATAAGCTTATTAACATCTAAATATACCCCTAAAGATACTTAATATCAACATTTCTAGGTTGAAAAAAATAATTATATATATTCTACAATCAGGATATTTCTCCATTTTTTCCAAGTTCTAATGGAATAAATTCCCTTAAATCAGTTAACAGATTGTCTTAAAACGTCTTGGAAAAGAGAACTATAATTGTTAATAAATTACATATTTACAACTTTGATCCTTCAGGTAAGTAAGTGTCTAGGTACTTTTTTTTAAGAAGGTAGAGACTTCACAATGGAATGTTTATGTAAAATTCTCTATTACATAATAAGTAGTGGACAATAGGATTCTACATTCCCTTTTGTACAGATTCCTAAATATCATCCCAGTCTGCGTTTCTTCCTTACCTCTGCCCTCTCTCTCTACCTGGTACATACAGGAAATAGCTTAGCAAACCACAGGGAGGAGGATCAAATTGAGTTGTTTTCAGGAATTTAAGAGGAATCAGCTAGTTGGACACTTGATCCCATAATAATAAGAGTGAATTTACATACCAGGTCCAGAGGTCATCGTCTTGTCAGGATGCAAAGCCCCATATTGTCTGTTCTCTCTTATTAGCAAAGGCAAAAAAGTTGTGACTTCCTTTCGCTGTCTACCTATTTACCTGCATTTAACTAGTTGAACCAGTATGTAGGCGGAGCAATGGGTGATTACGTCATTAGGTCACTCCTTAAACCCTTGCATTGCTGGAAGATATGCATAGAATCATTATATATTTATATGCAGTCCAAGATAATAAAAACACACAACAAAAACAATGCAAGTTATGGTTATGCTACAACTGCTTGTGTTTTAGAATAGAAAGCATGAAATAGGGAAAATGATTAAAATATATGAATAATGTTGCATGAAGACGTCCTAATTCTGTCTATTTAATTTACATTTTAAAATTATTTTATAGATTATGTAAGAGCAGGTAAGGAATCATTTAAAATATATCAGCATCAATGTTAAAAAAAAAAAAAAAAAAAAGAATAAACAAGGTTATCAGTCATTTTGAAGGACAATGTAGAGTTTACATGAAAAAAATGGGCAGCACTAATAAATGACATTGTAATTTAGATCAGATATGTGTCTAAGGCTCTATAAAGTAATTGAAGCTCTGACCCTTTATCTTTATATGCTGTATTAAACCGTATCTATTGTACACAAATGATTGTAGTATTGCAAAGCATACACACTTTTATCAGGTATATAATTTACATTTCACAGTTACTATCTAACAGAATATGCCCAGCTGACTGTACAATAAACAAAACAAAACACAAAAGACGCATCTGAAGTTAATCTAATTAACAGATTGGCACTGGGTCCCACCTTTTTTTGTCTTTTGATTCCCCTGACATGCATTTTAAGGGACATTTAAAGGTATAGTAAACAATTTGGGCTAGATTACAAGTGGTGCACTGTTGAGTGCAAGCAAAAATGGGTTTATTGCGACTGTTTGCGTGCGTCGGAAGTTGCGCGTGTATTACAAGTTGAAAGTAAATGTGTTCACTTGAGCGCAATTGGATTTAACGCACGTCGTTATAGCATGACTTCAGAGCTATGGTTAACTGTTAAGATCAACTTAAAAGTTTCACAAAAAACATCAAAAATACATTTAAAAGTAAGTTAAACTCATAATAACATTTAAGAAAATATTGCAATAAAAAGTTATAAGGGCTCAAGGTGTTAGAAGAAAAAGGCAAGCAAAGTGTTTGAACATTGAGATACCTACATATACATGTATAAATATGTATATATATATAAATATATATATATATGTGTGTGTGTGTGTACAAATTTATTTATATGTGTATATATGTATTTAGAGACATACAGTATATACACATATAAATACATATGCATACATATATAGACACACATATATGTAAGTGTTTTGGAGCCCTTTACAATCAAGAAGATTAACACATGTGAATTCAAATGTATGCAATATTCATATTTAATAAAGGTTTTATGTATTTTTAAACAGAGATTCCTATATATATATATATATATATATATATATATATATATATATATATATATATATATCTGTATATATTTATTAGACATGTGCACTGTGAATTAAGTTAAATAAATATAAATTTGTTTTGGCAAATTAGTTATGTTAAGTTAAATCGTTTTTTGGATCCATTTGTTATTTTGGATCCATTTTTTATTCATATTCATTATTCTATTCTAAAGTTTAGAATAGAATAATGAATATGAATAAAGAATGGATCCGAAATAACGAATGAATCCGAAAATTATTTAACTTAGCATAAGGAATATGACGAAACCAAATTATCTATACCGCCATCCCCCTACATCGCCAACACTAAATAAAAACCTATTAACATATAAACCGCCGTCCCCCCCACATTTCCAACACTGAATAAAAACCTATTAACCTCTTAACAGCCGCCCCCCCCCACATCGCCAACACTAAATAAATCTATTAACCTCTACACCGCCGCCCCCCATATTGCCAACACTAAATAAATCTATTAACCTCTACACCGCCGCCCCCCATATTGCCAACACTAAATAAATCTATTAACCCCTAAACCGCCGTCCCCCAACATTGCCAATACTAAATAAACCTATTAACCCCTAAACTGCCATCCCCCCACATCACAATCACTAAATAAAATTATTAACCTCTAAACCGCTGTCACCCCAAATCGCAACTACCTAAATTAAACTATTAACCCCTAAGCCTAACACCCCCTAACATTAACATAATTAAAATAAACCTAAATTAAAGTTACAATATTAATAACTACCTAGTTAAAATAATACAAACTTACCTGTGAAATAAAAATAAAACCTAACCTAGAATTAAAAAAAACTAACATTACTTGTTTAAAAAAACAAACTAACATTACAAAAAATAAAATAAAAACTACAATTACAAAAAATAATTAACCTTTAAATTACAAAAAGTAAAAAAAAAACTACCATTACAAAAATAACAAACGAAATTATCCAAAATAATAAAAATTATTCCTATTCTAATACCCCCGTTTAGAAACAAAAAAACACCCCAAAATAAAAAAACAACAACTAATCTACCAATAGCCCTAAAAAGGGTCTTTTGTAGGGCATTGCCCTAAAGTTAACAGCTCTTTTGCCAATACATTAAACCAAATACCCCCTAACATTACGACCCCCCAAAATAAAAAAAAAACGAATCTACCCATTGCCCGAAAAAGTGAATTTGTATGGGCATTGCCCTTAAAAGGACATTCAGCTCTTTTTCAGCCCAGTAATAAAAAAAATCCCTAATCTTAATTTTTTTTGGGGGGGTTGGGGGTTGTAATGTTAGGGGGTATTTGGTTTAATTTATTGGCAAAAGAGCTAACTTTAGGGCAATGCCCTACAAAAGGCCCTTTTAAGGGCTATTGGTAGTTTATTACAGATTTTTTTTTATTTTGATGGGTTGTTCTGGGTTGTTCTTTCTGATTGGTGGATAAATTAACCCTGTCCAGGTTCTGAACGAATACAAATTGATAATAGGAGTAAATTAGAAAGTTGCTTAAAATCGCATGCTCTATCTGAATCATGAAAAAAAAAAATTTGGGTTCAGTGTCCCTTTAACGTTAGAGGTTGTTAACTTTAGGGGTTAATAGTTTAATTTAGGTAGTTGCAATGTGGGGGGACGGCGGTTTAGAGGTTAATAATTTTATTTAGTGTTTGCGATGTTGGGTACGGCGGTTTAGGGGTTAATAGTTTTATTTAGGGAGTCACAATGTGGGGGGGGCGGTTTAGGGGTTAGTAGGTTTATTTAGTGTTGGCGATGTGGGGGGGCGGTGGTTTAGGGGTTAATAGTTTTATTTAGTGTTGGCAATGTGGGGGGACGGTGGTTTATTGGTTAATAGGTTTAGTTAGTGTTGGTGATGCGGAGGGGTGGTGGTTTAGGGGTTAATAAGTTTATTTAGTGTTGGCTATGTGGGGGGACAGCAGTTTAGAGGTTAATAGTTTTATTTAGTGTTGGCGATGTGGGGGGACGGTGGTTTTAGAGATTAATAGGTTTAGTTAGTGTTGGGGATGTGGCGGAATGGCGGTTTAGGGGTTAATAGGTTAAAGGGACAGTTTACTCAAAAATGTTCTCCCCTTTAATTTGTTCTCAATGTTCCACTTTACCTGCTGGAGTGTATTAAATTGTTTACAAGTATTACCCTTATATTGGCATTTGAAATAGTTTATTTAGCCTGGGGTATCTCCACCCATCCTGAAAGTTTTTGGCCTCAAGGCCAAGCTGTGTTAACACAGCCAGTAGAAGAAATTACACTCCCAGTGGGTTATAGAAGAGATAAGGTAATACAATGTTAATCTTTCATTGTTCTCTCCAAGTATTAGTGATTGGTTTATGGACAGATATAACATAAAGAAGCATGTATATGTACACAGTGTGATAAAGTAATGAGATCTGATTATACCTACAAGCTCTACCCATTTTATTAGGCTGTGGCTTCAAAACACAAAATCAGCTAATTCATATACACAAATAAGCCTTAAAAAAGCAAATTTCATACATTTTATACCCTGCAGCTGGTAAAAAAGTAATTGGAAACACATCAAGGGATAAACTTTTTTACAGTATACTGCGCCTTTAAGTTAGTGGGGCCGATCTATCAAGCTCCGTATGGTGCTTGAGGGCCCATGTGTCTAAAGACCGCTGCTCCATAACCTGTCCGCCTGCTCTGAGGAGGCGGACAGACATTGCCACAATTCAACCCGATCAAATACGATCAGGTTGATTGACACCCCCTGCCAGCGGCCGATTGGCCATGACGCTTCAGGGGGCGGCGTTGCACCAGCAGTTCACAAGAGCTGCTGGTGCAATGCTGAATGCGGAGAGCGTATTGCTCTCCGCATTCAGCGAGGTCTGTCGGACATGTTGGCGATGTGGGGGGACGGCGGTTTAGGGGTTAAAAGCTTTATTTTGTGTTTTATTTAGTGTTGGCGATGTGGGGGACGGCGATATTTAAAAAAAAAAATAAGAATGGATCAGAAAATTCGGAAACTGATTTATTCGTTTTCCGAATTATTTGGGATTTTAGTCATGGTGCCGATTTGGAAATTTAGATTCATCTGAATCTACAAATCAGCCGAAATTTAGCAGAAAATTTAATTCGTCCGAAACCAATTGCACATGTCTAATATTTATTTATATATATAAAATATATATATATATATTTTCTCTCTCTCTCTCTCATAAATAGAAATATGTATTTAAATATTCTTCTATGTAAATAACATTGTAATGTGAAATATTAATATTTTATGTTGGGTTAGCACACTTGAGAAAATGCGATCAGGTTTAAGCAACTTGTTGGGTGTTAGGTTTTTTGTTCCGTTTTTTTCAACCTTATTTAAATCTGTGGGGGAATACGTTAATGCAGTCACGATATTCAAATTTGACTTTTTTGGGCGCGTCTTATAAAGCATGTGCTTTCCATCATGTGCAAAAAGCCAAAGTCTAGTGGAGATAATTCGCCAGCAAGAGTGTAAATCACTGCTCCACTCATTATTTAAATATCAAGGGCCAGATTACAAGTGGAGCGCTAAATATTGCTTTCGGAAAAGCGATAATAGCGCTTCACTGAGTAATACCAGCGCACGCTAATGTGTGCTGCTAATACAAGTTTAGCGCAATGCGAACACAATCTCACATTCGCATTGCTAGAAAGCATGGTATGAGAGCGATGGCAGAAAATATTAAATATATATGTATATAATTATATACAAATATATTTATGTGTTAATATGTGCATATACACAGGGAACACACAGTTCCCATGGACCACCATTTGCCTATTTGTGGGCGGGGGATAAATGATTAATATACTTTTGATCTCTGTGATTACCTTGTATCTAAGCCTCAATGTAAGTGAGCACAATGTTATCTATATGACACACATGAACTAGCAGTCTCCTGTTGTGAAAAGCTAATAAAAAAAGAATGTGATAAGAGGCTGTCTGTAGGGGCTTAGAAACAGGCAGACATTTAGAGGTTTACATGTTATAAAGTATATTAATATAACAATGTTACTGGTGCAATGCTGGGCAATGGGTAGTAAAGGCATTATCTATCTTTTTAAACAATAACAATTTTGGTGTTGACTGTCCCTTTAACTATACCATATATCTGTCCCTAATTAACCTCAGCAGTGATAATCAGATAAGGAACTACAGAAGAGTGATGGTTTTGCAAACAAAACAACCATGGATAGCTGTGTCAACTCTAGTAACAAGATATGATTAGCTCTTCCAAATAAAGCAAAGGGTGAGCTGAGTTTGGCTGTTGAAAGTGCATTTCAAACCCATGCAGGATGTCAGTTTATTGCAAACTACAGTGAAAAAAATAATCTTCTAATTACATAGTATTTACTTTCCCTTTAAAAGGTATGCCACACCTGATTTATTCTGTGACATCTACAAGGACTTTATTAAAGGGGCATTCTAGTCAGTATATGAATAGGATAAAATGTTATCAAGCTTCATTTACAGCTTCTGAGACCTTGTGGTGCATCTCGCATGAGCAAGTGAAGTCTGCAAGCACAAATGTAAAAAGTAATCTCTGCTTCTTATCCAGGGCTGGTGCTACAAAAGAAGCAGACTGTCTTATGACTGTCTTATAGTTGAATGCATAATGTGTACATTTTTTGTGTGGTTGTTTTGTGGTGGCATAATTACTAGAATGGGATAGGACTCCTCTGAAACATGAGAGGCAGAAAGTGCAGGGGGTCAGCCAGAATATATATATATATTATATATAATATATTATATATATATACACACAGTCGTATGCAAAAGTTTAGGCACCCCTGACAATTTCCATGATTTTCATTTATAAATAATTGGGTGCTTGGATCAGCAATTTCTTTTTGATCTGAAGGACACAGTAATATTTCAGTAGTGAAATGAGGTTTCTTGGATTAACAGAAAATGTGCAATATGCATCAAAACGAAATTAGACAGGTGCATAAATGTGGGCACCCCAAAAGAAATATCACATCAATATTTAGTAGAGCCTCCTTTAGCAGAAATTACAGCCTCTAGACACTTCCTATAGCCTGTAATTCTGGATGAAGGTATTTTGGTCAATCTCCAGTTCAGTTAGGTTTGCTGGTTGCCGAGCATGGACAGCCCGCTTCAAATCACCCCACAGATTTTTAATGATATTCAGGTCTGGGGACTGGGATGGCCATTCTAGAACATTGTACTTGTTCCTCAGTATAAATGCCAGATTGTTTTGGATTGTTGTCTTGTTGAAATATCCAGCTCCGGCGTAACTTCAACTTTGTGACTGATTCCCCAACATTATTCTCAAGTATCTGCTTATATTGAGTGGAATCTATGTGACCCTCAACTTTAACAATATTCCCAGTACTGACACTGGCATACAGCCCCACAGCATGATGGAACATCCACCAAATTTTACTGTGGGTAGCAAGTGTTTGTCTTGGAACGCTGTGTTCTTTTGCCGCCATACATAATGCCCCTTGTTATGACCAAATAACTCAATCTTAGTTTCATCAGTCCACAGCACCTTCTTCCAAAATGAAGCTGGCTTGTCCAAATGTGCGTTTGCATACCTCAAGTGACTCGGTTTGTGGCGTGGCATCACTCTCCAATACAGCTTCTCCTTGTGCATAGTGCGCTGAATTGTTGAACAATGCACAGTGACACCATCTGCAGCAAGATGACATTGTAGGTCTTTGGAGGTGGTCTGTGGGCTGTTATTGTAATGCTCGTGGGATACTCCTCTATCAGACCGAACTCGGCCAGTAGTCTTGTTATCCCGGCGTCGAGCCGGAATGATATGGAATATCCCAGAGCAGAAAAGGTTTGCCAGGTGAGATAAGTGGCACTTACCACAGGCAGGACAGTCCTTGGCGGCAACAGACAGGAAACCAGAGAAAGGTAGTTCAGGGGTAAACCACTAGGAAGTTAGGCAGGAAGGGATCGGCAACAGTAAGGCAGTCCATAGGTAAACCACTAGGATGGTCAGGCAGGCAGGGTTTGGCAACAATAAATAAATCCAGCACTCAAGGGTTAAACAGGCAGAGTGGCCAGATAAGCAAACCTCAGCAGCAGTATATCAATCCAGCAGTTTAAGAGTTAAACAGGCAGAGTGGTCAGACAGGCAAAGTTCAGCAAGAATATAACAGTCCAGCATAAAAATAAGCACAACCCAGGAGAACAGTAAGTAACACCTATACTTGGGCAGTGATAGGTAGGAGTGAAGTTACTTACATAGGCGCAGGATTTGCGCCACAGGAGATCCAGACCGGCTTCTGCAGGAGGAAGCATGCAGAGATGACATCACCACCGCACGTAGAGAGGAACCGACTCCCCCTAGGCAACTAGCAGACAGCAGGCGCCGCGTCCCTAGAAACAGCTAGAGTATCGCGGCGCAACATAGCCCCCCTCTCAAGGGTTCCCTCCGGGAACCTGAGTCGACCTCAAAGGATGAGCAGCATGGAATCTAGAGACCAAGGATGGAGCATGCACATCACGGGCAGGATCCCAAAAACGATCCGCCACAGAGTAACCCTTTTAATGTACCAGATACTGCAGTTGTCTGCACCTGTATCTGGAGTCCAGGATCTTAGCAACCTCATATTCATGATCACCACGGACCAGGAGCGGAGGAGGAGGAGCTCGGAGCTGGGTATATCTGTTCCTGATGTAAGGCTTGAGTAATGAGATATGGAAGACTGAGTGTATGCGCAGAGTTTTGGGCAAGGCCACTTTGTAGGCAACAGGAGACAGTCTTTTCAGGACTTTGAGTGGTGAGTTCTGTAACGTGTCAGTCTGCAGCAGGAACCCCAGTGGATTGAGCAGAAAGAGGGAAGACACAAGGTTGATACCCCGCAATGGCTTGAAATGGAGAACATCGAAGAGAAGAGTACCAATGAGTGTTTCTTGCCAGCTCTGCTAGGGGTAACAACTCCGACCAGTTGGTATGGAGAGCTTTGACAAAGGCTCTAAGATAAGCCTCAAGATCCTGGTTAACTCTCACAGTTAGACCATTGGTCTGAGGATGGTAGCCAGAAGACAAGGAAACCGTGGTTCCAATCAACTTACAAAAGGCTCTCCAAAAGGTAGAAATTAATTGTGGACCTCTGTCGGAAACAATAAACACAGGAATGCCATGTCATACCATATGCAGAAGGAAAAGAGACAATAATTCTTGGGCAGAAGGCAGTTTTGATAGGGGTACAAAATGAGCCTGGAAAAGCGATCCACCAAACCAGATAACTGTATGGTGGTCAGAAGGAGGAAGGTCCACAATGAAGTCCATTGTTATGTGTGTCCATGGTTGTTTGGGAATGGACAATGGTTGGAGCAAGCCGGGATGCAAAGATTGGGAGTTTTGTTGGCAGCACAAGTTATACAGGCTTTTACATAATCCTGAGCATCAGCCTTCATAGTAGGCCACCATACGTGTTGGGAGAGACGCCTAAAAGTCCTTGTCAAACCAGGATGTCCTGAGAGTTTACTGTCATGAGCCCAGGACAGTATGGGAGTGCGTAGTTTCAGAGGTACAAAAAAGATATCGGAAGCCACGGGGGCTTCAGGAGGTTTATTGGACTGGGCACGTTGCAGTCTTTGAAGATGGGTGGTACTCAATTGAGCAACCACACAGAATGGGGGTATGATATGTTCAATAGGAGCTTCAGAGCAATCACTTGAGTGAGGAAACTGACGGGAAAGGGCATCCGCCTTCTTGTTTTTGGTCCCAGGAAGATAAGAGACCACAAAGTTAAAGCGGGAAAAGAACAAGGCCCACCTGGCCTGTCGAGGATTGAGTCGATGAGTAGTCTCTAGGTAAGTCAGATTCTGAATGGGATTAGCGGTGCCTTCCAACCAATAACACCATTCCGTCAAGGCCATCTTAATGGCTAAGAGTTCACGATTACGATCACACATCATAATTCCTCTCTGCAGGAGTAAAACGTTTAGAGAAAAAGACTACAGGGTGCGACTTGGAGGTTAAAGGATCCCTTTGGGTTAGAACTGCTCCAGCCCCTATTTCGGATGCATCAACCTCTAAAGTGAACTGTAGGTCAGGATCAGGATGGCGGAGTACAGGAGCAGAACAATAGGCTTTTTTCAGACGAGAAAATGAATTTATGGCTTCAGGAGGCCAATGTTTACAGTCTTTGTTCCATTTTGTCAATTCAGTGAGTGGAGCGACTGTTTGGGAAAAGTTCTTTAGAAACTTGCGGTTATAATTGGAGAACCCCAAGAATCTCTGCAATTCCTTCAATGACGTAGGTTGGGGCCACTCTAAAACTGCGGTGAGTTTAGCAGGATCCATGGCAAAACCTTCCTTCGAGATGACATAGCCAAGGAACTGGATCTGAACTTGGTCAAACTCACATTTTTCTAGTTTGGCTACTAAAGAATTGTCCCTGAGACGTTGAAGTACCTGTCTCACGTGCTTATGATGCTCCTCCTGAGTGGAAGAGAAGATAAGGATGTCATCAAGGTAGATAATGTCTTTTCTGCAGAAGAGGCAAGCCAGCTTGGATCATAAAACGGTGATCCAGAAAGTTTCCAGCTGCCCCTGAATCAATGAAGGCTTGAGTGTGGACTGTATTCTGAAGGAAGGTAAGGGTTACAGGTACCAGAATCCGAGTGGAATGAGGGGATTTAGTAGTGATCATGCTTAGAGGTACCCCAGGGTTATCCCTAAGCATTGTCTTTTCCCGGCCAAATGTCACAGTCCTTAGGTTGGTGGGTGTTAGACCCACAATAAAAGCATAGTCTCAATCTCTTTCTTCTCTGTCTTACAGATTCTGAAGGTTTGAAGGAGGAGAGATCCATGAGTTCCTCCACTAGGGTAATTGGAGCTGTTGAAGGGGTAGAGGATATTGCTGAAGCCGGACGCATAGGAAGACGGGAGGGAAGGAGCCTCCTGGTTCTGTCTCTTTAGGCTTGTCTCTCCTGGAAGCGAGAGTCCAGACTGATACAAAGCAAAATAAAGTCATCCAAAGAAGAAGGAACGTCCTGATAAGTGAGTTAATATTTGATGCGTTCATGCAGACCCCTCCTAAAGGCTGCCTTGAGAGCACTGCCATCCCAAGTGGTTTGAGGTGCCAAGGTGTGAAACTTGATGGCAAATTGTGCCACAGTTCTATTGCCCTGGCGGAGGTCCAGGAGAGAAAATTCTGCAGTAGAGGTACGGCCAGAAGTCCCAAAGACAGAAGATAATGCAGAAATTAAATCATCAGCATCATGCAGGAGTGGAGCGTTCTGTTCCAAGAGGGGAGAGACCCAGGCTAGCTCCTTGTCTTTCAGTAAGGAAATGATAAAGGTGACCCTTGACTGGTGAGACTGAAAGGTGTGAGGATTATTGCAGAAGTGCAGCCTGCATTGGTTAAGAAAATCCCTGCAGTCCGCAGTACCTTCGTATTTATCAGGCAATGGTATCCGGGGTATACTTCCAGAAGCAGAGGAAGAAGCCATAGTACTAGGACTATAGACTGGCGGTTCAACAACAGGAGCGGTATTCCTCGCTGTAATCAATCCAGAAGCTAAGGGTTAAACAGGCAGAGTGGTCAGACAGGCAAGGTTCAGCAGCAAAATAACAGTCCAGCATACAAATAAGCACAACCCAGGAGAACAGTAAGTAACACCTATACTTGGGCAGTGATAGGTAGGAGTAAAGTTACTTACATAGGCATAGGATTTGCGCCAGAGGAGATCCAGACCAGCTTCTGCAGGAGGAAGCGTGCAGAGATGACATCACCGCCACACGCAGAGAGGAGCCGAATCCCCCCTAGGCAACGAGCAGACAGCAGGCGCCACGTCCTCACCATACTTTGCCTCTCCAAAATTTTAATTGGCCTGCCACTTCTGGTCTTAACAAGAACTGTGCCTATGGTCTTCCATTTCCTCACTATGTTCCTCACAGTGGACACTGACAGCTTAAATCTCTGCGATAACTTTTTTTTAGCCTTCCCCTAAACCATAATGTTGAACAATCTTTGTTTTAAGGTCATTTGAGAATTGTTTTGAGGCGCCCATGTTGTCACTCTTCAGAGGAGAGTGAAAGAGAACAACAACTTGCAAATGGCCACCTTAAATACCTTTTCTCATGATTGGATGCACCTGTCTATGAAGTTCAAGGCTTAATGGGCTCACCAAACCAATTGTGTGTTCCAATTTATCAGCGCTAGGCAGTTACATGTATTCAAATCAACAAAATGACAAGGGTGCCCAAATTTTATGCACCTGTCTAATTTCGTTTGGATGCATATTGCACATTTTCTGTTAATCCAATAAACCTCATTTCACTACTGAAATATTACTGTGTCCTTCAGTTATTTGATAGATCAAAATGAAATTGCTGAACCAACACCCAATTATTTATAATGAAAATCATGGAAATTGTCAGGGGTGCCTAAACTTTTGCATACGACTGTAATATATATATATATATATATATATATATATATATATATATATATATATATATATATATACACAGGGAGTGCAGAATTATTAGGCAAGTTGTATTTTTGAGGATTAATTTTATTATTGAACAACAACCATGTTCTCAATGAACCCAAAAAACTCATTAATATCAAAGCTGAATAGTTTTGGAAGTAGTTTTTAGTTTGTTTTTAGTTATAGCTATTTTAGGGGGATATCTGTGTGTGCAGGTGACTCTTACTGTGCATAATTATTAGGGCAACTTAACAAAAAACAAATATATACCCATTTCAATTATTTATTTTTACCAGTGAAACCAATATAACATCTCAACATTCACAAATATACATTTCTGACATTCAAAAACAAAACAAAAACAAATCAGTGACCAATATAGCCACCTTTCTTTGCAAGGACACTCAAAAGCCTGCCATCCATGGATTCTGTCAGTGTTTTTGATCTGTTCACCATCAACATTGCGTGCAGCAGCAACCACAGCCTCCCAGACACTGTTCAGAGAGGTGTACTGTTTTCCCTCCTTGTAAATCTCACATTTGATGATGGACCACAGGTTCTCAATGGGGTTCAGATCAGGTGAACAAGGAGGCCATGTCATTAGATTTTCTTCTTTTATACCCTTTCTTGCCAGCCACGCTGTGGAGTACTTGGACGCGTGTGATGGAGCATTGTCCTGCATGAAAATCATGTTTTTCTTGAAGGATGCAGACTTCTTCCTGTACCACTGCTTGAAGAAGGTGTCTTCCAGAAACTGGCAGTAGGACTGGGAGTTGAGCTTGACTCCATCCTCAAACCGAAAAGGCCCCAAAAGCTCATCTTTGATGATACCAGCCCAAACCAGTACTCCACCTCCACCTTGCTGGCGTCTGAGTCGGACTGGAGCTCTCTGCCCTTTACCAATCCAGCCACGGGCCCATCCATCTGGCCCATCAAGACTCACTCTCATTTCATCAGTCCATAAAACCTTAGAAAAATCAGTCTTGAGATATTTCTTGGCCCAGTCTTGACGTTTCAGCTTGTGTGTCTTGTTCAGTGGTGGTCGTCTTTCAGCCTTTCTTACCTTGGCCATGTCTCTGAGTATTGCACACCTTGTGCTTTTGGGCACTCCAGTGATGTTGCAGCTCTGAAATATGGCCAAACTGGTGGCAAGTGGCATCTTGGCAGCTGCACGCTTGACTTTTCTCAGTTCATGGGCAGTTTATTTTGCGCCTTGGTTTTTCCACACGCTTCTTGCGACCCTGTTGACTATTTTGAATGAAACGCTTGATTGTTCGATGATCACGCTTCAGAAAGCTTTGCAATTTTAAGAGTGCTGCATCCCTCTGCAAGATATCTCACTATTTTTGACTTTTTTGAGCCTGTCAAGTCCTTCTTTTGACCCATTTTGCCAAAGGAAAGGAAGTTGCCTAATAATTATGCACACCTGATATAGGGTGTTGATGTCATTAGACCACACCCCTTCTCATTACAGAGATGCACATCACCTAATATGCTTAATTGGTAGTAGGCTTTCAAGCCTATACAGCTTGGAGTAAGACAACATGCATAAAGAGGATGATGTGGTCAAAATACTCATTTGCCTAATAATTCTGCACTCCCTGTATATACACACACAGTACTGTGCAAACGTTTTATGCAGGTGTGACATTTTTTTGTAAAGTAAGAATTCTTTCAAAAATAGAAATGCTAATAGTGTATTTTTATCAATTATCAAAATGATACATAAGAAAATGTAAATCAAATTATTATTCGGTGTGACCACCTTTTGCCTTCTAGGTGCACTTGCAAATAGTTTTCCAAGGAACTCGGCTAGTAGGCTGTTCCAAACATCTTAGAGAACTAACCACAGTTCTTCTGTGGATTAATACGAGAACGACTTTGTTCCTTCTGTCTCTACAGACTCAATGATGTTGAGATCAGGGCTCTGTGGAGGTCATACCCTCACTTCCAGGACTCTTTGTTCTTTAAGCTAATATTTTTTAATGACTTTGGCTGTATGTTTGGGGTTGCTGACATGCTGCAGTATAAATTTGAGGCCAATCAAATGCCTCCCTAATGGTATTGAATAATGGATAAGTATCTACCTGTACTTCTCATCATTGGTAAGCCCATTAATTATGACCAAATCCCCAACTCTATGTGCAGAAATGCAGCCCTAAACTTGCAAGAAACCTCCACCATGCTTCACTGTTACCTGCAGACACTCATTCTTGGAACGCACTCCAGCCCTTTGGCGGACAAAGTACCTTCTGCTACACCCAAATAATTAACATTTTAACTCATCAGTCCAGAGCACCTGCTGTCATTTTTCTGCACCCCAGTTCCTTTGTTTTCTGGCATGGTGAGTCACTTGGCCTTGTTTCCAAGTCAGAGGTATGGCTTTTTGGCCGCAAGTCTTCCATGATTACCATTTCTTACCAGACTTCTCTGGACAGTAAATGGGTGTAACAGGGTCCCACTGGTTTCAACCAATACTGAGTTGATGGCATTGCTGGACAATTTATGATCATGAAGGGAAGTAAGATGTGCCTTTCATCTGCTGCACTGGTTCCTTTGCTGACCACTACATTTATGGTCCTTGTTGTTTGATTCTTTGTGCTTCTTCAGAAGAGCTTAGACAGCACATTTGGAAACCCCTGTCTGCCTTGAAATTTCTGCCTGTGAAAGACCTTGCTGATGCAGTATAACTACCTTGTTTCTGGTTGCCATGGTGTATGACATTTGACATAAAACTGTCTTCAGCAACCTCACTACATACAGTCATTAACCCCTAATCTGCCGCCCCTGATATCGCCGCCACCTACATACAGTAATTAACCCCTAATCTGCTGCTCCTAACATCGCCACCACCTACATTACAGTTATTAACCCCTAATCTGCCGCCCCCCAATGTCGCCGCCACTATACTAAAGTTATTAACCCCTAAACCTAACCCTAACGTAACCCTAAGCCTAAATCTAACCCTAACCCTAACGTAACCCTAACCCTAACACCCCCTAACTTAAATATAATTAAAATAAATCTAACAAACCTTACAATTATTAACTAAATAATTCCTATTTAAAAACTAAATACATGCTTACCTGTAAAAAAAACTAAGCTAGCTACAATATAACTAATAGTTATATTGTATCTATCTTAGGTTTTATTTTTATTTCACAAGTAAGTTTGTATTTATTTTAACTAGGTAGACTAGTTAGTAAATAGTTATTAACTATTTACTAGCTACCTAGTTAAAAGTAAATACAAAGTTACCTGTAAAATAAAACCTAACCTGCCTTACACTAAAAACTAACATTATAATAAAATGAAATAAATTAAATTAATAAAATACAATTTTCTAACTTACAAAAACAAACACTAAATTAAAAAAAATAAAAAGCAAATGATCAAAAATAAAAACGAATTACTACTAATCTAATAGCCCTATCAAAATACCCCCCCCCCCCCATTAAAAAAAACCCCTAGCCTACATAAACTGCCAATGGCCCTTAAAAGGGCCTTTTGCGGGGCATTGCCCCAAGAAAATACAAACATCCCCCAACAGTAAAACCCCACCACCCACCCAACCAAACCCCCCAAATAAAAACCTATCTAAATAAACCTAAGCTAAACATTGCCCTGAAAAGGGCATTTGGATGGGCATTGCCCTTAAAATGGCTTTTAGCTCTTTTACATTGCCCAAAATGCTAACCTAAAAAAAAAAAACACGCAAAAAAAAACCCTTAAAAAACCTAACACTAACCCCCGATGATCCACTTACAGTTATCGAAGTCCGGACATCCATCCCTCATCCAGCCGGGTGAAGTCCTCATCCAAGCGGCAAGAAGTCTTCATCCAGGCGGCATCTTCGATCTTCATCCAGCCGGCGAAGTTCTCATTTAAGAGGCAAGAAGTCTTCATCCAGATGGCAACTTCTAATTTCATCCATCCGGCGCGGAGCAGGTCCATCTTCAAGGCATCCGGCGTGGAGCATCCTCTTCTTACGGTCGTTGCTGTAAACTGAAGGTTCCCTTTAAGTGACGTCATCCAAGATGGTGTCCCTTACATTCCTATTGGCTGAAAGATTTCTATCAGCAAATAGGAATTAAAGGGGAAAAAATCATATTGGCTGTTGCAATCAGCCAATATGATTGAGCTTTCATCCTTTGGCTGATCAAATCAGCCAATATGATTGAGCTCTCATTCTATTGGCTGTTCCAATCAGAAGAAGACTTCTTACCGCTTGGATGAGGGACTTCGCCGCCTATATGAAGATCAAAGAGGCCTCCTGGATGAAGACTTCTTGCCGCTTGGATGAGGACTTTGCCGGCTGGATTAGGATGGATGTCCGGACTTCGATAACTGTATGTGGATCATAGGGGGTTAGTGTTAGGTTTTTAAGGGTTTTTTTGGGTGTTTTTTTTAGGTTAGGGTTTTAAGCAATGTAAAATAGCTAAATACCCTTTTAAGGGCAATGCCCATCCAAATGCCCTTTTCAGGGCAATGTTTAGCTTAGGTTTATTTAGATAGGTTTTTATTTGGGGGGTTTGGTTGGGTGGGTGGTGGGTTTTACTGTTTGGGGGTGTTTGTATTTTTTTTTACTGGTAAAAGAGCTCATTTCTTTGGGTCAATGACCCGTAAAAGGCCCGTTTAAGGGCCATTGGCAGTTTAGTGTAGGTTAGGTTTTGCTTTTGTTTTTTTTTTGGGGGGGGGGGTCTTTTTTGTTTTTATAGGGCTATTAGATTAGGAGTAATTCGTTTTTATTTTTGATAATTTCGTTTTTTATTTTTTGTAATTTAGTGTATATTTTTTTGTAAATTAGAATATTGTGTTTTAATAATTTAATTTATTTTATCGTAATGTTAGTTTTTAGTGTAAGGTAGATTAGGGTTTATTTTACAGGTAACTTTGTACAGGTAGCCCTCAGTTTACGCCG
This sequence comes from Bombina bombina, assembly GCF_027579735.1. Lineage (NCBI taxonomy): Eukaryota > Metazoa > Chordata > Amphibia > Anura > Bombinatoridae > Bombina > Bombina bombina. Next base: position 1,388,987,924 of record NC_069499.1, read on the forward strand.
GGGTTAGGTTCCAGAAGGAATGGTTGTAAATCGAAACCCAGTTTATAATGTAAGTCAGTGGGAAGTGAAGGAGATAGGTTCCAGGCCCCTCTCAACATTGTCATAAGTAACACCTAATACATTATTTTTAAGCTTTGAAATGAAGACTTTAAATGCTAAACAGCATTATAAACCTAATAAAAATAATCACACAACACAGAATATATAATTAAACTAAGTTAAATGAACAAAAATATTTGCTAAAGAGCATTATAAACCTAATAAAATAATCACACAACACAGACTTCACTTGCATTTTTCTGCAAACAGTTCTTTCTATGCATTCCAATCTGGACTGATTTATAGACAGGAAGATCTTGTTCCTTTGAAATCTGCTCGATAGCTCAGGTCTGGTTAAATTGATTAATTTTAGCTTGCTTGGCTTTGCTGCAACACAAGCGGACAGCTCCACCTACTGGCTATTTTAATAAATGCACTGCTTCTCAATGCTTTTCAATAGCAGTCACGTGACTGGAAAAAAAGGTTGTTATTCTGAAACGGTGTAAATTGAACCGTTGTTAAAACGAGGGCCACCTGTATTTATTTTAACTAGGTAGCTAGTAAATAGTTAATAACTATTTACTAACTAGTCTACCTAGTTAAAATAAATACAAACTTACATGTGAAATAAAATAAAACCAAAGATAGCTACAATATAACTATTAATGATATTGTAGCTAGCTTAGGTTTTTTTTGTTTACAGGTAAGTTTGTATTTAGTTTAAATAGGAATTATTTAGTTAATAATTGTAAGGTTTATTTAAATTTATTTTAATTGTATTTAATTTAGGGGGTGTTAGGCTTAGGGTTATGTAGGGTTAGACTTAGGGTTACGTTAGGGTTAGGATTAGGGGGGTTAATATATTTATGTCGAGTTAGTGATGTGGGAGGTCAGAGGTTTAGGGGTTAATATTTTATTTTAGTATATTTCGTTGTGGGGGTTTACGGTTTAGTGGTTAATCGCTTTATTATAGCGGCGGTGTGGGCGGACGGCAGATTAGGGGTTAATAATCTTAAATAGTGTTTGCGATGTGGGAGGGCAGTGGTTTAGGGTTAATAGGTTTATTATAGTGGTGACGATGTCGGGGAGCGGCGGAATAGGGGTTAATACATTTTTTTAGTGGCGGCGAAGTCCGGAGCAGCAGATTAGGGGTTAATAATTTTATTTTAGTGTTTGCGATGCAGGAGGGCCTCAGTTTAGGGGTTAATAGGTAGTTTATGGGTGTTAGTGTACTTTTTAACACTTTAGTTATGAGTTTTATGGTGCAGCTTTGTAACGTAAAACTCATAACTACTGACTTTAGATGGCGGTACGGATTCTTGTCAGTATAGGGTGTACCGCTCACTTTTTGGCCTCCCAGGCAAACTCGTAATACCGGCGCGTATGGGAGTCACATTAAAAAAGGGACTTTTTAAAAGTGCGGTACTGACGTTGCGTGACGGCCAAAAAGGGTGATCGGTACATCTATACCTACAAGACTTGTAATAGCGGCGTTAGGGAAAAAGCAGCGTTATGAAGCATAACAATATTTTTTCATTCATAACGCAAAACTCGTAATCTAGCTGTAAGTTAGCAGACTTTGACTGTTCCTCACCCAATTTTATTTATCCTACACAGCTGTTTCTGTTTCAGTTAATTATTGTGTTTCAACCTACATATTAAATTGATAATCATAAGCACCTGTTAGGTATAGCTGTTTAATCGTGCACCTGACTATAAGCCTACAAAATCCCTGACTTTGCACACGTGTACCTAGAAGAATTAAAGCTGTTTTGAAGGCAAAGGGTGGTCACACCAAATATTAATTTGATTTAGATTTTGCTTTGTTCACTTCACTTTGCATTTTGTTAATTTATAAAAAAATAAACTATTAACATTTCTATTTTTACTTTTACAATATTTTTTTCGCACCTGACTAAAACTTTTTGCACAGTACTGTATATCTATGTATGTATTTAAATTCAATATTGCACAGAGTAACATGTATATTATCTGTCTACTCTACATACATACATACCTATACATTAAAGTATAGATGGCCATACTCATTATTCAGCACAAACATTTCCTATTTCAGTGTATAGATACTTTATATATATATATATATATATATATATATATATATATATATACAGTGCAGTGTGTTCATTTTCAGTGTATAAATGCTCACCATCAGTGCATAGGCACCCATCCTTATTATACAGGCCTGTTCTGATGTGTAGTTGTTTGAACTATGAACATCATTATATATTGCAGCATATATGATATCAGTGTATAGGCACTCTGCCATGAATTATACAGTGCAAAATTAATGTTATCAGTGTATAGGAACTCTGGCATGAATTATACAGTGCAGCATATATGTTATCAGTGTATAGGAACTATGCATGAATTATACAGTGCAGCATTTATGTTATCAGTGTATAGGAACTCTGCATGAATTATACAGTGCAGCATATATGTTATCAGTGTATAGGAAACTATGGCATGAATTATACAGTGCAGCATATATGTTATCAGTGGTATAGGAACTCTGCATGAATTATAAAATGCAGCATATATGTTATTAGTGTATAGGTACTCTGTATTAATTATACAGTGCAGCATTTTTGTAAGTGTATACATTGCCTTGCATTTCCATACAGTGCAGAGTGTTGTGTTTATTAATGTAAAAAATGTTCAATATCATCACTATACAGTGACACTTATCCAAAATAAGTTTGAGTTGTACTGGTTCCCTGGCCAAAATTTACACCTTGCCATTATTATATAACATGTTTATTTATAAGTAGTGAAACAACTTTGCAATATATTTTCTTTTATTTATTGTGCCCTCTTTTCATGTCATTTAGCTCTGAAAATGAAGACACTGCTAATTCTCAAATCTTGAAATGCACCCTGTTGACTTCTCGAGATAATTCTACTACATATACAGTATGGGCCTAACTGGCTTTATCAGATTTTACAATTTTAGAATGCCTGCTTATAAAAACAAAATTAAAATGAGAAATGCAATAGCAAGGTATTGTATAGCCTTTGTTTGCACAGGTGCTGTAAGTCTATATACACACATACATACTAGGAAACATGTACATTAGCGCCTCCTAGCAAGAGGACAGGAAACAGGCAGCTCCAGAGCAGAGAATCAAGCACTTCTTCAATTTCAACTGTAAAACCTGCATGGATGAATCACATGTCCTGTGTTACAGACTATAGTTCTTATTCAAAATCAAGTGAGAATGACAATTTTCTTAAAAAGTTCAAGCTTGTTTCTGATGGGTGAAATGTTGCAATATTTCATTGCCGTGCTCAGCCATACTGGCTTGGAAATGTCATTCAAAAAGCAAGCAAGAACACAACCATGCCTGACTTCTCACTGGAAAACTTGCTGGCAAGCGCCATTGTAAGGCAAAAGTTTAAGTCATTTTGAATGGTGCATGCCCATATTTTAAGCAATCTTTTTAAAATGGGCTGTAAAGGGCAATTATCAATCCTGGTCAGAATACAAACAAGAGGAAATGTAAGCATTAAATGGCATCAATATTAATTGTGATTTAAAGTGTCAATGTTGATTCAGGAGGTAATCCCTCCTATCTTAAAACAATGAGATTTTATCTTGTAACGTTCATCCCTTGACACAAGGCTGCCCTACAGTTAACAAAACAGATAATGAAGTTAGTTACACAGGAGATGTACCACTGCAGTCACATGTAGCTACATATGCATGAACAACATAACCACAAACACACATACACCCACACACACATACATACATACAACACACAAACACATATACATACATACACACACATACATACACCCACACACATAAACATACACACACACACACACACACATATATACACACACACATTACACATATACATACATACACACACATACATACACCCACACACATAAACATACACACACACACACACATATATACCACACACACACACACATATATACACACACACTTACACGCACACACATACATGCACACATATACATACACCCACACACATACATACACACATATACATACACACGCACGCACATACACACACATACTACATACACATAAAACATACACACACACGCACACACAAACATACACATACATGCACACAAATACATACACACACACATATATACACACACACACATACATGCACACATATACCTACACCCACCCACATACATACACATATACACACATATAGATACACACACACGCACATACACACACATATACACACACACATACACACACACATACACACACCGCACGCACCACGCAAACATACACATACATGCACACAAATACATACACCCACACACATAAACATACACACACACATATACACACACACTTACACACACATACATACGCACATATACATACACCCACACACATACATACACATAAACATACACACACGCACACACACATATACATACACCCACACACATAAACATACACACATACATATACACATGAACTTACATGCACACACATACATGCACATATATACATACACCCACACACATACATACACATAAACATACACACACACATATGCACGCACGCACATACACATATACACACACACATACATATACACACATACATACACATAAACATACACACATGAACCACACCTTTCTCCATAAGGGCCCCATGATAATCTAAAGCTCTCCGGTCTAGAAAGATTATCTAAGATTTCTTGTCAGTACTGGGTGTTCCCACACATAAGACACATAAGGGCTCTCAATGTAAAGGAAAGACTCCTACATTACAATATAATGCTCAAAAAAATCCCCCAAAGATTGTGTGTGATTTGTCTCCATGCCAGTGAATGTGTGATCATCAGGGATAGGCAAGGTGTCCGTACACGGACACTGGTGTCCGTGACTGGCCCCTGCAGTGTCCACCGCCCGTTTTGCAGTGGGGAGGGACTCGGGATAAGTAGAATCCTCCTTGACACATGTGGCGCCATGTTTCGTAGGGTTGGGGCAGTGCCGCTTGAGGACGCCACTCAGTAGCAGGAAAGTGACTTTGAGTGAGATGAGAGAGGGACGATTCAAGAAGCAAGCTGCCATTGCACTGTTTCTTTATATGCAAAGGTAAAGCATACAAAAAGCAGTGCACCGACCTGAGATCTAGTGCTGATTATAAGGAAGCCATATTGGTAATTTTAGCTCTTGCCTGCTTTTGCACATATCTAGTTTACCTCTGTTGTTATAAATGTATTACAATTTTAATTTTTTCAGTTGAAGACAATAGCTATTCTGATATCCCAGACTGCCATGATATATAAATACTCAATATTATTTTGTAATTTTGGCTATGTACATTTTAATTTAAAATGCATAATATTTATAAATTCAGGAGAATAGCTAAGAAAACCATAGTCTGATTTAAAAAAATAATAATGGAAAACTACTTTACATTTTTTTTTTTAAATGTTGTTTCATGTTTTTATCATATCATTGAAAAAGCAGGAATGTAAGCTTAGTAGCCGGCCCATTTTTTATTGAGCACCTGGGTAGAGCTTGCTGATTGGTAGCTAAATGTAGACCTTGGTGTCCTTCCCTAAGGTTTAGAACAGTAGGGGGTGGTGTGAGTGCTATCTATATAGGTTATAGGCTTAAATCCCTGTGTAGTCTGGTATAATCCCCAAATACAGACCAATGTGAACAGAAAAAAGGTGGAGGTGGGATAAGCGCTCTCGGAGGAGCAAACCTAAGGCAAACTGAAGTAATAGATTGATAAAGGCAGGTCACTCTGCCGAAACGCGTAGATTTGCTTACATTCGGTGAGATAAACTCACTTATTGTTCTACTCTGCACTCTACAGGTTCATTTCTAGCTCTACAATCTAATTAGAGCAAGATATATGAGTAATCCCTGTGTGCAGTATCTATATGCTAATCATAGCAATTAATCTTCATTTCACCCTGCAAACGGTGGCACTAACAACAGGTTCATTTCTACCTCACAAATCTACTTTGAGCTGGATATATGAATAATCCCTGTGTGTTTGCTGCTTGTTCTTTGTTCTAACTATACGACAATTTCCTACTATAAGGACAGTTGCAAGGCTCATCCTATAAGGAACCAAATATCTTTTTTGGAGTTCAGAAGGAAAGGACGGATATTTGCCTACACTCTGGCTGCAATGCTGTTATGAACAGCTGACAAGTTTCCCCTCAAGAAAGACCAGAAGAGAGTGATCCGCTATTTGCAATTATATTAAATACTATTACAATGATACAAACAAACTGACACTAAGTTTCTTTTATTATACCGGTATACACAAATTTTCAAAATAACGCTAAATCAATTCTGTTTGATACCATTGGATCATTGCTACAAGTCACATGACGTGACGTCATAATCCACGGATTCCATTCACCATTACCTCTAACGGACTCAAACACAGGTTGCTAGTTTGTCCTTGCTTACAACACTGTTTTACTACGGACTTAATACAGGATTTGTACACTTGGTTCAGTTCTCAATATTGTTTGAACCATCTGTTTGTTATATTATACATACATATTATCTTTCCTTAATGCAAGCGCTTTAACTGTTAATATCAAGCTATCCGAACCATTGTTTTTAATACATTTTAACAGTTATTTTAGATTACATAGCTATATTACTGTGTGTAGCTCTTTCCTAATATTGGGTATTAGTTGTTTTTTCGATCTCCACTCGTTACAATTAGCTAATTTTACTATGTACTGATGCCGGCATCATAGACTAACATTAGTCATCCAACAGTGATTTGATATTCATTGTCCTATATTGTTTGTTGTTTACACACTGCTGATATATATTTTAAATTAAATTCATTTTTTTATATAGTTTTTTCACTGAACTTTTCATATTATTTATTTTTTATATATTTAATATCTTACCTATCTATATATAATATATCAATCTATTACTTCAGTTTGCCTTAGGTTTGCTCCTCCCAGAGCGCTTATCCCACCTCCACCTTTTTTCTGTCCTTCCCTAAGGTCTGCACTTTAGAAAATGTCCGCCACAGCTTTGGTCTATGCCTATCCCTGGTGATCATGAGGCCTAGACTGTAAGCTTGAGATGCTCTCCCCCCTGTAGTTCAGTTCGTATGAAAGTATCTGCTACTGATTGTGCTGAAGGGCAGGGCAATCTGTCTTTTGTTCATGTTTGTTAATATAATTATTGTCTGTTTCATAAATGTCATACACCCCTGTACAGTGTTGCGTAAAATGCTGCTACTTTATTAATAATTGATAGTGATGCAATTAAAGATGCTCTCCAGCCTGCCTGAGGAGTAGAAAAAGAACAACATTCTAAATGTACATTACATATTGTTTTACTACGCTTAATTAAATATTTTCTACATTTCATTTTGAAAAAGAATATTGAAGTACATTAAATGTCATGTACTGAATTGTGGTAGATTGTAAGCATGAGGGTGTTACCAGAGGAGATCTGGTATTGAAGGGGAAAATTCTGAAAATTTTTAAATATGCCAGCTGGTTTATTTATAGTATTATTAAAGGAACATTAAACAGTTTGTGACTGTAATATCAAATACTAAAAGCTTTACAATAAGCTTTGGTAATTTATTTTGTCCTTTTCTTGGAACATCACAACAAAAATAAAGTAATAGATAAGTTACCTGGTTTGACATCAGGAACCAGCAGAGATTAAGCAGCAGGTAACAAAAAGGACAGTAGTAGAATAATCCGAAAACAGGCCAAGGATCAGAACCAGAAAATCAGTCTGAAATCTTGCACCAGAGCAGAAGGAGAAGGCAGAGGCAAAGGTCAGGACACAGTTCCGAAGTTTCATAAGCCAGTACGTCAATCCACAGGTAGCGTATTTTAGCAGAAGGGTCAGACAGGTAGCATAATCAAGAAACTTTGCCAGGGTGAAGATCAGGGAAACAGGCCAGTAATACCAACACTAGAAAAAGAAATATATATATATATTATATATATATATATAAATAAAATAAAATAAAAATAAAAAATCAAGGTCAACGTTTATAAGTCAAAAGGAACAGTACTTGGAATAAAATTCAATTCCTCCAGTAAGTGAAAGAGAGTGAATGTTTAAAACTTCAGTTCCTTCTGGAGATAGTGAGAAAACTTTTAAACAGCCATCTGAAATGGAGTGTCGCTAACGTGGGACAGGTCTGTTAACAGTGTCTGTCATTCAATAGGAGAAATCTGAGAAAATACAAAGACAGAGCATCTCCAACTCAAGCGTTTAATATAAATAGTGGTATCGCTTCTCATATAACACAATAATAACCAAGTACTGAATGGGAGTCTGAGATGACCTTTTAACACCTCCCATTCAGGGTTGGTGCCAGGAACAAGATTAGGAGTCACTACTGATGGAGAATATAATAAAAAGTGCTAAACTTAGAGCACAGGTACTTAATAAAATCCAGGCAAGGCAAAAAGAACGTCAAAATAAACAGGCTGCATTAAACCAACCCAATTTAGTGTGTGTCCCTCAGGCTTCTGAAGCACAAAATCTTTATCTCCTTGTCTGTCTGTCAGTACCAGACCTCAGGGAAGTGCGGCTCAGCACACTGCAGCACCCTGGATACCTATAAGTACAGTGTAGCTCCAACCATGCTTAGAACTGTGACAATCATCATTATCAATCAAGTATAAAGACACAAAAAAAAACATCTACTCGATATTGACTGTTACAAAGTTGATACAGATATCAATACCAGTGTATACCGATCAGTATGGGATTACAAATTGTTTTTATTACAGAAAAAACACCACCCTAATCAATTGCAATGCATATACATGTATGTATGTATGTATTGGGTACTTGTAAAGCGCAGCGAATAACCCGTAAGGGTCTCAAGGCGCTGCTCATTTTATCGACCTTGGAAGGATGAAAGACTGAGTAGACCTCGCCGGGGATCGAACCTGCAACCCATGGGCTGCTACAGAGCTCAGCCACAGTGACAGGAAGTAATAGACACTGCACAAATGAAGTATATATAAATAAATAAATAAATAAATAAAATAAAAGGTAAAATTCATTAAGTAGATGAATATACATATTGCAATAGTTTCTATTAAATATAAATGACTGCCTAGTGCTTTTTTTTCAGTTTGAAAAACTTTATTAACAAAGGTTCATAGTGTACATCAATCCAGCAACATAAACATAATCATCAGAATGAGATTATTCCCATACATCAAGCGAGTCACTACGGTAGACCAAAAAAGTCTATTGCGGAGTCCAAACTAGAAAAGTTCTGCTGGAAAAACTTTCAAATGCTCTTGATATTTTCCTTTTATCCTCTGATGGGGCTTAGATATTAAAAAAAAAAAAAAGTAGCTAGAAAGTAAACATATATAAACTCTAAGTAGTATCAGAACACACAAAGGCCTCTATTTATCAAGGTCTGTCGGACCTGATCCGACAGAGCGGATCAGGTCCGACAGACCTCGCTGAATACGGCGAGCAATAACGCTCGCCATATTCAGCATTGCACCAGCAGCTCACAAGAGATGCTGGTGCAACGCCGCTCCCTGCAGACTCGCGGACCGCCAGCAGGGGGGGTGTCAATCAACCCGATCGCTGCTTCATAACTGTTGTTTCTGGCGAGTCTGCAGGCTCGCCAGAAACACGGGGCATCAAGCTCCATTAGGAGCTTGATAAATATGCCCCAAAAGTCTTAATACCAACAAGCACATATTCTTATTACCACTATCGTGACCACTAACAAGTTGAAAATAACCAGAACTTAAGACTAGCAATAGTCATTATGTGTTCTCCTGTTATAAATATCAGCTGAATTAGTATGCTTGTTAATCTTAAACATTCAGAACATTTCCTCACTGTGCATTTATATTATGAGAAAGGAAAAATAGGTAGTAAAAACATTCACATTATCATAAGTTAAGCAGGAGAGAAGTAGATACGGTCTCCCTATGAACTAACTGGGAGTGCTGCCAACATACAATACAGGGAGTGCAGAATTATTAGGCAAGTTGTATTTTTGAGGATTAATTTTATTATTGAACAACAACCATGTTCTCAATGAACCCAAAAAACTCATTAATATCAAAGCTGAATACTTTTGGAAGTAGTTTTTAGTTTGTTTTTAGTTTTAGCTATTTTAGGGGGGATATCTGTATGTGCAGGTGACTATTACTGTGCATAATTATTAGGCAACTTAACAAAAAACAAATATATACCCATTTCAATTATTTATTTTTACCAGTGAAACCAATATAACATCTCAACATTCACAAATATACATTTCTGACATTCAAAAACAAAACAAAAACAAATCAGTGACCAATATAGCCACCTTTCTTTGCAAGGACACTCAAAAGCCTGCCATCCATGGATTCTGTCAGTGCTTTGATCTGTTCACCATCAACATTGCGTGCAGTAGCAACCACAGCCTCCCAGACACTGTTCAGAGAGGTGTACTGTTTTCCCTCCTTGTAAATCTCACATTTGATGATGGACCACAGGTTCTCAATGGGGTTCAGATCAGGTGAACAAGGAGGCCATGTCATTAGATTTTCTTCTTTTATACCCTTTCTTGCCAGCCACGCTGTGGAGTACTTGGACGCGTGTGATGGAGCATTGTCCTGCATGAAAATCATGTTTTTCTTGAAGGATGCAGACTTCTTCCTGTACCACTGCTTGAAGAAGGTGGTCTTCCAGAAACTGGCAGTAGGACTGGGAGTTGAGCTTGACTCCAGCCTCAACCCGAAAAGGCCCCACAAGCTCATCTTTGATGATACCAGCCCAAACCAGTACTCCACCTCCACCTTGCTGGCGTCTGAGTCGGACTGGAGCTCTCTGCCCTTTACCAATCCAGCCACGGGCCCATCCATCTGGCCCATCAAGACTCACTCTCATTTCATCAGTCCATAAAACCTTAGAAAAATCAGTCTTGAGATATTTCTTGGCCCAGTCTTGACGTTTCAGCTTGTGTGTCTTGTTCAGTGGTGGTCGTCTTTCAGCCTTTCTTACCTTGGCCATGTCTCTGAGTATTGCACACCTTGTGCTTTTGGGCACTCCAGTGATGTTGCAGCTCTGAAATATGGCCAAACTGGTGGCAAGTGGCATCTTGGCAGCTGCATGCTTGACTTTTCTCAGTTCATGGGCAGTTATTTTGCGCCTTGGTTTTTCCACACGCTTCTTGCGACCCTGTGGACTATTTTGAATGAAACGCTTGATTGTTTGATGATCACGCTTCAGAAGCTTTGCAATTTTAAGAGTGCTGCATCCCTCTGCAAGATATCTCACTATTTTTGACTTTTCTGAGCCTGTCAAGTCCTTCTTTTGACCCATTTTGCCAAAGGAAAGGAAGTTGCCTAATAATTATGCACACCTGATATAGGGTGTTGATGTCATTAGACCACAACCCTTCTCATTACAGAGATGCACATCACCTAATATGCTTAATGGTAGTAGGCTTTCGAGCCTATACAGCTTGGAGTAAGACAACATGCATAAAGAGGATGATGTGGTCAAAATACTCATTTGCCTAATAATTCTGCACTCCCTGTATACAAAGAAAACCTCTAAAAATATCTGAGGAGTATATAAACATATCTAAACGATAACTGAATATTTATAACACATTGGGAGTATACAATACCATGATAAGTGTCAGTAATTTAACCCACACCTTACTTATATTGATTGTAGCCAGACATGAGGTAAATCTTCACGTTCTGCTGGAATAGAACAACTTTCTTATTCTTCAGCCAGACTGCGGCTGATTTGATGTTCCCTCTTCTCCTCAGTTTGAGACCATCAAAAGCGTTATAAACCGCTAAGCCCATCTGCCCGTTTTGAAATAAGTCCTGTATGGGCCTCACTGCTCTTATTGCTAAGGAGTCCGACGCTGCAAATTCTCCAAGAAACTGTGCTGACTCTTGAAAGCAGAAACCATCCAAAGGCGATAAGGAGCAACTGACCAGCCACTTTGATATCCTCTGAGACATAATCGACCTGGGGGATAGTTGGAATTTGTAAGGAGGTACAATCATATGTCTCTGTCTGCACTTCCAATTTATAACATATGCAGGTCTGATATCTGGGATCGTTCTGTGCCTGTTTGCTAGCCGAAACACTGACCTGAGTTCCCTTTCTAACTTGTCAAGTTGCTGTATTAGTGAGTTCAGAGCCGATTGTTCCCATGTTTTAGCGACCGCCATTATGCCCAAATGTCAGACTCAGCCTTCTGCGGTGATAGTGTGATTTGCAGGACAACTGCAACGTGAAAGCCTCTGTTAAGATCCTTTGTTCATATATAATGCTGAAGTTATGTAAAGTGTTACGATCTTTCTCTGTCCAAACGTAAAGAAAATGTAGAGCAGCACTATTCACTGCTTATAATCCAGGATCAATCAAATACTGGGGGGGGGGGGGGGGGGGGGGGGGAATGTGCGGCCAGCCCCAGCAGTGGAGGAAAACAAGAAGCACGACACAGTTCTCACTGCCATGCGGTTTGTCCCCCGCCGCTTAGCTGAAGAGAATAGGGAGGGTCAGCTTTGCAAAAGAGGTTTCCAAAATCTCCCAGGGCTTCACCAAGAGATTGTAGCTAAAAACTTTGCTGTAGGAATCTGGTTATGTAGAAAATAATCCTTTAAAACCCTAATGAAGATGAGGAGCTCTTCTAAAACATGACCTCCCGCAACAGTTATAGGCTCCGCCCCCCTGCTTAGTGCTTTTGAAATAGACTGTTTAATATCCCTTTAAAGGGCCACTGTAAGTAAATATTTTCTATGCCTGTTACTAACTAACTACCCTAAATACGCTTTTTATCAATAGCATTTCATTAACATATCTCTACCGTATATCAGAAATCTTGTCTGCAAATTTAATTGTTTTCCAAACCCACTCCGTGGGTATCCATTGCTCTGTACCAATCCGTTTACAATACCTAGGTTTTCAAAATGGCGCTTTAAACACAAAGTTATTGGTTTAAGTATTTTGAACACTCAGTGCTGAAAATAGTGGGCAGGATAACGTGACATCATCGGCGAATAAAAGATATAACTTTTAGAACGTTATGAAACTTCGTTTTGAGAAAATATAGGTCAGTAGGTTTTAGTTAATGTTTATTAACTTTAATATGTTAGTTGTTTAGCTTAAACATTATAACAGAAAGTAATCCTTTAAGCTTTCAGAATGAATCAATACAACTTCTGCTTTTTTTTCTTTTATTTTAACTTTTCAAACGATGAGCAGTATTTTACCGAAATATATTAAATAAAAATAATCTTCCAAAAATCCTCAAATATGAATTTTGTATCATTCTGTCATAAGTAAATTATTCACACTTATATAATATATTTAAATGTTGGCAGGTCTTATGCAGAAATGAGGGTTGTCCTTACTTGACATCAAGCAATTAATATGTAAGTATGCATGAATATGTATTAAATGGCTTTAATTTAAATGAGGTTTTTATATTCCGTGAAAACATATTTTATCATATATATTTGCTGTTTTTTTTAGTTGCAAAGTTGAAAAGTTTTGAGTTTAATGACTCCTAGGGGACGATTTAACGTCTGTAACGTATAATGTCCGAACAGACATCGCTGAATGCGGACAGTGGAACTGCTTGTGCAATGCCGCACCCTGCAGATTCGCGACCATCGGCCGCTAGCAGGGGGTGTCAATCAACCCAATCGTAATTCGATCGGGTTGATTGCTGTACGCTGCTCAGAGGCGGCAAGTCCAGTTAAAGAGCAGCGGTCTTAAGACCGCTGTTTCTTAACTCCTGTTTCTGGCGAGCCTTAAGGCTCGCGTGGAAACAGGGCGAGTTGGCTCCATTCGGGGCATAGTATTTTAATTTGCTTTATCTGGGTAAGGTGTAATGAAAAACTTATTATACACAGCATATATGGGAAAGTTACTATTTTAGTGAGAAAGCATCAGCCCTCAGGTGTGAGTTTTCCCAGACTGGAAAGGTCTTTAAAAACTTCTAAAAATAATTATTTTGTTTTTACTGAAAGCTGCTAACTATTTTTATCCTTACACTATCCCTTTAAAGGTTTGTACATGATCTCAACATTAAAGGGGCATTAAACCCAGTGAGATTGTTACCCTATCAGCTCATTTTATACACTGCCCCTTTAAATGTTTGTGATAGAGCTCAACATTAAAAGGACATTAAATTATGTAAGGTTATCACCACTTATTTATAACTGTCCCTAACTAGCCTCAGCAGAGGAGATAAGGAAAAATGTTTTTGAAACCTAGAGAAACATTGTACTTAAAGAAAAGTATATGAAAAAGCGACATTTACACATGGCAACACAATTTTTGCCTGAAAAAAAAACTTTTTAAAATGTAAATTTTAGCTAATGCTACAGTATTAGTTTGTACATCCTACTAAACCTCACTAGCTGATAAAGATGTTAATGCAATATAAATAAATGTGTTCTAATTGATTGAGATGACTGAATATGTAAATGACATGCTCAAGGTAAGTAACAAGATTTGCCTGTACACAGTTAATGGAAACCTCTCACATACAAATATAATTGATTGTTTATTCTTTAGCACAAGTGGCTCAGAATTCTTTAATCTTTGTAGCATCATGCAGTCTAACAACATTTAATCTGCTTTGGTTTATCTAGCAAACCTCTAAATATTTCATAATGGACCAACAATTCATTTTGATTTGGAATAACCTAACTGAAGATGTTAGAGCCGCTCTCTTGTGGAGGGTTCATTAACATTTTGATATACATTTTTAGTCCTATTTTTTACGGTTGTCAAAAGAGGTGAGCTCTTTTCTGCTTCAATCTCATTTCAAATTCAATGTCCCACATTGACTTTTGCCACTCCATCCTCTCTGTTCTCCCTAGCTGCAGTCTATCTCCTTTACAATCCATAATGAATGCCTATGCCAGGCTGATCTTCCTTACACATCATTCCTCATCTGCTGCACCTCACCTGCTTCACTGGCTTCCTATAATTTCCATAATAAAACAAAAAATCATGACTCTGACATTCAAGGCCATCAATAACACTGCTCCCCCCTATATCACTGACCTCATCTCCAGATACTCTCCCTACTGTCCCCTTTGCTCTGCACATGACCTCTTTCTCTCCTCCTCTCTTGTTACCTCCTCACATTCCCGTCTACAGGGACTGCTCCAGATTGGCCCTTATCTTATGGAACTCTCTGCATCGCTCCACAAGACTCTCTCCTAGGTTTCATAATTTTCAAGCGCTTCTTAAAAACTACTACTACTGTTCAGGGATACATAAAATATACACTAACCTTGTCTTATCTCAGTTCCTCTCCTCCTTTTTAATCCCCTGGACCCCCCTTAGCATGTAAGCCTACAGGCCCAGATGTTTTGTAGGTCACTTCCATGAGAGTGGATTTACTACAGTGCAACTCTACCCATTTGTCTCCTATAAATGCTACCTTGTATATTAAACCTTTGTTTATAACGCTGCTGATCCTGTCTTTCTACAAATGGCTGATAATAATAATATTACTATATCATGTTAACTATATCACTGACAAGGTATATAGTTTAGATGTTAATAAAAAAAAAACAACCTGCAAAATAATGACAATACAGCTAGGAGGGAGTCTATTATGTAATCTGACTAAATGAGACTTGCTTGATTAATGTATATCCTTATGAGACCTTCTTGATTTAGTTTAAATTGTCTTGAATGTACTCACAAGTTTAAAAATGATATTAAGCCCTTGTCTTAATTTTAGTTGCACATGTGGTCACTACCTGTCTAATAATTGTACGATACTGTTTGTGATTTTCTTGTACACCTGTTTTGATTTGTCTTATGTTTGTTTTTTCTGTTTTTGAAAACAATAAAAATTATTTGATGGAAAAAAACAAAAAAACAAAACAACCTGAAAACTAAGAGTCATATTTTCTATTATCCCACACTTCCTATTACACACACTGAGATAGCTGGCTCGTATGGATGCAAGTCAGTGACGTGCACTCATAGGAGGCAGGTGAGGCAGTGCCTCCCCTGGCCAATGTGGGTATTACAGCCTTTTTTTTTATTAAAATAATAATTAAAAAAAATAATCTTTTTTTTTCTTTTCTTTTTTTCCCCCCATCATAAAAGGTGACCCCTCTACCCCCCCCATCCCTCCACCAAATTCATTATTTTATTGTAATTTATTTTATTTATATTGTTTAAAAAAACGTTAAGTAATTGTAATTACAATTACATTCATATTGCGCAATGGAAGTATAGCTAGCCTCTACTTCCTTGTGCAATATGAATGCAATTGTAATTACTATTGTATGGGCCGCAAGAGACTGCCACCCAGTGTAGAATAAGAGCCAATGCAGCAGTCTCTTCTTGCGGCCCATAATGCTCCCACCGGAGGCTTGTATCTTCAAGCCTCCGGGAGCCCTGAGCCCTGCCTGCCCGCCCCTCAGCCAATCAGAGTCCCTGTATGTCTGAATGACTCATGACTGAGTCTCTCAGTCTCTGGGCTGGCTGAGTTGCTGGGCGGGAAATTGAGGCAGATTGAATCGGATGGCAGGTGCAGCGCACTGGTCAGGACTCTTATAAAGGTACATAACGGTCTTATTTATGAAGGTCGGTTTCTAATTTCACTACTGGGATAGAGGGGAGGACAAGCATGGAGTCTAGTAGTCTACAATGAGGGGGAGGGAATGAGTCAATGAGTATGCTTCCTGTGGCTATCGTGACCACGGATGGGAAAAGAGGACTAGGCAGAAAGTCAGTGTGAAATCTCTACTACATTTAGTTATCAGTTCCCGACAGTGCTGACTGGAACCGGGTAAGATCTCCTAGTTTAAAGATGAGTAAGTTAATGGTAATTGCTTTGATACTATTCTGGTTAACCCCTTAGCATCCGGACTCTAAAAACAATTCTGTGAATATGTGCGATAGAACAAGAAGAACATATCTAGCGGTGGTTCAGTGTGACTGTCAATGATGTATTGTGTGCAATATTAAAATATGTCTATATTGTTGCTTGTGTTTACATTCAATACTCACTTGGGCTGCCTGTTACCTTAGCCCCACCCACTATTACAGCACATAGCGAGTGCTTTCAATGGGGCAAGGGCTGTTTCCAGGGGAGAGCAGACCGGGCTGTTTTTTGCTGGGGCGCAGTGAGGAGCCGAGGTGCAGTGATTGGGGAGCTTTTACTTTTCTTTTTTTAGGCTCGGCTGTCACTGTGACTCACTGGCCTGCCTCCTTATTAAGCTTCACATGCTGGGCTATGGGCTTCAATGCCCAAAACAAAACCATATGTTGCTGCTCATGTGGCTATTGGGCTTCCCTCACATAAGTTTCAGCCTATAACAGCTATCATAATGAGTGACATGTGCTGTAGTGCCCCTTAGCAGAGGTTTCAAACTTTTAGGCTCTGCTCCTATGTAATATTTTATGACTCATGTTCTGATCTGGCTCTGCAGTTTCTCTGGGGTTCCTGCTAGAAGCCGTTTTCTTCCTTCCCCTCCTTCCTCCCCAAGTGCGGGTCCCGACAGGCAGCCTCTGTGAGCTACACACAGTAAAGAATTCCATGAAGGTAAGGGGGTCTGTTTTATCTTAGTTCTGATTTATGCTGCCCTGACAGGACATAAAGCTCCCTGCCCGGGGGCCCCCCTCCTCCAGCTCACTGCAAAACACACTTTTTTTTTAACCCCTGCCCTGCTCTTGCTGAAAATGTTTCTTAGGCTACATATATATATCATAGATAGATATCAGATAGATATATATATCATAGATTGATATCTATCTATGATATATATATATATCTGATATCTATCTATGATATATATATATTTATCTGATATCTATCTATGATATATATATATATCATATATATATATATATATATATATATATATATACTGTATATATATAATATATACACACGTGTATAGATATATATATAGATATATATTATATGTGAGTGTGTGTGCTTATGAGCGTATGTATGTGTGGTATACATGCTTATAAGTGTATGTATGTATGTGTGGTGTGTGTGCATATGTGTTTATATGTGTAATGTGCATGCATATGCGTTTTTATATGTGTGGTGTGCGTGTATATGAGTGTGTGTATGTGGGCGGCTAAATAAAACATGGGGGAGGAGTGGGCTGCTTTGTCTTAAAATGCCCGGGCCTATTTTTGGTCCCAGTCCGGCCCTGTTTTGTATTGCTTGATTCATGGCATGTGATAAGGGAGAGATCAGACAGGAAAGAGGAAACTTCTCCCTCAGGCAAACCTTACAAAGAGGACATGGGCATGATATATAAATTCTGTTCTGTAGATCAGATAGATGAAATGGGCGTAGTTAATGTCATCGAGACATGTATGCAGTGTGGATCATTATTGTGTCTAACCATATACTATGTAATCGTGTGTATGTATGACAGGCAGTAGCTGAGTAGGTGATCTGTCATGTATGTGGCTGCAGTGGGGTCATTAGGTGTCTCATTAATGACATTAGTCGGATACAGTCACTCATTTTACATGTGTGTGATTTAGTACTACTAATTGGAAGCCATTGGTGACAATTTACTCAGTTTTACAATTCAATTAACTTTGTTTCACTGCATCACGGTTTGCACAATTGACTGATGGTGTCTGATACAGCACCTATGTGTGCAAGATGATAATGCTCCCTTGTATGTTACTGGTTTCATGCTTCAACACATAAAGGGACATGAAACCCATTTTTTATTTTCTTATGATTTAGATAAGAGTATGTCATTTAAATTACTTTCCAATGTATCACAGTTATTTAATCTGTTTATTACAGTTATCTAATCTGTTTATTACAGTTATTTAATCTGGTTCTCTTTGAATATTTGTAAACCTATGTAGGCTCAGAAACTGCTGATTGGTGGCTGCACTCATATGCATCTTTTCTTTGGCTTTAAGATAACTCCCAGTAGTCTTTGCTGCTCCTTCATCAAAGGATAATAAGTGATTGAAGTCAATTTGATAATATAAGTAAAATGGATATTTGTTTCAAATTGTATGTTCTATCTGAATCATTAAAGGGACACTATACCCAAAAAATTTCTTTCGTGATACAGATAGAGCATGACATTTTTTTTTTTTTAACATAGTTTTTATTAGATTTTACAAATTATACAACAGATGTACCAGAGAATCTCAAACACATAGATCATTATACAATATACAGTGTGCATTATTTTTCTATTCCGTCTTTCCCAACCAATAGTTAAACAGTTAGCATTAGACTCATGCCATTGCATAGATGGAAAAGGAAAAAGAAGAAGGAGAAAAAAAAAAAAAAAAAAAAAAAGGAAAAGAAAGGGGAAAGAGGGGGGGGGGAAAGGGGACACTTGACTGATTGAATCCTCTCTCTGCCCTTCTCACCAGCTGCCCATCATCACTAAATCGGTATTCCTAAAGGGGAATATTAAATGCTCCACTTCAGGAGGTGAAAAAATCTTAATAAACTTTGCCCATTTATCAAAAAGACTTCTTAAAGGGACATGAAACCCAATTTTTTTCTTTCGTGATTTAGAGAGAGCATGTCATTTTGGACCACTTTCTAAGTTACTTCTATTGTCTAATTTGCTCCATTTTCTTGATATCACTTGCTGAAAAGCATATCTAGATATGCTCAATAGCTGCTGATTGGTTGCTGCACATAGAGACCTTGTGTGATTGGCTCACACATGTGCATTGCTATTTTTTCAACAAAGGATATCTAGAGAATTGAGCAAGTTAGATGGTAGAAGTAAATTGGAAAGTTGTTTGGGGTTGCATGCCCTATCTGAATCATGAAAGTTTAATTTTGACTAGACTGTCCCTTTAATTCCTTTTCTGGGTGGAGTGCTGTAGTTTTCTGTTCAATTAAATATTGCTTCCTAAGATAATTTTTAACTTCGGAAATTGAGGGTATTATTGTTTTTTTCCAATTTTTAAATAATAGGTTTCTGGCCGCAAGTATAGTTGCGTTTACTAATTTAAAGTCTAGGCGATAATTTGTCTTGTCGACCAGAAAGATAACATGGAACATTGTTATTTTACAGGGATTCACTTTCACTGTTTTATTTAACCAGTATTCTATTTTGTGCCAAAATTGTGAAATTCTAGGGCAGTCCCACATCATGTGATCCAGATCTGCAGCTTGGAGACTGCACTTAGGGCATTTATTAAAGTTCAAGTTATACCATCTGTAACCTCTTTCTGGGGTATAATATATCTGATAGATAAGTTTTAAATGTGATTCTCTCCAGGTCTCAGCGAGGGTTGTTTCCATTGCCATTTGAATTGATCTGGCTATTTGTAAGCCACTAAGTATGTTAACCTGAGTTCCCCATTTCTGCGCTAATCTCGTTAAATTTTCATCTCCTTTGTAAGAGACGAGACAATTATACCATGGGGTTATTGAGAACAAGCCAGCCTTATTTAGGGATATCCAGTTATCTAACATATCCCACTTCCATTTCCATCTATGTTTATTCATTAATTGCCAGACATAATGCCTGGTTTGTAGGTACATAAAGAATTCCTGATTCTTAAAGTCAAATTCTGTTTTTAGTTCTTCAAAGGATTTAATGTTTCCTGAGTCTTGTTTAAGAAATTGCGAGATTTTTATGAGTCCTTGATTATGCCATCGTTGTAGTATCTGGTCTTGTGTTCCCTCCTGGAATTCTGGATTACCTAGGAAGGTTTGGTGTGTTGGTATTTGGATATTTACCTGGATGTGAGCACCAATTTTTCCCCAGGCAACTAAGATCGTGTATATAGTCTTTAGACTTTTTATCCTCTTGGGTATTTGATGAAAGGGAATATGTAAGAGTGAAATTGGTGATAACGGATTAATCAAACTCTGATCTAATTCATAGTCAGAAAAATGATTGGATCCAGCTATCCAATCTGTCACTATTCGACCCAAAAAAGCTAAATTATATAAATAGAGATCAGGCAAAGCCATTCCACCTTTTGATTTTGGAAGCGATAGTCTCTTCAAAGAAATTCTAGGTTTCTTAGCTTGCCATAGGAAGTGGCGAAGGGCTGTATTCAACCTTTTGACATCAGATATTTTTAATATAAAGGGTAAACTTTGAAAAAGATATCCTATTTTGGGGAGTAAGATCATTTTGAACATGGCTATTCGACCTGCAATTGAAAGAGGGAGATTTTGCCAGCTCCTCATTTGTTGTATAATTTGCTGTATAATGGGAGTAAAGTTTAGTGTGTACCAATCCAGGGGGTCTGCTGAAATGTGGACTCCAAGGTATCGGAATGATTTGGTAACTATTTTGAATGGATTGTCGGTGAGAGAATCATTTTTTATCCTCAGCCACAACAGCTCTGATTTGGTTCTATTCATTTTATAACCCGAGAATAAACCAAAGGTCTCAATTATGTTTACCAGCTTGGGAATATTTTGGGTGGTGTTCGCTAAATACACCAGCAGGTCATCCGCGTATAAAGCTACTAAAGCCTTTTTCTTGCCAATTAAAATCCCCTCAATGTTTTGCCTTATTTTGATAGCAAGGGGCTCTATTGCTAAATCAAACAATAGGGGGGATAGGGGGCAACCTTGTCTCGTGCCTTTGCCTAGTTTAATCTTACCCGATACTTGGCCCTGTATTATCAGGTTCGTAGATGCTTGTGTACAGATATTTTTGACTACGTTGAGAAAATTATTTGAGAAGCCGAATTTAGTTAATGTATCGAATAGATAGAGATGATCAACACTATCGAAGGCCTTTTCAGCGTCTATCGCGATTACTGCTGCATCAGGATATGTGGTATGAAAGTTATCCTCGGAAGATTTAAAGTGCTCGACTATCGTAAGAAGTTGTCTAATCTTGGCTACTGAACTGCGATTGTTCAAAAACCCAGCTTGATCTGTATGAATAATCTCGGATAGACCTTTTTGCAGTCTCCTAGCTAAAATGGATGTAAATATTTTGTAATCGGAATTCAATAGCGCGATTGGTCTATACGATTCTCTTTTTTGTGGATTCTTCCCAGCTTTTAATATGAAAATAGTGTGTGATTCTAAGAAGTTAGATGGGATTTGGGCATTCTCTTGAAAGAAAAAATTAAATAGGGTTATGAGATAAGGTGCTATTACCTCGCTTAAATTTTTATAGAACTCGTTGGGGAGTGCATCTGGTCCTGGTGATTTTTCTAGTTTTAACCCAGATATTGATTGCAATACTTCTGATTCAGAGATTGGTGCATTTAAGTCACTTATAAAGTCCGCCTTGCCTTTTTTGATGGGTAAATCAACCCAAAAGCCTTCTTGCACAGCTTTATCTGATACCGACGGGGCATATAGATCTTTATAATAATGAAAAAATGAATCTAAGATTTCCTCTGTTGAGGTTATGAGGTTATTTCCAACCTGTAGGCTTTCAATCAAGTTTGATTGTCTAGAATTCTTTACTAGACTTGAAAGCATTTTACCAGCTTTATTTCCATATTTATACAGCCTAGATTGATATTTTAATTCAGATTGTATTGTTTGTGTAGTGAGAAAAGTATCGCGTTCCTTTTTTACTCTGATGTATTTGTTCCAATTACTTTTGCTAGAACTACTCAAATAAATATTGTATGCATTGATGACTGAGGCTACAAGTTGACTTTCTTTTTGTTTAGATTCTCGGGTTAATTTAGCTGTGTATGCTATGATTTCTCCCCTTAAGACCGCTTTAGCTGTCTCCCATAGGATTGCGGGATTGGATACTGAGCCTTCGTTTAATCTGTAAAATTCCTGTAGTCTAGATTTTAGCCAATCTCTGAATTTAATATTATTATTTAAATATTTGGGGTAAAAAAAACGTGAAGCTACTGAATGTTTCCTATGGGTTGGAATATCCAATGCTATTGGAGCGTGGTCTGATATGCAAATTTCTGCAATAGTGGCTTTTGCGCCTGCTTGGACACACTGATCATTTATTAATATGAGATCTATTCTGGAGAGGCTTTTAGTAGCCCTTGAATGACAAGTAAATGCCTTAGTATGAGGATTCTGTGTCCTCCAGATGTCTCTTACTGCTAGAGTAAGATATAGGTTTTTGAATAATTTCATTTCAAGGTTGTCTTTTTTTGTTTTTCTAAGTTTACCCCTATATCTGTATCTATCCGAAGAGAAACATGGGGCCATATTGAAATCGCCTGCTAGGATTAATTGACCCGAAGCGTGTCCCAGAAGTGGTAATCAATAATGTTCGGAGCATAAAGATTACAGATGGTATATATCGAGCCCTGAGATTTTATTTTTATGATCACATATCTACTATGCGGGTCAATTATAGTAAGTAATTTTTCATACATCAATCTCTTTCCCAGGAGAATCGCAACTCCTTTTTTTCTATCAGGTGATGGCGCCGCTATTACCTCAGCAATCCAGGAGTTCTTTAATTTTGTGGATTCCTCTGTATTTAAGTGCGTCTCCTGTAGGAGTGCTATAGTGGTGTTTAATTTCTGTAAATGAGATAGGATAGTTTTACGTTTGATCGGGGCAGTTATGCCCCCTATATTCCATGATGTGATTCTAATCATGTACTTCCTATACTAACACGGGGAAATGATCTTAACATTTGAGAGAGGGATAAGTTTGTTCTAGGTATAAATGAGGTTTAAGGAGGGGTGAGAGAGAAATAGAAAAAAAAGGGAGAAATTTAAATTGTAAGTCTTTATATAGGGAATAAGATAACATTTTTAATTCTAACGTAAGTAAATCAAACTTCCTGTCACTACTGTTTAAAGCCAAACTCTTCTAGCTTTTTTACTGCTTCCTCAGCAGAATCAAAAAAATATATTTGTTCATTATAAATTAACTTAAGTCTTGCAGGGTAAACAACAGTTGCTTGCCAACCTTCTTTAATAAGTTTCCCGCATAGCGGGGTAAGTTCTCTCCTTTTCCTGGAGGTCTCTATTGAGAAGTCCTGGAAAAGGAGGATCCTGTTGCCTTCAAACATAATTGGTTGGTTTTGTCTGAAGTGCTGTAAATACATTACTTTATCTTGGAAATTTAGGAACCTTGAAATAATTGGTCTAGGCCTATTTGAATTGGGTACATTGTCTGGAGGTCTCCCGATACGGTGCACTCTCTCTATAGTAAAAGGTAAATGATTTGGGGGAATTTTCAGTAATGAAGGTAGTGTTTCGATCATAAATTTCATTAGGTCTTCCTGTTTACCGGGATCGGGGACACCAATAATCCTCAGATTATTTCTCCTAGATCTATTTTCTAGGTCGTCTATTTTTGTTTGGAGTTTTTTAATCTCATCTTGGTTATTTTCTATCAGGGGTATGTAAATGTGTGTCGTGTCTTCAATGTCAGAGACACGTTGCTCAACTTCCTGAAGCCTGGTAGAAAATTGTCGTATTTCTGCTGTGAGAGATGCTAGATCTTGTTTAATCTCACTCCTTAAGAAGTCAAATTTTGGTGAGATAGCTTCTAATATATTAGCTACCAATTCTTGGTTATCTTGCGATGCTACATTTTTCTGGGATTTTTGTGGTGTACCTTCATTGGTGTTTTCAGTCAGAGTTTCTGGTTGGTTCTTGTTTCTACGATCTTTATTCTTGGTCGTCATGCCTGGATTATGTTTGGGGGTGACAAATTTATCCATTAAGTGGGGGGAGAAGTGAGGTGGGGGAAAATAAACAGTACCTAGGTGCGCAATTGTACACCCATGTGTGGGGTGACTGGGGTAAAAAGATTAGGTGTGGAGGGAAAGTGGGGTGAGGCTATTACAAGAAGTGAACTCCAAGTGCAAGTGAAAGTGCAAAAAAAAAAAAAAAAAAAAAAAGGAAGGGGTGATTAATTAGTGAATAAGACCAGGAAATGGCGATTAGAATATGTAGTTCTGAGAACCACCGTTTAAACGATATGCACCTCTCTTAAACCTCTAGGTGTCTCAACTATTTGGTAGATGAGCCCAATACCTAAAAAAACACCCTGTTATCTCTATTTATAATTTCTCTATTTATAATTAAAGAGATCCCTCAAGAGAAATTCTTTTGCTCACATTTATGGGATGGGATGGTTAATTGATGTGCAAGTCACTATATATATTTATTTACATGGGCTCTCCCTTAAGAGGGCCTATGATTTCTTAATGTCTATTGAAACAGGTTTTTGGTATCGCCCTCAACTCCCAATACAGTTTTTAAGCCTTCATTCCTATTAGGTTGCCCTCTATTCTAAACACAATGTATTGCTTAATTTGGGATCTTTGCTGGCCCTTTATGAGGACCACAAATATTGAAATTCTTTTTAAGTTTCAAGATGTCTTTGATATATGATAATTTTAACTATCAACTCTGAATCTTCCCTAATAGATTAGTTTAGGCCTGTAAGAGTCACTCAGAAGGACCAATAGAAAAAAAAAAAAAGAAAAAAAAAAAAAACACATAAAAAAAAAAACAACATTTTTTTTTCTCTTCCTTTACTCACAGTTATGCAATATACTCTTGTGTGTTTATGTATAAATCACTATATATGCCTATCTCTGTGTATATCATTAGTTCTATGGTCTAACCATGTCTGGAGTCAGATGATGAAGACTCCAGTCATTGAGCTAGATCCAGAGCTGTTACACTAGTTTCTTTTAGATCGGCTGCTAACCCTTTAAGGATTTAGATAGTCCTCCTCAGAAAAGAGATGGTTTGACAGAGAGTGAAAAATAACACATCAAGCATTAAACATTCACAAAAGGCCATAGACAGTATATATGCCACACGTATTAAATGTTAAAAATATAATGTTTGTCCTTATGTGTGAGGGGGGGGGGGGGGATAAGTCCAGATGCCTGGGAAAGTGATTCAAGTTAGTTCATGCACACTTGCAAAATTTGTCAAATTCTTAGATTATCTCAGACAGTGCTTTTAAGAGTCTTTTTCTTCTTTAAGCTTAGCCTCTTCTCTCTTCCCCTTTATTTCATCAGAGTTTTCTCTTTTTCCCCCCTATTCTCCATATGTTAATGTGATTAAAGATTCCCCTTGCGGGATAGGAGGTAGCGTCAGCCAGGTGGTTTGCAAGTGAATTAGCCCTCAGGGAACTTTTTAGCTATCTTCAAGCTTATTTAAATCTATGACTGTTATGTCTCTTAGGGATTTAATTCTTCCCCCCTCCGAACAACTTTTGAGCCGATATCCCACACTCACCCCTATGGCGTGATGATGTCCCAGGTAACGGCTCTTTCTTTCTTAACCAGGATTGGTACAAGAGGCAGAGGGTGGTTTCAAGGGTCTCCTTCGTGGTCTCCGCTAACTGGCGTTTTGCATCCGAAGTCACTAACTTCTCCTCTCCGCCGGGAAATCAAGGATTCAACTTGCCCTTCTCTCCTGGTGCCATAGACCTCAGCATTTGTACCTCCTCGCAGCACCGGTGGGAAGGCAAGATCAACTGAGCGATAAGGGCATTCCAGGAAAACGATCCCCAGCAAGAGCCAGAGTCTAGCCGCTCCCCACTCACAACACCGGTGGGCGGGGAGCGCGAGCCCAAGGACTGGGCAGGCGGAGTCAGACTGCGGGGAGCGCGATCCTGATGTGCGGGCAAAAAAAGCGTCTATCTGCAGGGTATGCTGGGGTCCAAGTACCTCAATTCCTCCTCACCGCAACAGTGGGGAGGCAGATCAACCCAAAGGAAGAGGTAATCCGGGTCTGCGGTTCTCCGTGTAAGGCTAGGTCGAGCAACTCCCCACTCGCAGCACCGGTGGGTGGGGAGTGCAAGCCCAAGGTGCAGGCTGGTGGCGTCTGACCGCAAGACCCGTTGGTGTGCAGATTAGTCCCAAACTATGTGAGAGGGGTGAGTGGAAAGCAACCGGCAGTAGAGTACAAGCAACGGGTGGAGGGTGGGTGTTGGATCACAAACTCTCACGAAGTCCGTTCTGAGAGAGGGGATCTTTCTAAAGGTCTTAGACCATAAAGGGAGCCTGGGGGATCCACCTTCTAGCCCAGGCTCCGAGAGCATGACATTTTAAGCAACTTTCTAATTTACTCCTATTATCAAATTTTCTTCATTCTCTTGGTATCTTTATTTGAAATGCAAGAAAGTATGGTTGTTCTTGCTGATTGGTGTATAAACTCATCCTCCAATAAAAAAGTGCTGTCCAGAGTTCTGAATAAAAAAAAAGCTTAGATGTCTTCTTTTTAAAATAATGATAGCAAGAGAACGGAAAAAAATTCATAATAGGAATAAATTAGAAAGTTGCATAAAATTGCATGCTCTATCTGAATCATGAAAGCAAAAAATTGGGTTCAGTGTCCCTTTAAAGCAAATGTTTGTGCTTCATGTCCCTGTGTCATTTGTCTCTTTTTGGCGCTGGATATATTTGTATAATCTAGGATATATACAGTGCCAAATGCTGCAGACCGCAGTCTTTTTTGAGTGCCAAATTGCACATGCCTAATAAAAACAATAACGTTTTTGGATGTGGCGAGTTTATCTGAAACGTCTTGTTAGTATTCTGAGGGTCTCTAAAGAATTTTATATTTCTAGAATTTTAGCTAGAGAGCTGTCTATCTTGCTGAGATTCTAGCTGTGAGGAAGATACCGATTACTCCAAAAAAATATTTTTGTCTGTTATTTTTCTCCATGTCTGCAAGTTTAGGCTGTGAGTGAAAACTGCATCATCAGTGTTGCGGTCACTTGTGCACATACCGATGATACCACATGCTCACTTCCTTGAAAGTTCTGGGAGGATCATCCTTACTGGATGCTTACAAGATGTAGATAGACTCACTCTAGACGAAGCTGGCATGTAGGATTATTCTTAGTTTATTAACCCATATGTTTTCTTTCATGATTTAGAAAGAGCATGCAATTTTAAATAACTTTCCAATTTACATCTAATATCTGGTTTTCTTCATTCTTTTGATATCCTTTGTTGAAAAATCATATCTAAATATGCTCAGTGGCTACTGAGCATATTTAGATATGATTTTCAACAAAGGATATCAAAAGAATGAAGAAAATCAGATATCCTTTGTTGAAAATCATATCTAAATATGCTCAGTAGCTACTGAGCATATTTAGATATGATTTTCAACAAAGGATATCAAAAGAATTAAGAAAATCAGATATCCTTTGTTGAAAATCATAGCTAAATATGCTCTGTAGATACTGATTGGTGGCTACATATAGATACCTCATGCGATTGGCTCGCCCATGTACATTGCTATTTCTTCAACAAAGGATATATAAAGAATGAAGGCGTATCAGATTCCTAGCCACTGCCTCACCAGCCTCTGAAGTCACCGCACATCACTGATGCAAGTTAAGCCTGCTCCCTGTGACACATTATCACTTCCCAATGTGCATATTATCTCACTCTTATTTGTTGAACATTGGTGTTGATTCCAATTATTCATATCCTGTTTATCTGTGTTTTTCTTCTCCTGATTTGTGTTTTTCTGAACAATCACAACCAAACGATAACACCATTTCTGTATTGGGAAAGTTCTGGATTGGATCTGAGCAGGTAGCGGGAAAATGATCCATACAATGTATGGACATTGACAGCAACACATCAAATTTAACAGACATTTTTGTCAATATTCCAAGATGATTTGGCATAATTGTATTATATTGTGCATGTGCAATATACTTTAAAATTGTCACACATGCCATTTTACATGTATATATTAATATATGGCCTATATTTATTACGAATATATTCAGCACTATTGTACAGTCCCTCTGTAGGTGGTAGGCAGACATTTAAATATGTACATTTATTTAATAACAAGATATGCAGGAAATGCAAGAAAACAAAAAATCACAACATTTAGAAATAGCGTTGTTCATGCTCTTAAATTTGTTTGGTTTTATTTCATACTTGCATTTTTGTGATTGTAAGTTACAGTAATTTCATCTTCTTAAACAGGATTTCTACCAGCAATAGTGTATTTGTAATTAGGATTTACAGTTTTAGTAAACACGTCATATCCAACGCCACTCTATCCAATTGCAAAATATGCAAACACTCCGTTAACGCATTTTAGATTTCAGTAATCAGCATCCATTATCAATAGTTCATGGTGCCATTCCAGGAAAATGGATACTGAATAATGTGGCAGTTATCAATATCAGCTGTGTTTGATTGTGATCACATTGTCAGTGATAAAAGGGTTGTTGATTTTTGGTAATGTTGACCAACTATGACTCATTGACATCCCAATTATGTTTCAAGGGACAGTCTAGTCAAAATTAAACTTTCATGATTGAGATAGGAAATGCAATTTTATCAACTTTCCAAATCACTTTTATCATAAAATGTGCTATGTTCTCTTGTATTCTTTGTTGAAAGCTAAACCTAGGTAGGCTTATATGATAATTTCTAAGGCCTCAGTGGATTTTGACAGTGTTTCACAGCTAGACAGTGCTAGTTCATATGTGCCATATAAATAGCATTGTGTTCACTCCCATGGAGTTACCTAGGAGTCAGCACTGATTGGCTAAAATGCAAGTCTGTCAAAAGAACTGATATAAAAGGCAGTCTGCAGAGGCTTAAATACAATGTAATCACAGAGGTAAAAAAGTATATTAATATAACCGTGTTGGTTATACAAAACTGGAAAATGGGTAATAAAAGGATTATCTATTATTATTATTATCGGTTATTTGTAGAGCGCCAACAGATTCTATGTATTTAAACAAGTAGACTGTCCCTTTAAGTATTCTTTTTTGAAACACAAGTTTAAAGGGTATGTAACAATCTGTTTTATTGTTGCAATAAAATAAAAATAAAAAACACTAAGCAGTGGGTTATACTCAATAGAAATTATTGCGATATGCATGTTTCATCATTTTAAATGGATTTTACCCTTTCTTTTAAAAATAAAAAACTTGTGCAGGGTCCATTACTTCCTGTCACAGCCCGACAAGGGGGTTGAAGTCTCTACGGGAAGGCAGAGTAGCAGTTATCCCTTTGAAGTGTTGCTAGGAAAATCTAATCTAGCTGCAGTCAGTTTATTGCCCGTGGACAACAGAGGATTTCTGCTACAAAATTCATGTGACAATAGACAACCTGTAGTTCTTTCATCAGCAGTGGTACACTAAGAATTTCTAAGCACTCATTTTGCAAGAAAAAAGTTAGTTGTTTGCTCTATTTTTGAATTGCTATAATTTTATTGTGTAATTTCACAGAGAGAGGCAAGCAGGCTAAGCACAATAGAACATTCATGAAATATGATTACACACTCATATTATTTTGAACAAACTGTCATGCACTGATACGTGTTCTAGCTTTTTTTGTCAGTATTCTACTTGGTGGTGACTATTCAAGCTGATCTTTCTTGTGTGAGATCTAAATTGTTTTCAGGAACTGAGGTATTTTTTTCTGAAAGACTTCCAACATTATATCTGCATATTGTGACTCTGCAATAATTTTAATAAGAGGTAAGCTTACTGTGTTAATATTTTTAGTTTTCTATATGAAAAATGAACAGTTAAAAAAAAGTTAAGAGCTCACTATATTTATTTTTGGAGGAGCACACAAAATTGTGGGCTATTTCAGAACATCCTGTAGCTACAAGACATAACCCTTAAGGTATAGGGGTTGCCAGCTGTCTCATATTATTATAAATCAGTTCAGTATTTCAACTGGCTGAGCAGTAAAATTGATGTAAAACACAGTGTACGTTGTCATCGAGCGGCCTCTCCAGCGTGCCTAAAAAAACACTTAAATCAATTAATACACAATTTCAGCAGCTTATGTTACACGATACATGGAGAACACTTCACCCCAATGATAGGGATTTCACGTTTTTCTCACACCCACACCAGTCTTATTCAAGAATAGATTGCATATTAGCAGACACAGTTAGTTTATCACTGGTGTACAACTCCACTATATCTCCACTTACCTGGTCTGATCACGCTCCAGTATTCTGCAATTTTAACTGGCCGGATAAACCAATTTTACCGTACATTTGGAAGTTGGAGGAACATCTTATTAAAGGGACACTATACTCAAACATTTTCTTTCATGATTAAGGTAGGGAATACAATTTTAAACAGCATTCCAATTTACTTCTATTACCTAATTTGCTTTATTCTTTAGATATACTTTAATGAAGAAATATCAATGCACACAGTGAACCAATCACAGGAGGCATCTTTGTGCAGCTACCAATCAGCAGCTACTAAGCATATCTAGATATGCTTTTCAGCAAAGAATATCAAGAGAATGAAGCAAAATAGATAATAGAAGTAAATTAGAAAGTTGTTTATAATTGTATGCTCTTTCTAAATCGTGAAAGAAAAAATTTGGGTTTCATGTCCCTTTAAAGACCCCATTCATAAAATAGAAATAGAAAGGGGGTTACAGGATTATTTTCAGATTAATAACACTGACCAGGTACGATCAACACATATATGGGAGGCACACAAATGCGTTATAAGGGGAACACTCATTAAACTTAACGCCCAAAGACGCAAGCAAAATAGACAATACTATAATTCATTAAGAGCCCAAATTTCCTACTGGGAAAAAGAACATAAAAAGACACCGACCTCAGTCAATTTACTCAGCTCACTAACAAAGGTGAGAAGCGACTTACATACACATCTACTTAAAGAAACCCAACTTAAATCTCTACGTCTCAAACAACACTACTTTGAACATGGGAACAAGCCGGGTTCCCTTTTGGCTAAGGCTCTTAAAAGACAACAACTCAAAACTTACATCCCAAGCTTATTAGATAAGACCGGCTCTCCTCATAAAGACAGTACCAACATAGCTGAAATCTTTAGACAATATTACTCATCTTTATATAATCTAAACCCAACACACATGCCAAATTCAGTAGAGAGTGATAAAGCAAAGAGGATCAGGGACATAGAGATGTTACTTATCAGATATAGAGATCCCGACATTGGACGCAGAAGATTTAAAAAGCCTAGAATCACCTATAACAAATGAAGAAATTCTGACATCTATTAGGGACATGCAAGTGGCAAAAGCCCAGGCCCAGACGGGTTCACCATGGCCTATTACAAAGCATTCTCCACACTCATAACCCCCTATCTATCCAACGTATAAAACCAGCTTCTATCAGAAGGAGGCTTTTCAAAACAAATGTTAGAAGCACACATAACAATACTTCCAAAACCAGGCAAAATGCCAAATAAAGCCGAAAACTTCCGACCAATATCCCTATTAAATTCGGACATTAAAATATATGCCAAAATACTAGCAACCCGCATAAACAAATTTCTTCCCAAACTTATCAACCCAGAGCAGGTGGGATTCATCATACCGGGTAGAGAGGCAAGAGATAACCCCCTTAAGGTGCTTCAGTTGATCTCATTTGTGCAAGATAAAAACATCCCGCATCATTCACATCAACAGATGCTGAGAAAGCATTTGACAGGGTGGCCTGGGATTTTCTCAGGGCCGCCCTGTCCAAAATGAATTTTAGCAGTAAATTAATTGAAATGATTTTTGCTCTATATACATCACCATCTGCAAGAGTAAAGGTCAATGACCTTCTATCAATCAGCTTCTCAATTACAAACGGGACCAGGCAGGGTTGCCCACTCTCTCCGATTTTATTCGCAATCTCAATAGAAATATTAGCATTAAAACTCCGAAAGGACCCATAAATTTCAGGAATTCCCGTCGGTAATGCAGAACACAAATTAGCCATGTACGTGGACAACATCTTGCTTACACTAACACTGAGATTTTCGCTACCGAAAGCCTTAAGAGTTTTTTAGTGATTACGGTAAACTCTCTAACTTCTCATTAAATGTAAATAAATCCGAATTCATGAACATAACAATGCAACCGGAAACTATGTTACAGACACTGTCGAACTGCCCACTATAACCACAGAAGGATAGAATGAAATATTTAGGGGTCTATCTTGCAACATATCAAGACACCTTATTCTTGGCTAATTATAAAGAACTCGCAAGGTCGTTGACAAATGATCTCTCGAGTTGGAAAAACAAAAATCTCTCATGGTTGGGCAGAATCAGTGTAATAAAAATGAACATCCTCCCACGCATCTTATATATCTTACAAACCCTCCCAATATCGTTACCACATGACTATATCGAGAAGTTACAGAAAACCATAGAAACATTCATATGGAACGGGATAAAACCCAGGACACATAAACGAACACTATATTTACCCAAGGAAGAAGGTGGGCTGGGGGTACCCAACCTTACACTATACAGACAAGCAATAGTGACACAAAGGCTAGTAGAATGGTGTGTAAACGATCAAGAGAAACACTGGATACAGATAGACAGATCTATACTGACCTCTAACAACCCAGGCTCCTTGGCATGGATAGTTAAAAAAGACAGACCGGCTATAGTAAACAAATATCCTCTGCTAAGGGAGTTTTTCGTTGTATGGGATAGGATAACACACACTTCATTGCACATCTCTACACCAGTATCACCACCTGACTCCTTACAAAAGTAACCCGGCTTTACCGCTAAAAATTATAAAAGATTATACACATGCAGGGTTCAAGATAGAGAATAATGCGTTTCACAGTTTATCTCATCAAAACAAGCTAAAAAGTTACACAGAAATTACTACTTCCAACATTGACCCATCACTGACTTGGCTATCATACACGCAAATAAAACACTTTCTCATGGGAGAAAGAGCTAGACACAGAACTTAAAAACATGGAATAAAATATTTATTAACACCAAAACAGCTTCTATCTCAGCCCAAGTGCAAGAAACAAATTACAAGTATCTATTGAGATGGTACCTCACTCCAGCAAGATTAAAGGTGATATACCCCCACACTACAGGTAGGTGCTGGAGAGGCTGCTCTGAGGCTGGAACTATACAACACATATGGTGGGATTGCCAAAAGCTTCAGGAATTCTGGACAAATGTGATAAATCACATGTGCAAAACACTAGGGGCTCTGGTACCAAGGGACCCAAAGATCTTATTATTTACCACCCTACCCAAGTTAAAAACTTTAGACAAACACAAGTTGCTGCTCACAATGATCAGCAGCACGAAGATCCTGATACCCAGGTACGGGAAATCTACAACGGTTCCGGCACTAGGAGACTGGATTGCACAGGTAGACCAACTCTTACAACTAGAAAGATACTATTATGTTAAAGTTGGGAAGGTGGAGACACATGAGTTAATGCTGAACACATGGGAGAATAGCAAAACATAATGACAGCCTCCTATAGTTTCCTGTCTCGTCCCCAGCTCCCCACACTCTATTAAAATTTCCCTTGCAAGCTGAGAGAGACTCTAGGATAGATAACCTTGTAGCCAGGGAATCACGGGGAACCAAAATGTATGTGGAGCTGTCATTCAGTATTAACTAACATTAATACGTCTTTATTATCGAATGTATAGTGACACGGCTTCTGTTGAAACTTAAGTCATGGTTGTAGAACACTAAGAATGGACAAACTCATTGATGCACAAACTGTCATAGTCATACCAGAGTATTAGAACCACGAGGGCAGCCTTCCCCGTGAGTCTCAGGCTGGTAAGGTGAATATAAAACCTGGAATTCAATACGCCTAATAAGTATCCAACTCAAGGATGAAGAACAGAAAGGACATCTTTTATAGGTGAATTACATAAAGAACGTATGCTCTCACATTAGACGGATCCAACTTAAAGCATTGGACTTGTTATCCATCTGTAGGTTACAATGGTTGCTCATACACTGTCCTTTTTACTTGTACATGTATTTCTATAAGATCAGTTGATGTTGTAACATTATTTTACCTTTTCTTTACAACAATAAGCTTTTTTGAAAACTTAAAAAAAACCCCAGTGTACGTTGTTGATTGAGTTTGATGTAAGCATATAGCTGGTATGGGTTTTACGGTTATTGGTAAAACAGAGAACTAATGTAGGCATATAAAAGGGGATGCAGTGCCAGGATTCTGATGTGGGCATATATATGGTACAGACTTTAGTGTCACGGTCTAATCTGAGGTGTTATATGTGCATATGGCTGATATAAGCAGCAGCACTATGGGGTTTGACCTGTGAATGGAGTCGTAATTAGACCTCAGATTTTGTCCAATCACCCACTGGTCGTCTAGTATGTTTTGTCCAAAAAGCTGTCAACCATAATCAGGGTGTTTGTTGGGATTACTGGAATTCTGACTTTGGAGTTAAACTTTTGTGTCAGCAGATTCTGGTGTCCTAAAGGAACCTGACTTAGGTTTTATTATTACATGAACTAATTATAGTCTTCAAAATCCCACTACCGCAAAGCAGCCTAACCTGGGCCTGGTTTATCGAATTAAGCCAGCATTGACTGGGGAATACACTGCAGTCACTGGAAATACCATTAAACTTCAGGAAGTAGAATCTTTGGAATTGAGCAGGAGAAAGTTTGCAGACAGAAGTAAAGTATAACTCATATAAAGAGATTCCTGAAAAATTAGAAGCATTTATGTCTCTGTATAACAGTATAGTTGTTTGCTACATCCAAACGAATGAAAAGTTGCCACACTCAACTCTGACCTGTTTACTTTGCACCCTGATTTTTACACACCTTGTGAAGTATCTGGCTCAACAACCTTTATGTGGAGGAACCTATGGAGGTGAATACCATTACAGTGTTGAAGAACCTTAGGTTTGTGTCTGTACTGTTTTTATTAAGGTCACTTATTAAAGAATTGTCCTATCCACAGGGAAACATCAAGGCTATTAAAGAATTCAGGAATTATCAGTCTCATAAATCTTCTCAAAATACTTATGTGACCATTTCATATGATTCTCATAAAACTTCTGTGCAATCCTTTGTTGGCTGTAAAATGACATTTTCAAAGCATTATTGGAAGATACAGGTCCAGGCCATCACAGTCAACATTTTAACATTTCAGGATTAATCATCCTTAATCATGCCATACTATTACACACCAAACATTGTTTAAATACACATCTGATCACCAACAATACAAGTGGATACCAAACCATATGTCACATAAAATGTAATTATTCTAATCTCATAGTGCCACCTAGTGGCTCAACACCATATTACATATAATTAAAATAAAAAACACCTATCAGTATGTATCAAAATGTATCAAAAAGCTGAGTTGCAAAGATGGAAAAATATTTTGCAACTATTTACAAAAAACAACAACATTGGCCTCTATCAAGCCGTTGACTTTCTTGCATTCGCTGCCGCGGACCTGGATACGTTCTCCAAAATTATCAAGAAAGCTGTCAAAAAGCCGCGCACCAAGTACGGAGCGGCGGACTGTTGTTAACTAACAGTCATCGATCTCGCTGCTCTTCGGGTTATTCGCAGATTTCTTAGTATACTGTCACTAAACACCCACACTATACTAAACTGTTTTACCACCTAAACTGCCGCTCCCGGACCCCGCCGCACCTAAATAAAGTTATTAACCCCTAAACCGCCGCTCCCAGAGCCCATTGCAACTCTAATAGAGTTATTAACCCCTAAACCGCCGCTCCCGGAGCCCACCGCAACTCTAAAAGAGTTATTAACCCCTAAACCGCCGCTCCCGGAGCCCACCACAACTCTAATAGAGTTATTAACCCCTAAACCGCCGCTCCCGGAGCCCACCGCCACCTACATTATATGTATTAACCCCTAAACCGCCGCTCCCGGACCCCGCCGCAACTAAATAAATTGTTTAACCCCTAAACTGCTGCTCCCGGAGCCCACCGCCACGTACATTATATTTATTAACCCCTAATCTGCCCCCCCTACACCGCCGCCACTATAATAAACATATTAACCCCTAAACCTAAGTCTAACCCTAAACCTAACACCCCCTAACTTAAATATAATTAAAATAAATCTAAATAAAACCTACTATTAATAACTCCTATTTAAAACTAAATACTTACCTGTAAAATAAACCCTAAGCTAGCTACAATATAACTAATAGTTACATTGTATCTATCTTAGGGTTTATTTTTATTTTACAGGCAACTTTGTATTTATTTTAACTAGGTACAATAGTTATTAAATAGTTATTAACTATTTAATAACTACCTAGATAAAATAAAGACAAATTTACCTGTAAAATAAAACCTAACCTAAGTTACAATTACACCTAACACTACACTATAATTAAATTAATTAAATAAATTATATGAAGCACAATATTAAGAAAAGGATTAAATCAATTTTCTATTCAATCAAAGAAGGACCAAGGCTGCACAGGGATCAAATGCTTTATTACTAAACATATACACAAAGGTTTCAAAAGGAATCCGGGTCGTCTATTCTCCACCCAAATTCCAAACAAGCAATACACACACAATATAAAAAAGCATGAGAGACGAACACCAGCTATAAATGCTATAAAGTTACAAAAAACTAAGCAAGATACTGCAGTATGCTACTAAAATCTACCAAAAACCAGCAGATAAAACACATACATATGCACATGTATCTAAAATGTACACATTGCTGCCAAAGAAATGAACTATGTGGGGCCCAAACAAAAGAGCAGCGTAAGTGGAAATTCAAAGTAGATTCCAGGCACTCAAGTGTATAAAACACGCTCTGGTATTCAATGTGAAATGACTTCCTTATTGCTGTTCAACCAAAACAGATGCGATAATTTCCACAGCCAGGCACTCAAGTGTTAATAAAACACCCTCCCGCTGCAAACATGCAAAACTTTAAATACAGTCCTCTTAGTATTTCATTGACTGTGTATATAAATCATTGCTTTTTCATCTGTGGTAAATTGGGGTTAAGTCCTCTTTATATCCACTGAAGTTCAATCTTATTGGCTGATACAATCAGCCAATAGGATTGAGCTTGAATTCTATTGCTGTTCCAATCAGCCATAGAATGCAAGCTCAATCCTATTGGCTGATTGCATCAGTCAATAGGATTTTTCCTACCTTAATTCCGATTGGCTGATAGAATTCTATCAGCCAATCGGAATTCAAGGGACGCCATCTTGGATGACGTAATTTAAAGGAACCGTCATTCGTCGGGTAGTCGTCGGTCTGGATGGATGCTCCGCGTCGGATGTCTTCAAGATGGAGCCGCTCCTCGTCGGATGGATGAAAATAGAAGATGCCGCATGGATAAAGACTTCTGCCCGTCTGGGGGGACCTCTTCTGCCCGGATTGGGATGAAGACTTCTGCCATCTGGAGGACCTCTTCTGCCCGTTGGATGAAGACTTCGCCCGGCTTCGTTGAGGACTTAGGCCCGGTTGGGTTGAAGAGCGTCTCAAGGTAGGGTGATCTTCAAGGGGGTAGTGTTAGGTTTTATTAAGGGGGGATTGGGTGGGTTTTAGAGTAGGGTTGGGTGTGTGGGTGGTGGGTTGTAATGTTGGGGGGGTATTGTATTTTTTTTTTACAGGTAAAAGAAGCTGATTACTTTGGGGCAATGCCCTCGCAAAAAGCCCTTTTAAGGGCTATTTGTAATTTAGTATAGGGTAGGGATTTTTTTTTAATTTTGGGGGGATTTTTTATTTTGGGGGGATTAGATTAGGTGTAATTAGTTTAAAATTCTTGTAATTATTTTATTATTTTCTGTAATTTAGTGTTTGTATGTTTTTGTACTTTAGTTAATTTTATTTTATTTAATTGTATTTCATTGTAGTTCATTTATTTAATTAATTTAATTATAGTGTAGTGTTAGGTGTTAATTGTAACTTAGGTTAGGTTTATTTTTACAGGTACTTTTGTATTTATTTTAGCTAGTTAGCTATTAAATAGTTAATAACTATTTAATAACTATTGTACCTAGTTTAAAATAAATACAAAGTTGCCTGTAAAATAAAAATAAACCCTAAGATAGATACAATGTAACTATTAGTTATATTGTAGCTAGCTTAGGGTTTATTTTATAGGTAAGTATTTAAATAGGAATAATTTATTTAATATAATTTATTTAATGCTAGGGAATATTTATTTAGATTCATTTAAAATTATATTTAAGTTAGTGGTGTTAGGATTAGGGTTAGACTTAGTTTAAGGGGTTAAACAATTTATTTAGTTGCGGCGGGGTCCATAAGCAGCGGTTTAGGGGTTAATAAGTATAATGTAGGTGGCGGCGGTGTAGGGGGGGCAGATTAGGGGTGTTTAGGACTTGGGGTACATGTTAGGGTGTTAGGTGTAGATGTTCCCATAGGAATCAATGGGATATCGGGCAGCAGCGAACATGAGCTTTCGCTGCTGTCAGACTCCAGGGTGCGATTGAAAACCAGGTACGCTGGGCCGGAAAAGTGCCGAGCGTATCTGCTAGTTTTTTGATAAATAGCAAAAGTAGTCAGATTGTGCCGAACTTGCGTTTGGAACATCTGGAGTGACGTAAGCATCGATCTGTGTTGGACTAAGTCCGGCGGGATCGTATGTTACGTCACTGAATTCTACTTTTGCCGGTCTGGTAGGGTTGGATAACTAAGGCGAATCAGGCTCGCCACAAATACGCTGCGGTATTACAGCGTATTTGCGGTTGACAGCTTTGATAAATAGAGGCCTATGTGGTCCTAAGTGGCAATCCAAATTCCAAAATACTTCTCTATGTTTTAATATAGTCTCCCAATCTCCTCCCCTCCATGTTTTTTTCACACCAAGCTGGCTAATTCCATGTCCAGCCTCTAGAAAATGTAAATAAATGGTGGCTTCCTTATTTCTGCATCTTGTATTTGACCGGTGCTCATTTGTTCTATCCTACACCTTCCTGGTCGTTTCCCCAATATACATTTTCGAACAAGGGCATTTAGTTTCAAGTATAATAATCAGTCATTTGATATTTGTGACCTGTTCTAGGATTAAAAACTCTCTACCTCTAATCACAGAGTTACAATTCGCACATCCTTGTTTTTTTTATGTAATATAACTGGCTCCCTTGTTTGCAACTTCCTATATTCTTCTGCAATACATTGTCTGGTCTGATGGCCTGGACCTAAAATGTTACAATAAAGCTTTGAAAATTTAATTGTGCTGTGGGAATTTCTCTCTATATTTGGATATTTATGGGGTGTATGCAGCTACCCTGTCCCGGATGTGCACATGACAAATAGTGTTGGTGAGGTGCTGTATTAATCTGTGTAAATACAACCCTTTGTTGACTCCCAGTTCCACCTAAATTCTAGTACTCATTAAGTATCATCCTCTGAAAGTGATGTATACTGACAGACAAGAAATCTATAGTTTTATCAAAAGTTAAACTCAACCTGTTTCTGTAACTGTGGAAATGTATTTATTCTAAGATGGTTTGATAGACACATACAGTCGTGGGGGAAAATAAAGTGCACCCCTCTTTGAATTCTATAGTTTTACGTATCAGGACATAATAAAAATCATCTGGTTCTTAGCAGGTCTTAAAATTAGTTAAATACAAACCTCAGATGAACAACAACACAAGACATATTACACTGTGTCATGATTTATATTAACAAAAATAAAGCCAAAATGTAAAAGCCATTTGTGAAAAACGAAGTACACCTTATGATTCAATAACTTGTAGAACCACCTTTAGCAGCAATAACTTAAGGTTATCATTTTCTGTATGACTTTATCAGTCGCTCACATCGTTGTGGAGGAATTTTGGCCCACTCTTCTTTACAACGTTGCTTCAGTTCATTTATGTTTACAGGCATTTGTTTATGCACAGCTCTTTTAAGGTCGCGCCACAGCATTTCAATCAGGTTGAGGTCTGGGGGCCTAGTTATCAAGCCGTCAACCTCAAATGACGCTGGAATTGCGCAGCGTATTTGTGGCGAGGCTGATTTGCCTAAGTTATCAAGCCCTAGATACCGCAAAAGTAGAATATAGTGACGTAAGCTTCGATCCGCCGGACTCAGTCCGACACAGATCGAATCTTACGTCACTACAGATGTTCCGAACACAAGTTCGGCACAATCTGACTACTTTTTTATCAAAAAACTAGCAGGTACGCTCGGCACTTTTCCAGCCCAGCGTACCTGGTTTTCAAACCACCCCGCCCTGGAGCGGGCGGATCCCATAGGAATCAATGGGAGTTCTGACTATAGCGAAAGTTCATATTCGCTGCTGCCAGACATCCCATTGATTCCTATGGGAGATGTCTACACCTAAGCACCCTAACATGTACCTCCGAGTCTAAACACCCCTAATCTGTCCCCCCCTACACCGCCGCAACTAAATAAACTGATTAACCCCTATAACCGCAGTTATTAAATAGTTATTTAATAACTATTCTAACTAGCTAAAATAAATACAAAGTTACCCTTTAAAATAAATATAAATCCTAAAATAGCTACAATGTAATTATTAATTACATTGT
This sequence comes from Bombina bombina, assembly GCF_027579735.1. Lineage (NCBI taxonomy): Eukaryota > Metazoa > Chordata > Amphibia > Anura > Bombinatoridae > Bombina > Bombina bombina. The sequence continues at coordinate 1,389,029,219 of NC_069499.1, forward strand.
AGCTAGCTTAGGGTTTTATTTTACAGGTAAGTATTTAGTTTTAAATAGGAATAATTTATTTAAGTATAGTGTAGAGTTAGGTGTAATTGTAACTTAGGTTAGTTTTTATTTTACAGGTTAATTTTCTCTTTATTTTAGCTAGGTAGCTATTAAATAGTTAATAACTATTTAATAGCTATTGTACCTAGTTAAAATAAATTGAAAGATGCCTGTAAAAATAAAAATAAAATCCCAAGATAGCTACAATATAATTATTATTTATATTGTAGCTATATTAGGGTTTATTTAAAAGGTAAGTATTTAGTTTTAAATAGATTAATTTAGTTAATAAGGAGAAATATTATTTAGATTTATTTAATTAATATTTAAGTTAGGGGGGTTTTTAGGGTTAGTGTTAGACCTTAGGTTTAGGGTATAATAATTTTATTACAGTGCGGCGGTGTAGGGGGGGCAGGATAGGGGTTAATAAATTTAATTATAGGTGGCGACTGGTGTAGGGGGGCAGATTAGGGGTTAATAAGTTAAGATAGGTTGCGGCGGGGTCCGGAAGCGGCGGTTTAGGGGTTAAACAATTTATTTAGTTGCGGCGAGGTCCGGGATCGGCAGGATAGGTGTTAATAAATTTATTATAGAGGGCGGCGATATAGGGGGGGCAGTATAGGGGTTAATAGGTATAATGTAGGTGGCGGCGGTATAGGGGGGGCAGGATAGGGGTTACTAGGTATAATGTAGGTGGCGGCGGTGTCCGGGAGCGGCGGTTTAGGGGTTAATACATTTATAAGAGTTGCGGCGGGGTCTAGGAGCGGCGGTTTAGGGGTTAATAACTTTATTTAGTTGCGGGGGGCTCCGGGGGCGCTGGTATAGGGGGTAGAACAGTGTAGTTTAGTGTGGGTGCTTAGTGACAGGCTAGCAATAAAGCTGTAAAAAAGCCGAAGAGCAGCGAGATCGGATGAGTGATAACTCTCACAGTCCGCTGCTCATCGCCCCGTACTTGGTGCGCGGCTTTTTGACAGCTTTATTGATAACTTAGGTGAAATTTGTCAGGTCCGCGGCGGCGATGGTAGGCGACTTAGGCGGGCGTATTGAACCGGCGAAGGCAGGTAAAGTAGACGCGTTGATAACTAGGCCCCCGTTTCTTTGTGCAACTTTTTAGTTTCGCAAAACAGTTTAACCACTAGCTCTGAGATCATTGGGTAAAAATTGTTGCGTAAAATTAGTGCAATTAAAAGCGGATTGCGAAAACACAATATAGCTTGCGCAAAAATGTTTAAGCCTCACTTGTAATCTAGCCACTATGTATAGAGCTTGTACAAGCTAATTTATATAAAAGAGAAAGCTGCCTTAAATAATGTGTTAGGGAAACAACAAACTAGTATGCAGAAGACACAAGTCCTATAAGACAGGTGGTCTTCAAACCAGTGTGCCGTGAGAGATCCTCAGGTGGCCGCGGCAGGACTGACAACAGTGCGGGGGTGTTTGTGAATGAAATGTCAATATGTCATGTATAGGTTTGTAGGAGGCATGGCATGACAGCACAGTACAGTGTGTATGTGTATATATATATATATATATATATATATATACTGTATTATAGGCTACAATGTGTGATTTTGTAAAATTTTGGGATGGTGGTGTGCCACAGGATTTTTAATGTAAAAAAGTGTGCCACGGCAAAAAAAAGGTTTGCAAATCACTGCTATAAGACATCAGTTAGAGATTGACGTTAGGCTATGGTTAACTGTTGCTCTCCACAATGTGAAAAGGGTGAAGCACAAACATAATTCCAAAACTGCTGCACTGTCCAAGGAGCAGCTTAAAAAAAAAAAGTGTCAGCAGATGCCAAGAGAGTAATAGAGGGTATCTCTTTTTATACAAGATAAACTGCAGGTCTGAGTATACACACAGTAGCTCTATAAAGGCATAAGGGAAACTGACAGAGCTGCTTAAGAAGTCAACCTTTCAAATTATGAAAGATATTTACCTACATAGTCAACAGGATGTAATCTCTGTGGTTTTGCAGTGCGGTTTTATAGTGGGGTTTTTATAATATAAGGAGAGTGATATCTCCAAGAAATCGGAAGGGCATTATACACATCAATTCAACCTTTAAGACTAGAGGCACTGTGCACTATTGTTGGTGTATGTATCAAAAAGACTCTGGAAGCATTTAAAGAAAACTGCATTAGGCTTTACTTGTACAGATGCATCAGCAATATTTAGAACATACCAAAGGACTTGTAAAACGATAGTCCTGCACACGACAGAGGAGGAAAACACAATAGAGAATAATAAAAACAACTTCCTTCCTTAAAAAGAATGAACAAGATCACAGATATAAACAATCAGCAATCTAACTGAACAGCGCCATCTACAGCCTTAATGTGTTCATACATGTGGTATAGTACATGCTGTTGTATTTCCCAACAGCTATATGTTACTGGTAATAATGTACCCTTATAAACTATATTTTGTACTAGCTAACTTTTAGGGTAGTAAAACCATATAGCCAAAAGGGTTTTACTGCAAATATATTTAAAAAAAAAGAAAGAGATTCTCAGCATACTGTAGATTAAGAGACCAAACCTATAGGCCACAAGAATAGTCCAGAAAATGTCACATGCTATCAACCTAAAACAAGACATTAACCATATAGTGAAGTAAAATATATTTAGCAATGATAGAATATATAATGGGTCCACATAAATACACACCCTCTGGCATATCAGACATTATAGTCCTTCATAGATTGTTAAGTCCTTGTGAGAAAGTCACAATAATAGAATGAAATGTAGATTCGTACAAGTTTGTCATGTTTTTGTTGTTGTTGTTTGTTGTTACTTGATTTTTTATTATATAGTTCAGTTAATTTCTGCAAGATTGGGAAATTAGACAGCAAAATGGGGACAGCCCGATTTATGACAAAAGAGTGTTAAACTTACGACATGGAACTTTAGTGTCCTTTAAAGAATCTCCACATCAGCCACGTATGGGACTCTTACAAGAGACGCAATGCAACACATGAAGTATAATGTGTTTTGATTTATACTGTTACCATTGTTATTGACATGTTTTTCACATGCAAGCTGTAATTCTCAATAAAAATTATATTTAAAAAATAAATAAATAAAAAACAAAATTTATGCTTACCTGATAAATGTATTTCTCTTGTGGTGTATCCAGTCCACGGATTCATCCATTACTTGTGGGATATTCTCCTTCCCAACAGGAAGCTGCAAGAGGATCACCCACAGCAGAGCTGTCTATATAGCTCCTCCCCTAAACTGCCACCTCCCAGTCATCTCGACCGAAGACAAGCAAGAGAAAGGAGAAACTATAGGGTGCAGTGGTGACTGTAGTTTAAAAAATAAAAACACCTGCCTTAAAATGACAGGGCGGGCCGTGGACTGGATACACCACAAGAGAAATAAATTTATCAGGTAAGCATAAATTTTGTTTTCTCTTGTAAGGTGTATCCAGTCCACGGATTCAGTCCATTACTTGTGGGATACCAATACCAAAGCTATAGGACACGGATGAAGGGAGGGACAAGGCAGGCGCTTAAACGGAAAGGCACCACTGCCTGTAAGACTTTCTCCCAAAAATAGCCTCCGAAGAAGCAAAAGTATCAAATTTGTAGAATTTAGAAAAAGTATGAAGCGAAGACCAAGTCGCCGCTTACAAAATCTGTTCAACAGAAGCCTCATTTTTAAAAGCCCATGTGGAAGCCACCGCTCTAGTGGAATGAGCCTGTAATTCTTTCAGGAGGCTGCTGGCCAGCAGTCTCATAAGCTAAGTGGATCATACTTCTTAACCAATAATGAAAGAGAAGTTGCTGAAGCCTTTTGGCCCTTCTCTGTCCAGAGTAGACAACAAACAATGCTGATGTTTGACGAAAATCCTTAGTAGCTTGTAAATAAAACTTCAAAGCACGAACCACGTCAAGATTATGTAATAGACGTTCCTTCATTGAAGAAGGATTAGGACACAGTGATCGGAACAACAATCTCCTGATTGATATTCTTATTAGATACCACCTTAGGATAGAACCCAGGTTTGGTACGCGCAAACTACCTTATCTGCATGGAAGATCAGATAAGGGGAATCACACTGTAAGGAAGATAACTCTGAAACCTCTTGAGCCGAAGAGATAGCTACCAAAAACAGAACTTTCCAAGATAAGAGCTTGATATCTATGGAATGCAGAGGTTCAAACGGAACCCCTTGAAGAACTTTAAGAACTAAATTTAAACTCCATGGCGGAGCAACAGGTTTAAACCACAGGCTTGATTCTAAACTAAAGCCTGACAAAACGCCTGAACGTCTGGAACATCCGCCAGACGCTTGTGCAAAAGAATAGACTGAGCAGAAATCTGTCCCTTTAAGGAACTAGCTAGACAATCCCTTCTCCAATCCTTCTTGGAGAAAAGATAATATCCTGGGAATCCTGACTTTACTCCATGAGTAACCCTTGGAATTCACACCAATGAAGATATTTACACCATATCTTAGATAGATTTTCCTTGGTGACAGGCTTTCCGAGCCTGAATTAAGGTATCAATGACCGACTCGGGAGAAACCCACGTTTTTGATAAAATCAAGCGTTCAATCTCCAAGCAGTCAGATGCAGAGAAATTAGATTTAGATGGTTGAAAGGACCCTGAATTAGAAGGTCCTGCCTCAGCGGCAGAGTCCCATGGTGGAAGGGATGACATGTCCACCAGATCTGCATACCAAGTCCTGCTTGGCCATGCAGGTGCTATCAAAATCACTGAAGCTCTCTCCCTGCTTGATCTTGGCAATCAGACGAGGGAGCAGAGGAAACGGTGGAAACACATAAGCCAGGATGAAGGACCAAGGCGCTGCTAGAGCATCTATCAGCGCTGCCTTGGGATCCCTGGACCTGGATCCGTAACAAAGAAGCCTTGGCGTTCTGACGAGACTCCATGAGATCCAGTTCTGGTTTGCCCCAAAGTTGAATCAACTGTGCAAACACCATCCGGATGGGAGTTCCCACTCCCCCGGATGAAAAAGTCTGTCGACTTAGAAAAACCGCCTTTCAGTTCTCTACTCCTGGGGATATGGATAGCTGATAGATGGCAAGAGTAAACTTCTGCCACATAGAATTATTTTTGAAACCTCCAACATTGCTAGGGAACCTCCTTGTTCCCCCCTTGATGGTTGATGTAGGCTACAGTCGTGATATTGTCCGACTGAAATCTGATGAACCTGACCGCAGCAAGCTGGGGCCAAGCCTGAAGAGCATAGAATATCGCTCTTAGTTTACAGAATGTTTATCGGAAGGAGTGCCTCCTCCTGAGTCCCATGAGCCCTGAGCCTTCAGGGAGTTCCAGACTGCACCGGAGCCCAGAAGGCTGGCATCTGTCATTAGTATTGTCCAAATCTGGCCTGCGGAGGGTCATACCCTTGGACAGATGGACCCGAGATAGCCACCAGAGAAGAGAATCTCTGGTCTCTTGATCCAGATTTAGTAGAGGGGACAAATCTGTGTAATCCCCATTCCACTGACTGAGCATGCAAAGTTGCAGCGGTCTGAGATGTAGGCGGGCAAACGGCACTATGTCCATTGCCGCTACCATTAAGTCGATTACTTCCCATACACTAGAGCCACTGAAGGCGAGAGAGTAGTAATAAAGAACAACGGCAGGAATTTAGAAGTTTTGACAACCTGGCCTCTGTCAGGTAAATCTTAATTTCTACAGAATCTATCAGAGTTCTAGGAAGGAAACTCTTGTGAGAGGGGATAGAGAACTCTTTTCTTCATTCACTTTCCACCCATGAGACCTCAGAATGTCCAGCACAATGTCCGTATGGGGACCTGGCGATTTGAAAATTCAACGCCTGTATCAGAATGTCGTCTAGGTAAGGGGCTACAACTTTACCCCGCGCCTTAGGACCGCTAGGAGTGATCCCTAGAACCTTCGTAGAAGATCTTGGTGCCGTAGCTAACCCAAAGGGGAAGAGCCACAAACTGGTAATGCCTGTCTAGGAAGGGCACCTGAGAAACCGATGATGATCTCTGTGTATCGGAATGTGAAGATAAGCATCCTTTAAGTCCACGGTAGTCATATATTGACCCTCCTGGATCATAGGTAGGATGGTTTCTCCAATAGTCTCCATCTTAAAGGATGGGACCCTGAGAAATATTTGTTTAGGATCTTGAGATCTAAGATTGGTCTGAAAGTTCCCCTCTTTCTTGGGAACTACAAAACAGATTTTGAATAGAAGCCTTGCCACTGTTCCTCCTTTGGAACTGGTTGGATCACTCCCATAACTAGGAGGTCTTGAACACAATTGTAAGAATGCCTCTCTCTTTATCTGGTTTGCAGATAATTGTGAGAGATGAAATCTCCCTTTTGGGGGAAGAAGCTTTGAGTCCAGAAGATATCCCTGGGACACAATTTCCAACGTCCAGGGGATCCTGGACATCTCTTGCCCAAGCCTGGGCGAAGAGAGAAAGTCTGCCCCCCTACTAGATCCGTTTTCCGGATCGGGGGCTGATCTTTCATGCTGTATTAGAGGCAGCAGCAGGTTTTTTGGCCTGCCTTTCCTTTGTTCCAAGCCTGGTTAGGTATCCAGACCGGCTTGGACTGGGCAAAATTTCCCTCTTGTTTTGTATTAGAGGAAGTTGAAGCTGCACCACTCTTGAAATTTCGAAAGGAACGAAAATTAGTCCTGTTTTGGTCCTTAATTTTTTGGACCTATCTTGAGGAAGGCGTGACCTTTTCCTCCAGTTATATCAGAAATGATCTCCTTCAGTGCAGGCCCGAATAGGGTCTGCCCCTTGAAGGGAATATTGAGAAGCTTAGACTTTGAAGTATCGTCAGCTGACCAGGAATTAGAAGCCATAGCGCCCTACGCGCCTGAATAGCAAAACCTGAGTTTTTAGCAGTTAGCTTGGTTAAATGAACAACTGCGTCAGAAACAAATGAATTGGCTAGCTTAAGAGCTTTAAGCTTGTCGAGGATATCATCCAATGGGGTTTCTAACCTGTAGAGCCTCGTCTAGAGACTCAAACCAGAAGGCCGCAGCAGCAGTGACAGGACAGGGGCAATGCATGCAAGGGGCTGGAGAATAAAACCTTGTTGATAAACATTTTCTTAAGGTAACCCTCTAATTTTTTGTCCATTGGATCTAGAAAAGCACAACTGTCCTCGACAGGGATAGTTTGTACGCTTCGCTAGGGGTAGAGACTGCTCCCTCCACCTTAGGAACCCGTTTGCCATTCCCTGTGTAGCGGCATCTATAGGAAACATCTTTTAAAAACCGGAGGGGGAGAAAACGGTACACCTGGTCAATCCCATTCCTTAGTAATAATTTCTGATAACCTCTTAGGTATTGGAAAAACATCAGTGTAAACAGGCACTGCATAGTATTTATCCAATTTACACAATTTCTCTGGGACTACAATGACGTCACAGTCATCCAGAGTTGCTAAAGACCTCCCTGAGCAACATGCGGAGGTGTTTCAAGCTTAAATTTATATGTAGACATCTCAGAAATCAGGTTGCAGTGTCTTCCCTGAGTCAGAAAAATCACCCACAGATAGAAGCTCTCCTTCTTCGGCTTCTGCACATTGTGAGGGTATATCAGACATAGCATTTTACAGTGTGTATAACAGACTAAAAATAGCAATTGCACCCCACTTGCAAATGGATGATTAACCCCTCAGGCTCAAAAACGAAGCAAAAAAAAAACGGTATAAACCGTTATAACAGTCACAAGCAAACTGCCACAGCTCTACTGTGGCTCCTACCTTCCCATAAAACGACTTTTGTAGGCACAAAAACCCTTTACAGAGGTCCAATATGTCAGGGGACTCCTTCAGGGAAGCTGGATGTCTCAGAATGTAAAAACAACTGCGCAATTAGAGCGCGAAAATAGGCCCCTCCCACCGATGTACTCAAAGTGAAAGGGCCATAAATAACTACTCCTAGGAGAAATCTAGTCAGCCATGTGGAAAACTAGGCCCCAAATAAAGATTTATCACCCTCAGTAAAAAAACGTTCTTTATATATATGCAAACGTTTTACATACTAAGCCATAATAGAAAGTAATATGAATATTACCCTTTACTGCAAGCATGATGCCAGTCGTTTATTAAATCACTGCAATCAGGCTTACCTTAAATATATCAGGCACTGTCAGCATTTTCTAGTTCTTATCATCCCTCTAGAAAAAAATATACTGAACATACCTCAGGGCAGTTAATTCTGCAGCCGTTCCCCCAGCTGAAGTTTCCCCATACTCTTCAGTTTATGTGTGAAACAGCAGTGGACCTAAGTTACAACCTGCTAAGATCATCAAAACCTCAGGCCAAAACTCTTCTTCTAATTTCTGCCTGAGGTAAAAAACAGTACAACACCGGTAACCGTTTAAAAATAACAAACTTTTGATTGAAAGATAAACTACACTAATTCACCACATCTCTCTTGATACTTCCCTTGTCGAGAGCTGCCAAGAGAATGACTGGAGGTGGCAGTTAGTGGGAGGAGCTATATAGACAGCTCTGCTGTGGGTGATCCTCTTGCAACTTCCTGTTGGGGAAGGAGAATATCCCACAAGTAATGGATGAATCCGTGGACTGGATACACCTTACAAGAGGAAATGTAGATTCAAACCATAATCCCATAACTTCTTAAATCGCATCTGTCCTGCAGCTATGTCCTAAAGAAAAATGTGACAGTTAGAGGTTGCCCTGTAACTGGACTCTAGGTATTTTAGCCTACTCCATGTCTCCATGACGCTATGATCGCCCCCGAGCAGCAGAGGCTCCAGGGCTTGTTTCGGACACCAACGGATGTAATAGCCATGGCGAAAATCAGGGCAAGCACACTCTGATCTCTATTAGCTTTGCAGGATGCTAGAGAGGGAGCAAGGTGGTGGGGCTCCGTGACAGAAGGTATCTGGGTAAGCAAGCCTTTAACACATTAGTCCATCAAACCTAAATCCCTCGCTTCTCTAGGCTTGTAAGGATTCCCCATGAACCATGCAGAAGATTAGACACCTCTCTGATACTGTGAGCTACTTTTACCCCATTCTGGGGCGTCAGCCACAGTCCCTCCGACTGGGGCGGACTGGGGCAGATATTAAAGGATAAGTGTCCCTCTCTCGTAATGGTATCTATTAAATAGAAAGTAGGATCCATCTCAGTAAAAGAAGATTGCATTCTCAACTGGTTAACATTACAGGGAGCAGTAAAATCCATCTCCTATGCCATTTTAGGCTCATTAATTATCCCCTTCTGTATACTGATCTCTTGTTATTTGTATTAATTGATCAAATCTATTGTGCATCCTTTGTTTAACATTTTGCAAGCAGCACATGCATTGTGAAAGTTCCTCCATGTTTAAAGATCAATAGAGAATTTAGTGTTGTACTTTATCAGTTCATATGCAACTGCTCAACCAAGGGGGACCGGGGGGGGGGGGTAGAGAGCCAAGATCCAAAAGAAAGTGCCACCATCAGAGATCTTGGTCACTTATACAGCAAATAATAAGTCATATGGAATATGAATATAAGTCACCCAATTCAGAGCTTATGAGCGTAGATGCTGCTATTATCATAAGATAGACAGTGAATATCATAGATTTCTCCACAAGCTCCAGTTATTGCAGCCATACTCAGTCGCTGCCTAGACCAAAATCTTGATAATTTTTGTTTTTGACTACAGTATCTGTTTAAGGTCATATGTTATTCAAAGCAACACAACAGAAATATCTTGTGTTTACTGTTCCTTTAACAATACTTGAGTCTAGTCCAAGGCAATGCATAATATGAAAATTAATTTGTTGTAAGGAAGAGCAAGTTTTACTAAAATCATAAGCTACATTTACTGCTCCACCCTGGTATATTGCTTTAGTCACCTCTAATTTGTTTGTCTTTATGGTCATTAAAGGGACATTGCAGTGAAAAATTTACATGCTCTAATTTGTTAGAACATGTAACATAAGTACTGCTGCCCCTGCAAGTCTATGCATTTAAACCAGCAAAAAAATAGGTTAAATACATAGTTAAAGAAGCACTCTGCAGAAAAACAATGTTCCTTTAAAAGAATTTACATCAATAAAAAAAAAAAAATCATTTCACTGATATTTTGAAAAATACTATTTTCACCACCTGTGCTAGTCATTCTGTGTCACAAGAAGTACTTTTCCTAATTAACGGATTAGTCTCCCCACCCCAATATCCTTACCTACATAGTAACATAGAAGATGAGGTTGAAAGAAGACAGAAGTCCATCAAGTCAACCTATACAGAGACTACCTGATGTACACAAAGAATGCTGACATTAAACAATTAGGGCAAGATTACAAGTCACGCGGCAAATCAGTTGAGAAAACTCAGTGCGCATTCTGACTTTTTCGCATTTGGGATTGCGCAGCTACTACAAGTTGAGAAATAACTTATTTTGCGCTTGCGTTCAGCCACGTAATGCAAATTGCTCGTTCACCTATTTCCCATAGAAGTAAATGGAGAAGACAAATAGAAAAAGAAAAACAACAACACAAAAACCCTAATCTGTTGCACAAATCCCAGGACGCATTCTCCTCGAAAAGTGCACATGAAAATGCGAATATTTCATATTGCGAAAAAATTATATTTCTCCATATATGTGATTGATTTTTGGACAGATATATCCTATTTATAGCGAGATATGTACTGTATATGAATAAAAGATGTCTAGATATCGCAAGATCTAATATGCGAATATCTCTTTAAAAATACATCTCAGATATTGCTTAATGTGCATAAGATTCTAATGTGAAATATTTTCATTATCCTCCATAGTTTAAACATGTATCTATACATATAAATCAAATGTTTCTCTATGTATGACAATGTAAATCTCTGCATCTGCTTTTTTCTCTAACACGCAAGATCTCAAATCTTTGAAGTCCAATATTTTTTTTAAATAAAATTTATTAAAGACAGTGTTATATATAAATGTGAAAGTGTACTTTGTAATGTAATTTTAAGTGTTTCGTGAAACTTTTTGTTGTGCAAAACTGTTAACTACAAACACAGATAGTAATTGTTGCGTACAATGCGAATCCACGCACGCAATAGCCTTTTTTCAAAACTTGTAATACTGCGCAATTGGAAATTTGATTGCGAAAAGACCACATTGCGCACGCGGGAAAACTCATAAAGCGCTATTTGTAATCTTGTCCTGTAGGAAAGCTGAGCCATTTAACAGATGGCAATCGTTTCACTGAATTCTGTCTTTAGCCAGGAATTGTAGAACAACACAAATCTTTCAATATTGCTGTACATAAATCCACATAGGGTTCAAAATCAGCAACATTTTGGGCTTAATGTGGACAGTAAAGTCGAAATTAAACATTCATAATTCAGATAGATCATACAATTAAAAAAAAAATCTGATTCTCCTCTATTATTAAATTAGCTTGGTTCTATTTTAATCGTTTGTTGAAGATTAAATGTAAGTAGGCTGCTAAGAGCTCATGAGCATGCACCTGTCTTTAGCACTCCATCGGCTAGATTCCGAGTTTTGCGTTTATGAGGGGTGCGGTACTAAACGTGCACGTTATTCTCACCGCTCACTTTCCTACAGCGCTGGTATTACAGGTTTTTCTAAAACCCGGGCGTTAAAAGACAAGAAAGTGAGCGTAGAGGCAAAATTGTGCTCCATACCGCACTCCAATACCCAGCGCTGCTTAAGTCAGCGGGTGAGCTGGTTGTAATGTGCTCGTGCACGATTTCCCCAGACAACATCAATGAGGAGAGCCGGCTGAGAAAAGTCTAACCACCTACAAAAAAGCAGAGGTAAAGCTCAGTAACGCAGGCCCCATTGATTCCCTATGGGAAATTAAATTTTAGTTTACACCTAACATGAACCCCGAGTCTAAAACACCCCTAATCTGCCACTTTATTAACCCCTAATCTGCGGCACGCCTAGATCACCGACACCAACAATGATACTATATTAACCCCTATCTGCCGCTTCCGGACATTGCCGCCACTTACATTATACTTATGAACCCCTAATCTGCTGCCCACAACATCGCCGACACCTACATAATGTTATTAAACCCCTAATCTGCCGCCCCAACACCCGCCACCCAATATAATAAACAAATAACCCCTAAACCGCTGTACTCCCCGCGATCGCAAACACTAGTTAAATATTATTAACCCCTAATCTGCAGCCCCCTAGACATCGCCGCCACCTACCTACATTTATTACCCCTAATCTGCCGCCCCCAACTTCGCCGCCACTATATTATATTTAATTAACCCCTACAACCTAAGTCTTACCCTAACCCTAACACCCCCTAACTAAATATAGATTAAAATAAATATAAATAAAACCTACTATCATTATTACTATATACTAACTACCTAGCTAAAATAAATACAAATTGACCTGTAAAATAAAACCTTACCTAAGTTACACTAACACCTAACACTACACTACAATTAAATAAATTCCCTAAATTAAATACAATTAACTACATTCAATTACAATTAGCTAAATTACAAAAAACAAACAAACACTAAATTACAGAAAATTAAAAAACAAATTACAAGGTCTTTAAACTAATTATACCTAATCTAATAGCCCTTTAAAAATAAAAAAAAAGCCCCCCCCCAAAATAAAAAAAAAACCCAGCCTAAACTAAACTACCCTTAAAAAGGGCCTTTTGCTGGGCATTGCCCAAAGAAATCGGGCCTTTACGTGAAAAAAATACAAACAAACCCCCCACCAGTAAAGACCCAACCCCCCCACACAACCAAACCCCCCCCCAAATAAACCCTAACTAAAAAAAACCTAAGGGTCCCCATTGCCCTGAAAAGGGTATTTGGATGGGCATTGCCCTTAAAATGGCATTTAGCTCTATTGCTGCCCAACAAGCCCTAACCTAAAAATAAAACCACCCAATAAACCCTTAAAAAAAACCTAACACAAACCTCCTGAAGATCCACTTACAATTTTGAAGATCCCGACCATCCATCCTCAACGAAGCCAGAGAAGTCGCTCATCGAAGCCGGCAAGGAGTCCTCAACGAAGCCGGGAGAAGTGGTCCTCCAGACGGGCAGAACTCTTCATCCAGACGGCATCTTCTTATCTTCATCCATCCGGCGCGGAGCGGGGACCATCTTCAAGACATCTGGCGTGGAGCATCCTCTTCCAACGACGACTACCCCGATGAATGTAAGGTACCTTTAAGTGACATCATCCAAGATGGCGTCCCTTAGATTCTGATTGGCAGATAGAATTTCTATCGCCAATCGGAATCTAAGGAACGTCATCTTGGATGACGGTCACTTAAAGGTACCTTCATTCGTCGGGTAGTCGTCGCTGGAAGAGGATGCTCCGCGCCGGATGTCTTGAAAATGGACCCGCTTCGCGCCGGATGGATGAAGATAGAAGATGCCGTCGTGGATGAAGACTTCTGCCCGTCTGGAGGACTACTTCTCCTGGCTTGGATGAAGACTTCTACCCGGCTTCGTTGAGGACTTCTTGCCTGCGTCGATGAGGACTTATCCCGGCTTCGAGTGAGGATGGATGTCAAATCTTCAAAACTGTAGAGTGATCTTCAGGGGGTGTAGGATGTTAAGTTTTTTTAAGGGTTTATTGTGTGGGTTTTATTTTTTAGGTCAGTGGGCAGCAATAGAGCTAAATGCCCTTTTAAGGACAATGCCCATCCCACATGCCCTTTTCAGGGCACATGGGGAGCTTAGGTTTTTTTAGTTAGGGTTTATTGGGGGGTTGGTTGTGTGGGTGGTGGGTTTACTGTTGGGGGGTTGTTTGTATTTTTTTTTCAGGTAAAAAGAGCCGGATTTAGCTAATTGTATTGAATTTGGTTAATTGTATTTAATTTAGGGAATTTATTTAATCGTAGTGTAGTGGGTTAGGTGTTAGTGTGTCAGATCCTCGGTGTATCTTGTACTGTTTCTTTAAGTTTTCCTTGCTTCCCTATAAAACCCCTCAGTTTCCCTAACACATTGCTGGATTATTGTTGGACATCGACGCAATGTGGTGTCCTATTGAACCAATCCGGTTCTTACCCGTCAGGAATCTCGCTACTCTCGCGTGTTACGCTACCTCTCCCAAAGCTGCTGCTGATTCTCTCCCACACACTGATTCCGCTTGCAAGCCCAACCACGTCATCAGCTACGGCCGCAACACAGACCGCTCTCACGTAGCCAGGCAAGCTTGCACGGACAACACAGCAGGAGACTGTCACGCTGTACACAGACTGAATCTCTGGATTACCGCAGCAGGTCGTGAGTGAATCTCTGGATTACAGCAGCAGGTCATATCATAGTAACTGTTAGAGAACTTGTATGCTTAACTCTACGGCTTTACATATATTATACTAACCTAACCTCTGAGACGTTTAGCTCTGAGACGTTTACTCCATACATCCTTGCCTAAGCTAATTTATTCCTGTCTCCAGTGACAGAGAATCCTTATTGCATCTGGCAAATATAAAGACAGAACGGTTGACATAGACAACAGCAGATTGTTGTTAACCTGTCTGTCACATTTACCACTTTTATTGTGTAAAACACTAATACCTTTTACTATAAAAAGCTCTAAACCAAGACTGCTTATAGCAAACCCTCATATTTAGAGGCATATCATAAGTTATTTGTTACATAATAATCCAGCCTAAATTTGTAGAGGTTGCAAGCAGTTATGGAATTGAGTGACATAGCAAATCAAGTCACAGCTCTTACACAGCGACTGGAAAACGTCACTCAGTCTAATCAGGGAATTGGCAAAACTGAGAATCAATTGTTAAAAGACTGTGTTAGAGAAATGTATGCAGCAAAAACCCACGCAACCAGAACCCCAGGTATCATTGGCTTATAAGTTTAGTGGTAACAGGCCAATTTCAAAGAATTCAGAAATTGCTTGTTTACTCTTATTTGAACTCAAACCCAAAACCTACAATTACAGATCGCCTTAAGGTCCTAACCATAATTTCCTATTTAAGGGCGAGAGCCCCGCATTTGGGCTGACAGTCTATTTGAAAACCAAAATCCTTTATTGGATTCTTTACAAGATTTCCTAAATGGCATTCTCATCCTTGTATGAGTGATCCTTTCAAGCAGGAAATCTGCTGAGACTTCACTCAGGGCCTTGAAACAAGGCAGACACCCTGTGGAAGATTATTTTCACAGTTCAAGATATACGCCATCGAGTCTAAATGGAATGAGGCATCACTAAGACACCAATTTAGATTTGGGCTCAGTGAAGATTATTAAGTGATGAGTTGTCCCGCACTGGGGGTACCAGAGAGATTGGAGGATTTATGCAATCTCTGTATCACTATAGACAGACCGTCTGTGGGAACGTAAACAAGAGAGGTCTAACACCTCAGCATCCTATAAGAGGTACCACACCCTCTTCCTCAAATCCCAGAGGAGACTGAAACACCTATGGATGATAGGTTTTATGCGTGGACCTCTCTCTACTGACGAGAAAAGTAGAAGACGGGCGTTGAGATTGTGCATGTACTGTGCATCCCCAGAGCATGATGTGAATACTTGTCCACTTCTAAAAAAGACAAAAGCTGAGTAGCCGTGACAAATTTTTCAATACACTTAGCCTCTCTTTAAGTAAACATTCTCATATAACATTACCTCTTACTTTACAGTGGGACCTCCACCACATAGAAGGTGAGAGGCTCTTATTGATACAGGGGCATCTTCAAGTTACATCGCTATACAGTTTGTCATATTAAATAAAATACCCTTCCTAGCAAAACAGTCTTCTGTCTCAATTAATTTGGTTGATGGGTCCTCTCTTTCCACAGGTCCTATAACTCATCAAACTACACCCCTACTACTCTGTACTAGTTCTGGTCATAGGGAATCAATAAGTTTTGACATAATTCCAAGTCCACTATACCCAATAATCCTTGGGTTATCATGGTTACAGGTACACAAACCAAACTTCGACTGGCAACATATGACAGTTGACTTAACATCATCATATTGCACTCAGACCTGTTATCCTCTAGATAACATATTACTCACAACTACTGAAACCTTACCCAGAGAATATGAAGATTTTCAGGACGTGTTTAATAAAATCGAGGCACAGGTTCTACCACCCCACAGGTCATACAATTGCCCCATAGACCTTCTACCTGGTGCAACAATCCCTATAGGTCACATATATCCGCTATCAAAACCTGAATTAGATCATTTAAAGTTATACCTACAAGAAAATCTAGCAAAAGGTTTTATAAGACCATCCACTTCCCCAGCTGGGGCTGGTATCTTTTTTGTTAAAAATAAAGATCAGTCTCTCAGGCCCATAAAAGACTATAGAGAGCTAAACAAAAGAACGAAGAAAAACCGATACCCACTCCCACTTATACCTGAACTCATAGAGAGGTTACGCACTGCCAAGGTCTTTACAAAATTGGATCTCAGGGGTGCATACAACCTCATACGAATGAGGGCTGGAGACGAATGGTTGACAGCTTTTAGAACCCGATATGGCCTTTATGAATATACTGTCATGCCATTCGGCCTTTGTAATGCTCCAGCAACATTTCAGTGTTTTATTAATGATATTTTCCATGATATTCTAGACAATTTTGTAGTTGTATATCTAGATGACATACTCATTTTCTCTGACTCCCAACAACAACATCTCACACATGTCAGAACAGTTTTAGCACGTTTACGACAACATAAATTGTACGCTAAATTAGAAAAATGTGAGTTTAACAGTTCTAGGTTCACATTCCTAGGTTATGTCATCTCCAACACTGGAATCATGATGGATGACTCAAAGATTTATGCTATAACACATTGGCCAACTCCAAAATCCAAGAAGCAGGTGCAGAGGTTTCTTGGCTTCGCCAATTTTTACCGAAAATGTATTCACAATTTCGCACACACAGCCAAACCTCTCACTGACCTGACTAAGACTGGAAAACCTTTTGACTGGACTAACGATTGCGAAAGGGTTTTCCAAAAACTGAAAAAAGACTTTACTACAGCACCCATATTACAGTTTCCTGACTCCAACTTGCAGTTTATTGTCGAAGTCGACGCTTCAGATTATGCTCTGGGGGCAATTCTATCGCAAAAAAAGACCCTTAGAGATAAGATGCATCCAGTTGCTTACTTATCCAGACTTATGGCACCAACTGAACGGAACTATCCCGTGGGGGAAAAAGAATTCCTGGCAATCAAATCTGCTTTTGAGCAGCGGCGACACCTTCTAGAGGGAGCTACATACCCTGTAATAGTAATAACAGATCATAAAAACATACAATATTTACAACAAAACAGAACCCTATCTGCCAGACAACTTCGATGGAATCTGTATTTCTCATGCTTCGACTTTAACATTACTTACCGTCCAGGAAGTCGTAACGGCAAGGCCGACGCACTATCCAGACGGGATTCCAGACCACCAAATGAAGAAGCCCCATCTACAGTCATTCCTAAATCTAAAATCCTCGGTTTACTTGTAACCTCACATCCGGAATTCCAAAACCTGTCAAACTCAAGATTCCTCGAAACCACTTCACCTTCTGCAAAAGAAACCGAATGGATTACACTATTATGGAAACCTACTTTATATACCACCTGAATATAGGTCTCAACTTCTTCACTGTTGTCACGACTCTCCAATGTCTGGACATTTAGGTCTTGGGAAAACTTTGGATTTACTACGACGACATTATTGGTGGCCAGCAATGACTTCTTCAGTTCAGAACTACATTACACAGTGTACAATCTGTGCAACATCTAAACCATCTCATCGGTTCCCAATCGGATTACTTCAGTCTTATCCAGTCCCTGAGACTCCTTGGTCACATATTGCAATGGATTTTATAGTCGACCTCCCAAGCTCGTTTTCTTATACTACAATACTGGTTGTGGTAAATCTCTTGAGCTTGAGTAAAATGGCACATTTTGTTCCAGCAGTTGGTTTGCCAACAGCTCAGGAGACCAGTGAAATGTTCATTAAAGAAGTATTTTGGTTACATGGTCTTCCCACGGTGATACTGACAGACAGGGGATCACAATTCACGTCACGCTTTTGGAAATCTCTCTGTCAAACTCTGCAAATCACTCAAAACTCACTACATCTTACCACCCTCAGACTAACGGGCAAGCAGAACGAACCAACCAATGGTTGGAGCAGTATCTTTGTTGCTTCTGTTCAAACCAACAAGAAACATGGGCAAAACACCTAGCCTTGGCAGAATTCGCCTACAATAATACCTCCAACTCCTCCATCCGTCTAAGTCCATTCTACATCAACTACGGTTTGCATCCAAGAATTTCCTACCTACCTTACTTACCTACCTCCAATCCGAAAGTGAATGACACTGTAAATGATATCTCCCAAACCTTCACTATTGCTCAACATAATATACAACATGCTCAAGCTTCACATAAAAAGTTCTATGACCTACGTCATACACCTCAACCCAAGTATCAAATTGGCCAACTGGTATGGCTTTCAACTAAGAATCTAAAACTGCATACTCCCTCAAAGAAATTGAGCAAACTTTTTATTGGACCATTCCCGATTGTGGATATTAAAAATCCTGCAACTGTTACTCTGCAACTTCCTGATGTCTATAAAATCCATCCTACTTTTCACGTTTCCCTGGTGAAACCTTGTCTTTCGGACAAAGTAGCTTTGAACTCAGTCTCACATAATGTGTCACAAGATCAAGAATATGAGGTGCAGTCAATCGTTGACTCGAGACGTCGGAGGGGAGCTCTGGAATACCTGATTCATTGGAAAGACTTTGATCATTCCGAAGATTCCTGGGAACCAGCTACATCTGTATCTGCACCAAGGTGTGTTTCCTTATTTCATCGACGAAACCCCGACAGACCTGCACCATGAACCCTCATAGTGGGTTCCTTTTGGGGGGGCTATGTCAGATCCTCAGTGTATCTTATACTGTTTCTTTAAGTTTTCCTTGCTCCATATAAAACATCTCAGTTTCCCTAACACATTGCTGGATTATTGTTGGACATCGACGCATGTGTGTCCTATTGAACCAATCCGGTTCTTACCCTTCAGGGAATCTCGCTACTGCGTGTTACGCTACCTCTCCCAAAGCTGCTGCTGATTCTCTCCCACACGCTGATCCGCTTGCAAGCGCAACCACGTAATCAGCTACGGCCGCAACACAGACCGCTCACAGCCAGGCAAGCTTGCACGGACAACACAGCAGGAGACTGTCACGCTGTACACAGACTGAATCTCTGGATTACCGCAGCAGGTCGTATCATAGTAACTGTTAGATAACTTGTATGCTTAACTCTGCGGCTTTACATATATTATACTAACCTAACCTCTGAGACATTTAGCTTATCATTGATTACTCCATACTTCCTTGCCTAAGCTAATTTATTCCTGTCTCCAGTGACAGAGAATCCTTATTGCATCTGGCAAATATAAAGACAGAACGGTTGACATAGACACCAGCAGATTGTTGTTAACCTGTCTGTCACATTTACCACTTTTATTGTGTAAAACACTAATACCTTTTACTATAAAAAGCTCTAAACCAAGACTGCTTACAGCAAACCCTCACAAGAATCACGCTGCACATATTTAGAGGCATATCATAAGTTATTCGTTACATAGTGTAACTTAGGTTAGGTTTTATTTTACAGGTCAATTTGTATTTATTTTAGCTAGGTAGTTATTAAATAGTTAATAACTATTTAGTAACTATTCTACCTAGTTAAAATAAATACAAACTTGCCTGTAAAATAAAAATAAACCCTAAGCTAGCTACAATGTAACTATTAGTTATATTGTAGCTAGCTTAGGGTTTATTTTACAGGTAAGTATTTAGTTTTAAATAGGAATTATTTAGTTATTAATAGTAGGTTTTATTTAGATTTATTTTAATTATATTTAAGTTAGGGGGTGTTAGGGTTAGACTTAGGTTTAGGGCGGCAGATTAGGGGTTAATAAATGTAGGTAGGTGGCGGTGATGTTAGGGACGGCAGATTAGGGGTTAATAATATTTAAATAATATTTAACTAATGTTTGCGAGGCGGAAGTGCGGCGGTTTAGGGGTTAATATGTTTATTCTAGTGGCGGCGATGTCGGGAGCGGCAGATTAGGGGTTAATAATTTTATTTTAGTGTTTGCGATGCGGGAGGGCCTCGGTTTAGGGGTTAATAGGTAGTTTATGGGTGTTAGTGTACTTTTTAGCACTTTAGTTATGAGTTTTATTCTACAGCTTTGTAGTGTAAAACTCCTAACTACTGACTTTAAAATGCGTTACCAATCTTGACGGGATAGGGTGTACCGCTCACTTTTTGGCCTCCCAGGACAAGCTCGTAATACAGGCGCTATGGAAGTCCCATTGAAAATAGACTATACGCAAATTGCGCAAGTTGATTTGCGGTAAGGCCAAAAAAGTGTGCGGTGCCCCTAAACCTGCAAGACTCGTAATACCAGCGGTAGTAAAAAAAGGCTTATAAGGCTTAAAGGGACACTCAAGTCAAAATTAAACTTCATGATTCAGATAGAGCATGCAATTTTAATCAACTTTCCAATTTACTTCCATTAACAAAATGTGCACAATCTTTTTATATTTACACTTTTTGAGTCACCAGCTTCTACTGAGCATGTGCAAGAATTCACAGCATATACGTATATGCATTTGTGATTGGCTGATGTCTGTCACATGATACAGGGGGAGTGGAAAAAGACATAACTTTGCAATTTATTTAAAAAAAATCTACTACTTATTTGCAGTTCAGACTAAGTGCTATTGCACTGTCTTCTTATCATGCATTTGTTGATTATGCAAATCTATTGTATTGACTGGTCCTTTAACGCTGCTTTTTAACTCATAACGGAAGACTCGTAATCTAGCCGCATGTTTGCAACTATGTATAACAGTGCTATAAAAAATGTTGCAAACACTGCTACCAAGATGGCTAAAGACACATGCACACTCCTGACTCACCAAAGATTACTCTTTAAAGTGAAAGTAAATCCTAGCGTTTTACAAACGTTTACAAACGCTAGGATTTACCTATTGAAACAAACAAAGGGGACTTTCATTCATGAAGTATGAGGTACTTCATGTAGAAAGCTCCTTTGTTTGTATTCATCAATCGCCGTTTTTACCTTGTACAGGAAACACACAGCAAAAAAATAATTTGGCTAAGAGGTGATGTTTTTCACCTCTTAGCCAATAGCCGTGCGGGTAAATCCGGCTCCCATGGGCACCAAGACGGATTTACCGCACGGGCCAATGGCTAAGAGGTGAAAACGTCACCTCTTAGCCAAATTTTTTTTTTGCCATGGGCTGCTGTACAAGGTAAAAACGGCGATCGATTGAATCAAATAAAGGAGCTTTCTACATGAAGTATCTTATACTTCATGAATGAAAGTCCCCTTTATTTGTTTCAATAGTAAATCTAGCGTTTGTAAACGCTAGGATTTACTTTCATTTTAAGAAAGGATACCAGATAACTAAGCAAATTGATAATAGAAGTATATTGGAAAGTGGTTTAAAAGTTCACAATCCATCCAATCCATTAAGTTTAATTTGGACTTTACTGTCCCTTTAATACCATGCCCTTATTCATGCTTTTTTTATACACAGCAGCTGGGAGATTTGTGTTGTTTACATATGGACCATTTTTAAATGTATCTAAGGCATTGGCATTTTCCACCTCCTAAACAGATGTTTCACAATTGCTGATTACCCATAGTCCACATTCTGATACCTATATCCCTATTTTGAAGCTTGGTTCCATGATGCCCCTTGTAAAGATTCAAAAAGATCTGACCTCTGATTAATTTTCAAGTGAAAATTGCTACTGTGAGCTTGCGTAGCATTAACCTGCCATCTCGTAATGGCTGGTTATTTAACGTGAGTCCGTAAACAGCAAATTTGCCCATTTACGGCCACACGTTAAATTAGCGCTCCACTTGTAATCTAGCCTTTAATCTTTAACCCCTTAATGACCAGCGCCGTACCCTGTATGACGCTTATCGTTATGCCCTTAAGGACCAGCAATGTACCCTGTACGTCACTGTAGTCCTGGGCGTTCTCTGTAGTGATCGTGCTAAAAATAGTGAGATTGTGCTATTCTGTAAGACCCACGAATGGGGCACTGCAGAAATAGATTTGACAGAGTTATCGATGCACTCGGGACAGCGGTGGTGCAGATTGTTGGGTGGGGGGGGGGTAAACCTTTACATCAATAATTCTATTGATCTAAAGTTATTAACCTATTGGTTATTCAATGACTGATATTTGTTAAAGCAGTACAATTTCAATCCCTATTAATCTTAATGAATGGTAGTATCCCCATCCAGTCCAACCTACATTTTATATAGCAATGTAAACAAACAGTGAAAGATGACGAGATGTGTAGGATGCACAAGGGTCGAGTACAAAGATATATTATATTACAGCGGCTCAACATAACTGTAGTTGTGCAAAATGAGAAAAACATATCAATCTAGTGCAGCTAAACCTTTTATCCCTCAGAAATGAAAAAAAAGATAAAACTTTATGACAGAGATGGAATAAAACAGCCATTGCCCATCTAAAATCAATCATGTTGTCTTATGATTTTTGACTTCTGGTATATGGTGCTATTACATATCTTTGGACTCAGGAAATAGGCTCTCAATGATGTTATCAGGGTAGTACTGCTAGTATGGTGGATGGGCCGGTACAGATGTTAATCCCCAAGAGCAGCACCCATTATTTCTATAAATTATATTGGTAATCTCCCCAAGTTTTTCACCGAGAGTAGAGTTAGTTGAATTTCCACTTGGTCAAGTTCCTGGATATAGACAGACAATCTTGTCTTTAGGTTAGCGCTTTACTATTATCATTATTTTATTAGGTGCAAGGTCTTGTGTACACTCTCTGTGAATTTGTCCACTGAGCAATGGATGCCATTTTATACTATGGAAGAGTTCTTGTAGCTACTCAAAGAGCAATGGCCGCCCCCCCATTGATTAAGGGATCGCCATTTTTCTTTCCCCCTTAGGAATGTCATTTACTCAAGCTGTCTTTATATTTCTGAGAAGAGCCTTGATGCTGTTTCAGAATACAATCTTGGATTCAGGCTACCCAGTTATGCAAGTAAGTGGCATGAACGGCTTAGCAATTGCATTGAGGGATTCAGCCCCTCATGAACTTAAAAAAGTGGACTCAGAAAGTCACTTCGATGTCTGTGGGGTAGGATGACTGAGATATCTTATAATATGGATCTCTCTTCTGTTCAGGTGGTAAATATTTAACCCCTGGATGCTTATTTTCTACATATATATTTTTTATTGAGTGTGTTACTAATGGGTATGTATGAGATATGACTGATATAATAATTAGTACACATAATATGAATCTTACATTTAACCCGCTAGTGACCCGGACCATTTTTCAATTTTCATACCGTTAAAGGGACATTAAACATTTTGAGATTGTTAACTATAAAATGATAAATTATATAAATAAATAAAAAACTTTTGCAATATACTTTCATTTATTTATTTTGTCCCCCTTTCCCCTGTAATTTCCATTCTGAAATTGTGAGCTTTTCAGTTCCTTTTAGAAATGGAATTGCAGAACAACTGTTATAATTCCCCCACAGCCATTGGCTGCACACTCTATTGACCTATTTATAACTGTCCTTAATTGGCCCACAGCTGAGAAGGTAACCTAGTTAACAACATGGCAGCTCCCATTGTTTATTAGACACTAAAACTTTACACTCAATTTGTCAATTTTTAATACAACAATGAAACCTTTAAAAAAATCCATCTTCATGTTATTTTCATACTAATCTTTACATTACAGTGCAATCATTCTATCTAACATTTATTTAGTGTTTAATGTCCCCTTTAAGGACCAGGGCTATTTTTACATTTCTGCTGTGTTTGTGTTTAGCTGTAATTTTCCTCTTATTTATTTACTGTAACCACACATATCATATAGTTTTTTCTGCCATTAAAAATGGACTTTCTAAAATATCATATTTCCATCATATCATTTACTATAAATGTTTTTTTATAAAATATGCTGAAAAAATTGAAAAAACATTTTTTTCTAATTTGACCCCAAAAATCTGTTACACCTTCTACAACCACCAAAAAACACCATGCTAAATAGTTTCTCAATTTTGTCTTTGGCAATAAGTACAAGTAGCCACTTTGCTATTTCAAAACCTTTTCTTTATTCAACATTAGCGCTAGTTACATTGTAACTACTGATATCTGTCAGGAACCCCCTTATAAACCTACACATGTATATATTTTTAAAAAGAAGACAATCTAAGGTATTAAACTTGGGGTATTTTGTCTCTTTCATTCAACCATTTTACCACCAATATATGCAAAGTTTAAAAAAAAAAAGTTGTTATTTTTACACAAAATAGCAATTTAAGAATACCAGACTGAGAACTTTAAGGGTAACTCCCAAAGAACATCTCCCACTATGTGTTCAGCAACATCTCATGAGTACAGTGATACCACCCATGTATAGGTGTGTTGGGTTCTCAGGGGGGCTAAAAGGCCTTATATTTAGGGGGCGCATTCCAGTTTTTCAACTTGGAATTTTCACATCTGTCATTATGCACCCATGTCCTATTTAGGACCATTTTTGAAGCCGGCCAATGTAATTTACCCCCATCAAACCATATAATTTTTGAAAAGTAGTACACCCTAGGGTATTTGAAATGCTGGGTATTTTCTACACTTTCCATGCACTAATTCAACCACCAGTCTTTGTCAACTTTTGGGTAATCATTTTTTGTGTGTTATTTTTCACCTACATTTTAATTTTAGGCATGGATTCTCAGTATTTCTTGCCTTGAACGTGCATATATTTGAAAAATTGACACTCCAATGTATTGTTTAGGCTATGTTTTGATGCCTTTGATGCAACTGTTTTAGGCCACACACAAAAAAATGGAGAGAAAGTGTATGGTGGTAATTTTTCAATTTTCATTTTTACACAACTTTTTACTATGATTAGAGAGCTTGATGTAAGTTATTGCAAGAAAACAATCCAGGTTGTTTTCTGCAAAAACCTCCTGAGTACACTTATGCCCCCATGCATAGGTTTGCCAGGATTTTGGGAGGTTCCGTTACAATTGTCTGACAATACAGTAGCTTGAACAAATGGACACTTGTATAGAAAATTATCTAAATACAAGTGGTAGCCCAGACCAATCTTGCCAGTGGTTCCCATATGTTCTGGCAGCCTAGAGGGTCAAGGTGGCTATCCTTTCCCTCGTACACCCGGAAAGGCCTGAGTATACCCAGTCTCGCTCTCACAGAGCTTATACCCCTTTACTCCATACCTGGAGTGCTTGGAAGAAATATACTGCTTGAAGCCTAGCCTTACCTTATACTTGCCCTCTGCAAAACTTGCAGAAAAGTGGGTAATCAGGGTTTGATTTTATACAGCCTGTCAAAGTGGGAGCAATCAAAACGGAGCCCGGCAGTCAGGAACAGTATTGAGGATGCCTTAACATCGAGGCAACATTGAGGCATCGCAGCAATACTGTTTTGAGCGACTGAAGCGACTCCTCGATCGCTTCCAGCCTTCAGATTACCCCGAGGATGTGTCAGGCACGTCCTTGGTCCTTAACGGCCGCTTTTTGTAGGACGTGCCTGACACGTCCTCGGTCCATTAAGGGGTTTTAAATGTTGGTGATTATAACATATGAAGGTACTCTCCCTGCTTAGCAGCATTGGGACAGTCCTAATCATAGTGGTAACTCACTTGTGTCTGTAGGTTTTGTTGCTCAATAGTGATGTTGCGAACTTAAAATTTTCCGTTCGCGAACGTCGAACGCGAACTTCAGCAAGTGTTCACGAACGGGGCGAACCCACCATTGACCCTTCCATAGGCAGGTGAATTTTAAAGCACACAGGGACTCTTTCTGGCCACAATAGTGATGGAAAAGTTGTTTCAAGGGTACTAACACCTGAACTGTGGCATGCCGGAGGGGGATCCATGGCAAAACTCCCCACGAAAAATTACATAGTTGATGCAGAGTCTGGTTTTAATCCATAAAGGGCATAAATCACCTAACATTCCTAAATTGTTTGGAATAACGTGCTTTAAAACATCAGGTATGATGTTGAATCGATCGGGTAGTGTAAGGGTTACGCCCGCTTCACAGTGACAGCCCAAACTCCCCGTTTAACGCACCCGCAAACAGTCCATTTGCACAACCGCAACTCCCCATTGCCACGAGATCGATTTGATAGATAGATACATAGATCAATAGATGCAATAGATACATTTGATAGATAGATAGATAGATTTGATAGATAGATTTGATAGATAGATTGATAGATAGATAATTTCCCAGACAGAAAATTACAAGACGTGCGGTCTGAGACCCACATGGTAAGGTTACTTCCTTTTGCACAATCGAGTACAGGTTGGAGATTGCCTTTTGTGCAAAGAAATTTCAGCCGGGTAGCCTTCCACTGCGGTGTCCCCTATCAGGGCACGTGTAAAATGGCATGGATTTTAGGAACCGGGAGATGGAAAAAGATTGCTTGGTCAGTCCCTCCTACTACAAATTTGGGGCACTGCGCGTGCAATCTACTGTGCCACCAGATATGAGTGGTGTGTTAAGTAGTACTATTCTTATCAGTTTAATCCCTGTTAAGTCCCCTATCAGGGGACGTGTATATGGCATGGATTTTAGGAACCGGGAGATGGAAAAAGATGCTTGGTCGGTCCGGCCACGAGATAGATAGATTTGATAGATAAATAGATAGTTTGATAGATAATTTCCCAGACAGAGAATTAACAAGACGTGCGGTCTGGACCAAATGGTAAGGTTTACTTCCTTTTGCACAATCGAGTACAGGTTGGGGATTGCCTTTTGTGCAAAGAAATTTCGGCAGGGTACCTTCCACTGCAGTGTCCCCTTAATCAGGGGACGTGTATATGGCATGGATTTTAGAACCGGGAGATGGAAAAAGATGCTAGGTCGGTCCTCCTACTTCAAATTTGGGGCACTGCGTGTGCAATCTACTGTGCCAACAGATATGAGTGGTGTGTTAAGGTAGTACTTATTCTTATCAGTTTAATCCCTGTTACGTCCCCTATCAGGGGACGTGTATATGGCATGGATTTTAGGAACCGGGAGATGGAAAAAGATGCTTGGTCGGTCCTCCTACTTCAAATATTGGGGCACTGCGCGTGCAATCTAATGTGCCACCAGATAGGAGTGGTGTGTTAAGTATACTATTCTTATCACTTTAATCCCTGTTACGTGCCTTTTTTTTTTTTGTTTTGTTTTTTGAAGCCACAGTGCAGCACCAGAGGCCAGAAAAATTTGGCATGTACACATGCGGTGAAAAATTAGGTATTGTAGCAGCGGCCAGAAAAATTGATGTTTGTTTCCCTGGCAGAAAGTGCCCTAAAACATTGCGGCTTGAACCCTAGTTGGTGGCGGATAAGTCACGCAAGTCATCCGGACATTCGAAGATAACATACAGCAGCTTGTGGACCATTTATAGCCCAAGGCAGATCATCTCATTAGGGCCTTTTTTACTCGAATGTATCGCCCAATGTCAGTCCCCTTCGGGATCCATCCCTCATTCAATCTTAATAAAGGTGAGGTAATCTAGACTTTTTTGACCTAGGCGACTTCTCTTCTCAGTGACAAGACCTCCTGCTGCACTGAAGGTCCTTTCTGACAGGACACTTGAAGCGGGGCAGGCCAGAAGTTCTATCGCAAATTGGGATAGCTCAGGCCACAGGTCAAGCCTGCACACCCAGTAGTCAAGGGGTTCATCGCTCCTCAGAGTGTCGAGATCTGCAGTTAAGGCGAGATAGTCTGCTACCTGTCGGTCGAGTCGTTCTCTGAGGGTGGACCCCGATGGGCTGTGGCGATGCATAGGAGTTAAAAAGCTCTGCATGTCCTCCATCAACAACACGTCTGTAAAGCGTCCTGTCCTTGCCGGCGTGGTCGTGGGAGTCGGAGGATTACTTTCACTTCTTCCCCTGTTAGATTCCCGTTGTGCTGTGACATCACCCTTATACGCTGTGTAAAGCATACTTTTTAATTTATTTTGGAACTGCTGCATCCTTTCCGACTTGCGGGAATTTGGTAACATTTCAGGCACTTTATGCTTATACCGGGGGTCTAGTAGCGTGGACACCTCAGTACTGGTCCTTCTCCTTCAGCTTTTTTATACGAGGGTCACTCAACAGGCATGACAGCATGAAAGACCCCATTTGCACAAGGTCGGATGCCGAGCTACTCATGTCCCGTTCCTCGTCCTCAGTGATCTCACTGAAGGTATCTTCGTCCCCCCAGCCACGTACAACACCACGGGGTACCATATAGGTGACAACGAGCACCCTGGATGCCTGTTGTGGTTGGTCTTCCTCCTCCTCCTCCGCCTCCTCAAAGCCACATTCCTCCTCTGACTCCTCTTCCTCACAATCCTCTTCCAGCGTTGACGCTGGTCCAGCAAGCGATAAGGCTGTTTCTGGTGGTGATGGTGACCACAGCTCTTCCTCTTCACGCTCATCTACGGTCTGATCCAGCACTCTTCACAGGGCACGCTCCAGGAAGAAAACAAAGGGTATGATGTCGCTGATGTGTCTTTGGTTGCGACTGACTAGTTTGTCACCTCCTCAAAAGGACGCCATGAGCCCTACAGGCATTGCGCGATGAGCGTCCCAGTAACATGGCAAAAAAATCCCCAGTTCCGCAGAGGTGTCCTAGCACCCCGGTCATACAAATACCTGGTTAACGGCTTTTTCTTGTTGGATCAGTGCGTGTCGAAACATTAGGAGTGTTGAATTCCAAAATGTCAGGCTGTCGACAAATCAAGCGCCTCACTGGCATGTTGTTTCGGACTGGATATCTGCAAAATTCGCCATGGCGTGTAGGAACGCCTGAATGGCACACACCTTCCTGGCCTGCTTCAGGACGTCCTGTAAGCCTGGGTACATATGCACAAAGCGTTGTACGATCAGATTACACACATGTTGCCATGACGGCACATGTGTCAAACTTGCCCAATTTCAATGCCGCCAACAAATTACTTCCTTTGTCAGAAACCACCTTTGCCGATCTCCAGTTGGTGCGGAGTCAGCCACTGAACCACTGTGTGTTCAGGGCAGACAGGAGTGCTGTTCCGGTGTGACTCTCTGCTTTCAGGCAAGTCAACCCCAAGATGGCGTGACACTGCCGTATCCGGGATGTGGAATAGTACCTGGGGGAGTGCCGTTGATGTGGAGCAAGACGCAGCAGCAGAAGAGGACTCAGCCGAGGAAGAGGTTATGGAAGAGGATGGAGTAGGAGGAGTAGAGGAGGGTGGCAGCAGGCCCTGCCTGCAAGTCGTGGCGGTGTCTCCAACTCCTCTGCAGAGCCACGCATTCCATGCTTGGCAGCCGTCAGCAGGTTTACCCAATGCGCACTGTTGGTGATATACCTGCCCTGACCATGCTTTGCAGACCAGTATCCAGTGGTCAGATGGACCTTTGCCCCAAACACTGTGTGCCAGACATGCCATTACTACTTTTGCACAATCAAGTACAGGTTGGGGATTGCCTTTTGTGCAAAGAAATTTCGGCCGGGTACCTTCCACTGCGGTGTCCCAATAGCTACAAATTTTTTGAACGCCTCAGACTTCACCAGCTTGTATGGTAAAAGCTGGCGGGCTAAGAGTTCAGACAAGCCAGCTGTCAGACGCCGGGCAAGGGGGTGACTTTGGGACATTGGCTTCTTACGCTCAAACATGTCCTTGACAGACACCTGGATCTGTGGGCAGAATGAGCAGGAACTGCTACGGAAGAGAGACGGAGTGGTGATGGTTGAGGAGGGGGCAAGGAGGACAGCAGTGGTTGACTGTGGCTGAAGATGCTGGACCAGGAGGAGGATGGCGGCTGTTGAGTTTGTGTGTGCTGCTTCTACTCATGTGTTCATCCCATCGCCGTTTGTGATGTGAGACCATTTACCTTTGCAAAGCAGTTGTACCTAGGTGGGTGTTGGACTTCCCACGACTCAGTTTCTTTTGGCCCAGGTTGCAAATGGCATCACTGTTGTCAGAGGCAGACACACAAAAAAATACCCACACTGCTGAGGTCCTGCCGATGACGGCATTTCTGGTGGTGGCAACAGCATGCGTTGATTGGAGTGCTGTCTGGTGACCCCGAGTGCCGATGCATGCTGTCTGACTGCGCCACTAGCTACTTGCGACGACCTCCCCCTGCTTCCCAACTTGCTCCTCCTCTCTGTCTCACCATCTGAACTTTCCCCCCTCTTCTTCTTCTCTTCTAGCGGGCACCCAGTGACATCCAAGGACGCATCATCATCAACCGCTTCACTTGTATCTGACAAATCAACAAAGGAAGCAGCAGCGGGTACAACATCGTCATCATCACACCGTACGTCCATGTCTGTAATGCTGCCTGACTGAGACATATAACTGTTATATACATCCTCTGTCAATGATGGTTGCGCATCACTCATTTCTTCAGACTGATGTGTCAATAACTCCTCTGACAGATCAAGTGAAGCGGCTGTGGTGCTAGTATTGGTGGTGGCGGCAGGGGAGTGGTCACTTGAGAGGTGCCCGAAGCTAAGATGGAGGTGGTTGGTGCACTTCAAGGTTACCGAGCGGAAGCTGTAGAAGATTGGGTGTCCTGTGTTAGCAGTCAACTAGGTCCTCCTCAGAACTTTTCGCGTTCATGGTACGTTGGCTCCTGAACACTGGGCTTTATTGTAGGGTCAAAGGGAATCAACAGAACCACCACGACGACGGCACCTGCCTGCCTGTCATTTTTTTTAAATGTACACTACACTACTATTAAACAAGATATGAGTGGTGGCACTGGGCAAGTGGGCACAGTACTTCACACTGTGAGCCTGACACAAAAAAGCAGACTGATGTTTCACAGTCAAAAAAAGTTTTTTTTTTTTAAATGTACACTTACACTACTATTACAAGATATGAGTGGTTGGCACTGGGCAAGTGGGCACGAGTATACGCTGTGAGCCTGGCACACACGCTGGCAAGCAGGCAACTGCAATTAGATTACACAAAGCAGATGATGTTTCACAGTCAAAATAGTTTTTTTTTTTTTTTAAATCTTACACCTACTGTTACAACAGATATGAGTGGTGGCTCTGGTTGGCAAGTGGGCCCTGGCCCACACGCTGGCAGGCAGGCAACTGCAATTAGATTACACTAGCAGACTGATGTTTCACAGTCAAAAAGTTTTTTTTTTTTAAATTTACACTACTGTTACAAACAGATATGAGTGGTTGGCACTAGTCTGGTAAGTGGGCTGGCACCACACGCTGGCAGGCAGGAAACTGCAACTCTAGATACACTAGCAGACTGATGTTTCACAGTCAAAAAAGTTGTTTTTTTTAAATTTAACTACTGTTAACAACAGATATGAGTGGTGGGACTAGTGGCAAGTGGGCCTGGACACACACCGCTGGCAGGCAGGCAACTGCACTTAGATACACTAGCAGACTGATGTTTCACAGTCAAAAAAGTTTTTTTTTTATTTTTAATTTTACACTACTGTTACAAACAGATATGAGTGGTGGCAACTAGTTGGCAAGTGGGCCTGGCACAACACGCTGGCTGGCAGGCAACTGCAATTAGATTACACTAGCAGACTGATGTTTCACAGTCAAAAAAGTTTTTTTTTTTTAAATTTACACTACTGTTACAACAGATATGAGTGGTGGCACTAGTTGGTAAGTGGGCCTGGCACACACGCTGGCAGGCAGGAAACTGCAATTAGATTACACTAGCAGGGACTGATGTTTCACAGTCAAAAAAGTTTTTTTTTTTTTTTAATTTACACTACTGTCTACAACAGATATGTGTGTGCACTGCAGACAGGCAACTGCAATTAGATTACACTAGCAGACTGATGTTTCACAGTCAAAATTACACAGGCAAAAAAAAAAGGGCTTTTTTTGGGGTGCTGTCCTTACAGCAGAGATCAGATGAGTCCTTCAGGACTGTAGTGGACACTGAATACACTAGCCTAGCTATCAATTTCCCTATGAACTCAGCAGCAGCTACACTGTCCCTCCCTCTCACTAACAATGCAGCTTCCGAATGAATCTAAAATGGCTGCTGTCCAGAGCTGGGAGGGTCTGGGAGGGAGTGTCTGCTGTGATTGGCTGAAATATGTCTGCAGACTGTGAGATACAGGGTTAAAGTTTACTCAATGATAACAAATAGGGGGCGGATCGAACATCGCGTATGTTCGGCCGCCGCTGCGAATGCGAACAAGCTATGTCCGCCGGCGGACAATTCGCGACATCACTATTGCTCAACAATTTATTATCTGCTGTCAAGAATTTGACTGTAACAGTAGTGTTTGGATAAGTTTGCTTTCCTACTAATAATTCCCTGTTATGGCTGCTAGCATTATGGGCTAAATGCTCTAAATGTTTAAATTAATATGTGAGCGCCTTTTCATAGAATTCCACTCATACAGGCGTGACAGATCTATTGCACTCCTACTAATCTTTCATTCATTTTTCATACACTGCGTGGTCAGTTCTATAGTGTGGGTTTTTGTGTTAATACTATCACTTAGAATTGCCCTTCACCTTTAAAGGGACATGAAACCCAACATTTTTCTTTCATGATTTATGTAGAAAATACAATTTTAAACAGTTTACTTCTATTACCAAATTTGTTTCATTCTCTTGGTATCATTTGTTGAAGGAGCAGCAATGCACTTCTGGTTTCTAACTGAATACATGGGTGAGCCGATGACAATCGGTATATATATTTGCAGCCACCAATCTGCAGCTAGAACCTAGGTTCTTTGCTGCTCCTGAGCTTACCTAGATAAACCTTTCAGCAAAGGATAACAAAAGTAAGAAAAAATAATTAAATAATATGAGTAAATTGGAAAGCTGTTTAAAATTGTTCTGTCTAAATTTTGAATATCTAATTATGACTTTACTGTCCCTTTAAGTGTACTTACATCAGGCATTGTTGCTGACACCAAACACATGAATTAGCTGCTGCAAGTCCGATTTCGGAGTACGATCTGAATTATTTACAAATGCGCATGCGCGATGACGTATGAAGAGCGTCATCAAAACCTACATGGACGAGCCTCTGAAATGGCATCTAGAGATGGGAAAGAAGGATGAGGGGAGAGGAGTTTGGCGGCCATATTTAGCATAGATGTATCATGAATATACTAGGACAAGGATATAGGTAATACAGAAGGCAGGCGGTGCAGGTGGTGACTGTCCCTTTATCTACATATCAGTTAGTGTGGCTACTCCTTGAGGGATATTATTTTTCAGTTTTCATTGTATTTCCTTAATTTTTCCAACTTAATCTATGCTCTAGCTTACCTATACATAGTTTGATTTTAATATTCAGGGGTCCATGAGTGGCCCAATAACTAGATATATACTGGAAAACTGAGGTTCTTATTGTGTTTCTTTATTTTTTTGTTGTACACAACTATTGATAGTTTTGCTATATTTGTTTTGCTCACTGCATTTTCAATATATACTTGACTTGTCAACGGTGACTAATATATAGGTTCAATCCCATTACTGACATTGTAACCGTGACATGTGACTTTATTGTGTTCTGATGTATGTAACAGTGTATGAACCTCAATAAAACTTATAATAAAAGGAAAACAAATGCAACTTGCAGGAGATAATGAAGCAGTTATGCTATTGAAAGCTCGTGGTAAGGTTTTATTTGTTATCAGCCTCAAGGGCAACAAATATTTGCTGGCACTATCTGGCCTTGACATAAACACACAATCAAGAAAGTCTATGAGCCTGTATTCAACAAGAAATGTAGGTAAAATATGCTGCCAATACAAATGCAGGTGTGTAAATTGTGAGTTTTAAAACTCTGCTTTAAGAAGGGTGGATATACAAATACAATTAAAAAAAATTGTTTTTTTTTTTTACTTTAACCCCTTAACGACTGAGGACGTGCAGGGTACGTCCTCAGAAAAAAGGCAGTTAATGCCTGAGAACGTACCCTGCACGTCCTCAGTCTGGAAAGCAGCTGGAAGCGATCCTGCTCGCTTCCAGCTGCTTTCCGGTTATTGCAGTGATGCCTCGACATCGAGGCATCCTGCAATAACACTTTCTGGCCATCCGATGCAGAGAGAGCCACTCTGTGGCCCTCTCTGCACCGGACATCGATGGCCGGTATCGTTGGTGGGTGGGAGCCGACTTGGGAGGCGGGTGGGCGGCCATCGGTGTGATCTGTAGGTGGAGGGGGGCCGGGATCGGGGGCGGTGCCTTGGGGGGCGCGCACGGGCGCTGCGCGCGCGTGCACGGTGGGTGGCGGGCGGGCGCGTGCAGGGGGGGGGAGCGGGTGGGAACCGCTACACTACAGAAAAAAAGTAAAGAGTAAGTGTATTAAAAAAATGAAATAAACATTTTAAAAATAAAGCATTTAAGCGATCTGGAAGGGGTGGGGGGTTGGTATTGGGGGGGGGGGAAGCTACACTACAGAAAAAGGAAATTTTTTAAATAAAAACACATATTTTCACTAAAATGGGTACTGGCAGACAGCTGCCAGTACCCAAGATGGCGCACATTAAGTCAGAGGGGGAGGGTTAGAGAGCTGTTGGGTGGGGGATCAGTGAGGTTGGGGGCTAAGGGGGATCCTACACAGAAGCATATGTAAATATGCTAAACAAAATGCACAAAAATGCACAAATTTTCCTTTTATTTTAGTACTGGCAGAGTTTCTGCCAGTACTTAAGATGGCGGGGACATTTGTGGGGTAGGGGAGGGAAGAGAGATGTTTGGGAGGGATCAGGGGGTCTGATGTTTCAGGTGGGAGGCTGATCTCTACACTAAAGCTAAAATTAACCCTGCAAGCTCCCTACAAGCTACCTAATTAACCCCTTCACTGCTAGCCATAATACACGTGTGATGCGCAGCGCCATTTAGCAGCATTCTAATTACCAAAAAGCAACGCCAAGTCATATATGTCTGCTATTTCTGAACAAAGGGGATCCCAGAGAAGCATTTACAACCATTTGTGCCATAATTGCACAAGCTGTTTGTAAATGATTTCAGTGAGAAACCTAAAATTGTGAAAAATGTAATGTTTTTTTTTTAATTTGATCGCATTTGGCGGTGAAATGGTGGCATGAAATATACCAAAATGGGCCTAGATCAATACTTGGGGTTGTCTACTACACTACACTAAAGCTAAAATACCCCAAAAAGCTCCTTACATGCTCCCTAATTAACCCCTTCACTGCTGGGCATAATACACGTGTGGGTGCGCAGTGGCATTAGCGGCCTTCTAATTACCAAAAAGCAATGCCAAAGCCATACATGTCTGCTATTTCTGAACAAAGGGGATCCCAGAGAAGAATTTACAACCATTTATGCCATAATTGCACAAGCAGTTTGTAAATAATTTCAGTGAGAAACTGAAAGTTTGTGAAAAAATTTGTGAAAAAGTGAACAATTTTTTGTATTTGATCGCATTTGGCGGTGAAATGGTGGCATGAAATATACCAAAATGGGCCTAGATCAATACTTTGGGATGTCTTCTAAAAAAAATATATTATATGTCAATGGATATTCAGGGATTCCTGAAAGATATCAGTGTCCAATGTAACTAGCGCTAATTTTGAAAAAAATATGTTTTGAAAATAGCAAAGTGCTACTTGTATTTATGGCCCTATAAGTTACAAAAAAAGCAAAGAACATGTAAACATTGGGTATTTCTAAACTCAGGACAAAATTTAGAAACTATTTAGCATGGGTGTTTTTTGGGTGGTTGTAGATATGTAACAGATTTTGGGGTTCAAAGTTAGAAAAAGTGTGTTTTTTTCCATTTTTCCTCATATTTTATAATTTTTTTGATAGTAAATGATAAGATATGATGAAAATAATGGTATTTTTAGAAAGTCCATTTAATGGCGAGAAAAACGGTATATAATATGTGTGGGTACAGTAAATGAGTAAGAGGAAAATTTCAGCTAAACACAAACACTGCAGAAATGTAAAAATAGCCTTGGTCCCAAACGGACAGAAAATGGAAAAGTGCTCTGGTCACTAAGGGGTTAAATCAGATTTTTTTTTTATTTAAATGGGATATTTTATATTTGAATAGGATTTTTTAAATCTAAAACTTTATCTATAAAGATAGTTTATATTTAGGATACATCATACAAATGTTAAAGGGACACTGAACCCAAATTGTTTCTTTCGTGATTCAGATAGAGTATGCAATTTTAAGTAACTTTCTAATTTACTCCTATTATCAAATTTTCTTCATTCTCTTGGTATCTTTATTTGAAAAGCAATAATGTAAGTTTAGATGCTGGCCCATTTTTTGGTGAACAACCTGGGTTTTCTTGCTGATTGGTGGATAAATGCACCCACCAATAAACAAGTGCTGTCCAGGGTCTAAACCAAAAATTGGCTGGCTCCTTACCTTAGATGCCTTCTTTTTCAAAAAAGAATAGCAAGAGAACAAATAAAAATTGGTAATAGGAGTAAATTAGAAAGTTGCTTAAAATTGCATGCTCAATCTGAATCACAAAGAAAACTTTTGGGTACAGTGTCCCTTTAAAGAAAAAAAAATTGGGTTCAGTGTCCCTTTAATTATCCTGAAATAATGATTAGTTTTTAATGATATAACATGAGGCTGTATATTCATATTGTAGCTGCAATATTGACATTTTTTTGGGTAAATTAATTCTATTAATCCACTCACATACGGCAATTAGTCAGCAATACTGATCCAGCAATCACTGTGTAGAATCCACTCCTGCCTTTTTGTCTTTCTTGCTGAATCTGGTTCAGAGTGCAAATACCCAATTGACTAATTTCCGTATGGGGACACTGTGCTGAACTGTTATAACAGGATACTGGTAATCTGTTGGAAACTGAATATATATCGGGAATACATGCTGTGTTTATTATTATTATTATCGGTTATTTGTAGAGCGCCAACAGATTCTGCAGCGCTCATATCCTCATCATTGAGGTTGTTTATTGTGAGTTTGTTATTCACTTGTGTGTTTTTGTTTTTGCACTTCAATAAAACGGTAAAACACTATTAGCACCTTTCTGGCTTGTGTTTTGTTCCACGGTCAATGAAATGATCTGAATACTGAGGGAACTGATTGGAAGTTTCTCACACTACAAACAGCAAAACCTGAGGACGTTTGTGACATACAAACTACTGGATCCATACTCTGGGAGGTGATCGATTATACATAGCATCTACTTACCTCCTATTGATTGAGGTCTCTGAAAGTAAGTGCACATCTGATTGTGTGCAGGAACACTTTCTTTGGACGTACTTCACTCACTAGGATTAAGAACTTTTCAAAGGACTCATACTTTGATTTTAATTTTATATGGGTCTATTATTAGATTGTATTGATTATATATGCTTTTAGGTGGTTTTATATATGCATAGCATAGTATATAATATATGTCAGTCATTAGTAGCTATTGACAAGTAATAATAATTTTTTAGTGACATACAGCCCTTAGGTGTGAACTGTATTTAGCGCCATCTCATCTCATATCCTTTTGTATCTCTATTTTATAGAAAAGTCTGAGGGACTTATCTAATTTTTCTTTTGGGACTGGCTGCTTTGACCCACTGGATATATTATAGATTATTAACATCTAAAACTAATATATCGCAGTAATAGAAATTCCTTGCGTGAGCGCTTTTGGGGCTTATCTGAGGACATTCTTGTCATCAGACATTTTAGTTTTTGTTATCTCATATATATATATATATATATATATATATATAATTTAGTCTATTCAATTCAATTAAGCTTTATTAGCATGACAGTCACTACAACTGTATTGCCAAAGCAAGCTAGAGGCACAATAATAAAAATTAAAAGTTCCACGTATCGAGGCTGTTAGGGAGGTACCAGTGATGAAAATAAATTCTTAGGTGATATGCAGTAGTTCCATGCAGGCAAAAGTTCTGCTTGTTAGGGCAGTAAACAGTGCACAAGTATTGAGCCCAAAAGCAGAAACTACTGGGGTCCAATTGATCCTTCTGTTAAAGTCCCTAAGCTGTCAAGGTATATGTAAGGTTAATATATATATATATATATATATATATATATATATATATATATATATATATATTTAATCATATATTTTAAGACTATGCAATACAATTATATTCTTTCAGATTCATTTCTGTCAGACAAACTAACTTCAACCATGTTTGATTCTCCCCCACTTCTTCAATTACACAGGAAACTAATAAAAATTACTTTAAAAGAGAAATTCCTAGCTAAAGTGAGAACAATAGAATATTTGTTTTATTTAAAATATAGCCACAGTTTCAGAAACCATATGTGTGATTGCTTGGGAATGTGAGATAAAACCTATTTACCCCTCCCAATGTACCTAAGAATCTAGCTCAGGTGACAAATCTGGTGAGAGTTTCAGCGTTTGCACTTAGGTGCAGGGGACCCCATGTGGTGAGTAAGAGACAAAAAGTCTGGAAGCTGAATACTGAAAGGGCAGTGAAGACATTAGGATAACAGCACATGGTTGCAAAACAACTGTACTTAGATTTTAAATAAAAATAAATACATTTTTGCAAAGGGAACAATACTAGTTTCATATGTGTTTGGAATAATTCAAATAACCCAGATAGGTATATATATGGAACTGAGACATTTTATATTAAATGATATGATTGCTATGTTGAGTAATGACTACATCAAATACATATGAATGCTTGGATCATTTCTAATAATTATTTCTATTTTTATTGCAGACAACCATTGGTCATGGGCATCGATCTATGCACTTAGAAATAGGTGCACTAAATACCTCAGCCTCTGTGTTTTTAAGAACATGAATAGATATTTGTGAAACTAAAAATAAAAATAATAAATTACACTTATTACTTTATTTCAGATGGAATGCCTGCGTGAGATGAAATAAGTCATATCATATGAATGTACAATAAATGTTTATAAAGTTTTAAATACATCTCTTAAAATATAGTGAGATGAAGATATGGAAGTTACTTTGATGTGATATGACTATGAAATATAAACTTTCTGTTAGGCTAAATGAAATATAAATTATTTTAATATAATGTTAGATGTATTTGATGTTTCATATCAAAATGATCAGAAAATTCATTAAGATATAACTTATCCAAAACAAATATTGTGAATAGTTGTTGCAGTAAATTATGATAAAATGAATAACCATTTCATAGAAATACTGATTTAAGTTTGTTCAAATGTTTAGAAATGGTATTGCTGCATATATTGCTGTGTCTGTTTATAATGCTGCCACCCGGTGTTGCCATACGAGAACTACAACCAAAAGGCTTTTTGGCTGTTAAAAATAAGATATTCCAATTATCCAATGACAAGGGACAAGGCTCCGTGGGTGTTTCCAATACTCACCAATGACTGATAAATAATCAAAAAAGGGGGAGGGGTGAAATCAGATGATTTAAACCCCAGCATAGAGACTGATCAGAGGTTGTTGGCTGACTCCTGAAGGAATAACTATGGTGGTTATTATTAAAGCACATACCTACTATTGGACTCCATATGCATTACCCCCCAATTTTGAATTTCTGAGGTGAAATTGGATCTGTTAAGAAACATTGGAAATTGGATTGCTGTTTATTTGGTGATGTATATAAGGTGTTTTGTAAGATAAGTTATATGCATAGCCATTACAGTTAATAGATTTAAAGAGCAGATTGTACTTTTAAAATGTGTGTCATTGTTTTAGATAGTTCTTAGCTGGCCTGTTTGTATACAAAAACAATTTAAAATAAGTATTCATTGTTGCTGGGTCTGGCAGAGTCAGAGAAATAAATTGTATTTTAAATTGGTAGTCACAGCCCATATATTGTTTAAATCTGTATCTGATTGACTAAGTAACTCATCTGTGCAAGTTCTGATACTGTAAATTAATATTGTATTAAGATAAATTACAGTTAAATAGCAGAATATATATATTATCCTATGGTTCATAAGCACAGTTTAAAATTGATGTTAAAAGATTTGTAAATAAGGCTGGTTTTAAAGATAAGTGTGTATAAACTTTGCATAGCATATTTAAATAGTTTTCAAGCGCATATAAATTTATTTCATATTCCTTTTATTGCAAATATATTTCAAAAATGTTCATGGATATTAACTAAATAAAAGAATTCAGATATTTATATTAATTGTATTGTTTCTATTAGATGCATGTTGATTAAGGGTTTCTATTTTTAAGGAAAATTATTATTTGTATTGTGTTATAACCCTGCCATAAGCTGATATATTATTTGGAGAGCACTACTAAGATTTTCATAAATATACTGACAAAGCCTTGGGGGCACAAGTATAAGAGTTTCACAATCAGTGTAGGATAAGCATAAATATGGGGCCCACAAAAGAGCATCAGGGCTTGGCAATCAGGCAATGATGAGAGTAAACTGAAAAATTACAAAAGTTAAGCCAGGAGGGCAAATGGCATAAAATGCATATGATGGTAAACAGAAAGGTCACACCCAGTTAAAGCAGATGTCTTCTTCTCTATGCTGGAACAATATAATTAATATCCAGGGCAATTATCCCTGAGCTTGAGAATCCAGGAAGGGGAGGTAAGTGGATCTGTAAAACTGTGACTTTCGGAGAGTGTAGGCAGCAATTGATCAAAAGACCTCCGCAGACACAGAAAGGAAATAGCGTCCGTTCCCACCACTTCTGCCCACTCTCCTCTATTCTTCAAGGCGACTATCAGTATCAATCCGGACTCCGGTAAGTACCACGTACCTCCTGGCCAGTTACCCCGTTCGGAAGCTGGGGATCAAGTGAATGTAGGCTCCTAGGCCTCAGAGTAGGCTGCGGTAATATCTTAACTGTCGACCCCCGGCACTAACAGGCCTCCACACCAGGGGGGGAGAAAAAAGTACTGCAGCTGTTTGCTTGACCTCCGGAGAGGAACCCCGACCCTCCGGAGTGTCATATATCTTTTTATTAGATCTATCAGTAGTCCAAATGGCTATCATAGCAGATAGCAGATGCCTTCAAATACATGCGCCGCCACCTAAATGCGCACTGGCTTGACGGGTCTTCTCTTGCTCAGATCTCCTTGATAGGAACTTTTGTAATGCAGCTGAGGCGAGTGAAATCTCCAGAGCACCCCGGCCCTCTGGAGGACTGTGTTGGAGTTGAGAGAATCCCTGCGTGTCTGGATGAGTGCGTAGGGTAGCAGCAGCTGCCGGCTTCTGTTCAGCTTCAGGAGTGCACTTAAAGGGACGTGATTTAGAAAGAGCATGTCATTTTAAACAACTTTCTAATTTACTTCTATTATCTAATTTGCTTCATTCTCTTGATATCACTTGCTGAAAAGCATATCTAGATATGCTCAGTAGCTGCTGACTGGTTGCTGCACCTAGAGGCCTTGTGTGATTGGCTCACACATGTGCATTGCTATTTCTTCAACAAAGGATATCTAAAGAATTGAGCAAATTAGATAATAGAAGTAAATTGGAAAATTGTTTAAAACTACATGC
The DNA here is from genome assembly GCF_027579735.1 of Bombina bombina. Classification (NCBI taxonomy): domain Eukaryota; kingdom Metazoa; phylum Chordata; class Amphibia; order Anura; family Bombinatoridae; genus Bombina; species Bombina bombina. The sequence continues at coordinate 1,389,070,767 of NC_069499.1, forward strand.
TCTAACTATCTGAATCACAAAAGAAAAAAATTGGGTTCAGTGTCTCTTTAAGCAAGAAGGGACCAATTCACGGCGGCACACCTGATGATCTCTCACGGCACACTAGTGGTTGAAAATTACTGGATTATGCTATTTTACTGTGTTTAGTGACTTTAAAATGATGGTTATTGACTTTACATTACTTGGCAATATATTTTGTATATGCATGCATAACTATTTTCTACTTATTTTTGTACAGTCCTACTTTATAAACATTTCTACTACAGCAAGTTCTTATTTCATTATAAACAAAAATTGCTTTGCACAATTACTTTCATTGCAGCCAGTTGATTCATATAATACTGGGGTACACAAACTTTTTGAGTTGAGAATTACATGGAATATATTTATGTCACATAAAAAAAAAACAATACTGGAGCTCCGGGATTGTTTTTAATGTATTACCGTTCAGCAATGGAGATTGTTGCCAGGAGCGCTAATTACTCACAGTGAGTGCCTCTCATTTATATATGTGAAGACTTAGGAACTGATTATAGAAATCCCTCTAAAAATTTTAGAAAGGCGAATTTTAACCTGAGAGCTATTTATAAAACTATGCAGGGTTCTGGTTGTGGAGAGATACATACACTGCAATATTAATGCTCAAAAAAATCCCCAAAGGATTTTGTGTGATATCTCTGCATAATGGTTAGTTTTTTATTATTAGGCTCTTAAAGGGACAGTAAACCTTAAAAAATAATGTTATATACTTCTGCACATAGTACAGAATTATATAACATTATATTAGCCAAACATTTATAAAACATAATTTCCCCTATTAATTAAACCCCCCCCCCGCTGTTTCACAGACCCGCTCTCTGCTGAGCGGGTCTGTTATATTTACTCAGCACATCGGGCCAGCTGTATAGTCACAGCCCGGCCCGACCGCGCCATAAGACTAAGTGCAGCTCGCTCTAGCTGCACTTAGTCTTATGGTGTGGTCGGGCCGGGCTGTGACTATACAGCTGGCCCGATGCGCTGAGTAAATATAACAGACCCGCTCAGCAGAGAGTGGGTCTGTGAAACCTCGTTTTTTTTTTTTTTTTAATTAATAGGGGAAATTATGTTTTTAGAAATGTTTGGCTAATATAATGTTATATAATTCTGCACTATGTGCAGAATTATATAACATTATTTTTAAAGTTTACTGACACTTTAAGTCAAAATAAAACTTTTCAGAGAGGGCATGCAATTTTAAACAACTTTCCAATTTACTTTTATCAACAAATTTGCTTCTTTCTCTTGGAGTTCTTTGTTAAAAGCTAAACCTAGATAGGCTAATAAACTGATTTCTAAGCAATTGAATGTTGCCTCTTATCCCAGTGCATTCTGACAGTTTTTTTTAGAGACAGTTCTAGTTAAATATGTGTCAAATAGATAACATTGTGCTCACTGCCCTGGAGTTATTTATGCATCAGCACTGATGAGCTAAAATGCAAATCTGTCAAAAGAACTGAGATAAGGGGGCAGTCTGATGACACTTTGATACAAGTTAATCACATAGTTATAAAGTGTATTAATATAACAGTGTTGGTTATGCAAAACTGGGGAATGGGTAATAAGGGGATTAGCTATCTTCTTGAACAATAAACATTTTTAAGTTGACTGGCCTTTTTAAAGGGATATCATTTCAGCATTTTTGTGATATACTTCCATTAGCAGGAATGTTTCTAGTAAAAGTTACTAGTTTCAACAGCATACACACATATGCTGTGTGTGGCTAAAGCAACATGCCATGTCTGCTTGTAGCCCATCAGTAAAGCATACAAGTCACTGCTGACAATCTGTGAAGGTGTGTTGTTTGAATGGGCACTCACAGCATATGCACGTATGCCAACTAATGGATGTGTATTTCAAAACTGCTTCTTTTTAAAACTGAAATGTGATGATGCACATTTCAATATCGACTTTTCTAACTCTTTATGCCAACAAACATCACACTTTAAAAAAAAACACTATTATTTAACATACTCTTTTGCGACCCAAACTGTCAATACTTCATACACCCTTTCTATTTTGAATGAAGCATATTTACATAAAATGTATAAACTTTTTAATTAAATGTATCGTAATCCATTAGCAGTAACTACAAAAATGTAACTCCTGGTAGCTTGTTTCTGCAAAATATTCCAAGGAACACCCCTGTACCTGCCCACTCCGGAAGTATCAGGCGCATTCACTGAAGCACGCGCACATGAGCTCAATCGGCCCCGCCCCTTCCAGCGGGGCTCCGCCTCGGTTCTCGCGAGTCTTTCGGTCTGACAGACATGGCCGACTCGGAGGATCCGCGGTGAACGGAACCATGAGCCAAGGAACCGCAGACAGCGAGCCTGAGGCTAAGGTGTTGCACACCAAAAGGCTGTACAGGTGAGAGAGTCACTGAAAGTGTATTTATTAAATGGGGATACAGAGTGTTGAGGAAGATAGAGACCGAAAGGAGACGGAAATGATGTGAGGAGAGACATACCTTCTAATAGGTTGAGGAATAGGCTTCCTCTGGTTGTATGTGAGACAGGTGCAATAGGACTGTCTTGCTTGGGAATAAACAGTCTATGCAGTGGACGACACTATTGGTGGTGACATCAGCGGTAGTTGGGGGACAAGAGTCAGTCTTTTGTGGAAAGGTGTGAGAAAACAGTCTGGAGGCAGTCTGAGATAGTTTTGTATTTTTTTTGGGGAGTGGGGATAGGATATGCAATTTTGAGAGGCAGGCTATTTTTAATGGGCAGTATAGCAGTCAGGCTGGATTGGGGGGCGTTTAAAGGCAGCCTGGTTCAGGTTTTGGTGGTGGGGGACTGAGAAAGACAGGCAGCCTGGTTGGGGTGGTGGGGGACGGAGAAAGACAGGCAGCCTGGTTGAGGTGGTGGGGGAAGGAGAAAGACAGGCAGCCTGGTTGAGGTGGTGGGGGAAGGAGAAAGACAGGCAGCCTGGTTTTGGTGTTGGGGGACTGAGAAAGACAGGCAGCCTGGTTTTGGTGGTGGGGGACTGAGAAAGACAGGCTGCCTGGTTTTGGTGGTGGGGGACTGAGAAAGACAGGCAGCCTGGTTGGGGTGGTGGGGGACGGAGAAAGACAGGCAGCCTGGTTGAGGTGGTGGGGGAAGGAGAAAGACAGGCAGCCTGGTTTTGGTGGTGGGGGACTGAGAAAGACAGGCAGCCTGGTTGGGGTGGTGGGGGACGGAGAAAGACAGGCAGCCTGGTTGGGGTGGTGGGGGACGGAGAAAGACAGGCAGCCTGGTTGAGGTGGTGGGGGAAGGAGAAAGACAGGCAGCCTGGTTGAGGTGGTGGGGGAAGGAGAAAGACAGGCAGCCTGGTTGGAGTGGTGGGGGACGGAGAAAGACAGGCAGCCTGGTTGAGGTGGTGGGGGAAGGAGAAAGACAGGCAGCCTGGTTGGAGTGGTGGGGGACGGAGAAAGACAGGCAGCCTGGTTGGGGTGGTGGGGGACGGAGAAAGACAGGCAGCCTGGTTGGGGTGGTGGGGGACGGAGAAAGACAGGCAGCCTGGTTGGGGTGGTGGGGGACGGAGAAAGACAGGCAGCCTGGACAGTCTGAAGGTCAAGCAGAATTTCGGGGAAGGGGTAAATGTGCAGGTTTTGACAGGCAGTCTGGTGGTGGTAGGACAGTAAAGATATGCAGTCTGGTGATGGTTGGTTTGGGAAAGATTGGTGATTAAGTTTCCAGATGGAAAGAGACAAGGGAAGGGGCTCCATGTATTAAAAGGCGAGCAAACAAGCTTCTCAACTTGAGAAGTTGTCCCTTTGCGGCATATAGCCAGTGGACGAACAGGATCTACAGCCCATATGTATCATTACATCTCAAGTGATAGTGTAACGTCCACCCCCTCTCTCGCGTGAGAGAAGGGTCTGTCAATCACCGCAAGCAAGTTCTGGGTTATTTCTCTTCACCACCTCATGTGAACCTGCCCCGCAAGGGCTTCTGGAGCAGCTTACACTGCTTTGTACATGGAGCACAAAGTCTGTAACAGGCAGTTACTCTGGTAGTGGGCTGGGGGATAAATAGACACTTGCTTTGAGTAGTTCATGGAAATTTAACTTTTTGCCTTCTTTTCATTAATGGTAGGCAGTACAGTGCTCCTCTTTTTAACCCCATTGCTGCTAAAAGTCATTTTGCACCCCAATGCTAGAGTTTATTGCATTTGCACATTAAAAAGTACTTTCTGTGAAGTACCCACACAAATCGTACACACATCATACCTTGTTTTTGTCTGGTATATATGATAATTGATGGCATCAAAGTTATTTCTTAAATATTTTAAACAACATTTATAGCCCACCTTAAAGGGATACTAAACCCACATTTTTTCTTTAAAGGGACATAATACTCATATGCTAAATCACTTGAAACTTATGCAGCATAACTGTAAAAAGCTGACAGGAAAATATCACCTGAGCATCTCTATGTAAAAAAGGAAGATATTTTACCTCACAATCTCCTCAGCTCAGCAGAGTAAGTTCTGTGTAAAAAGTTATACCCAGCTGCAGGTAAAAAAATAAAAGAAATGAACAGCAGCCAATCAGCATCAGCAGTGCTGAGGTCATGAACTCTTACTGTGATCTCATGAGATTTGACTTAACTCTCATGAGATTTTATAGTAAGCTTCCTTTACCTGATTGGTGAAATAACATGAGAGTTCACGAGGCTCATCCTTTCAGCTGTCCCAGGACAGACACACTAAAATGCTGCTTAGAAATCCTTTACAATGGGAGGTGGCTACTGAGGAACTTTTGAGGTAAAATATCTTTCTTTTTTACATAGAGATGTTCAGGTGATATTTTCTAGTCAGCTTTTTACAGCTATGCTGCAGCACTTTAAAGTGTTTAAACATTTGGGTATTATGGCCCTTTAATGATTCAGATAGAGCATGCAATTTTTTAACTTACTCCTATTATCAATTTTCTTTGTTCTTTTGCTATCTTTATTTAAAAAGCAGGAATGTAAAGCTCGCACACAAGCAGGGGCTATCAATTATCTTCATTATATTTGAAGAAGATGATTTAAATTCACCACACTTTAGGTTCTCACCTGGCTAGCGCTTGCTGATTGGTGGCTAAATGAAATCAGCAAGCGCTATCCAGGGTGCTGAACCAAAAATGGTTTCTAAGCTTTCATTCCTGCTTTTTCAAGTAAAGATACCAAACGAACAAAGAAAAATTGATAATAGGAATAAATTAGAAAGTTTCTTAAAATTGCATGCTCTATCTGAATCACAAAAGAAACAAAAATTGAGTTAGTATCCCTTTAAGCAAAACTTACACAATGCAGCAAGAGCACACAGCGATGTTTGAAAAGAACAACCTGATGTGGAGCAGCTCTGCAAAGCGAAAGCGCTAAATATTAAAGGGACATTTGGTCAAAATTTAAAAGCGCACAGATGAATTACATCTTTGAATAGAAAAATATTTACAATATACATGTATTGGCAAAAATGCTTCTAGTAAAAGTTATCACTGTTTTAGTGTTAGCATTTCTCTCTGCATGTGAAGAGTAGCTAAATATTCTCAGTGCACCAGCATTTTAAATACTGCAGCTGCTCAGTGCCAGTGGGGCTTGTATCATGTCAGAAATTAAGAAATTGAGTCATTACCAGATGGTACAAACACCTTAAAGGGCCATAATACCCAAATGTTTAAACACTTGAAAGTGATGCAGCATAGCTGTAAAAAGCTGACTAGAAAATATCTCCTGAACATCTCTATGTAAAAAAGAAAGATATTTTACCTCAAAAGTTCCTCAGTAGCCACCTCCCATTGTAAAGGATTTCTAAGCAGCATTTTAGTGTGTCTGTCCTGGGACATCTTAGGGGATGAGCATTGTGCACTCTCATATTATTTCACCAATCAGGTAAAGGAAGCTTACTATGAAATCTCATGAGTTAAGTCAAATCTCATGAGATCACAGTAAGAGTTCATGACCTCAGCACTGCTGATGCTGATTGGCTGCTGTTCATTTCTTCATTTTTTTTTTATTTTTTTTTTACCTGCAGCTGGGAGCAGCTGAAGTATAACTTTTTACACAGAACTTACTCTGCTGAGCTGAGGAGATTGTGAGGTAAAATATCTTCCTTTTTTACATAGAGATGCTCAGGTGATATTTTCCTGTCAGCTTTTTACAGTTATACTGCATCAGTTTCAAGTGATTTTATCATATGAGTATTATGTCCCTTTAAGCTCTCTCAGCAGCTGCAGTATTTAAAATGCTGGTGCACGGTGCATTCTTATAGGGACACTGAACCCACATTTTTTATTTCATAATTCAGATAGAGCATGCACTTTTAAGCAACTTTCTAATTTACTCCTATTATCAAATGTTCTTCATTCTCTTGGTATCTTTATTTGAAAAGCAAGAATCTAAGTTTAGATGCCGGCCCATTTTATGTGAACAACCTGGGTTGTTGCTGATTGGTGGATAAATTCACCCACCAATAAACAAGTGCTGTCCAGGGTCTGAACCAAAAATTGTCTGGCTCCTTAGCTTATATGCCTTCTTTTCCAAATAAAGATAGCAAGAGAACAAAGATAAATTGATAATAGGAGTAAATTAGAAAGTTGCTTAAAATTGCATGCTCTATCTGAATCACGAAAGAAAAAATTTGGTTTCAGTCTCCCTTTAAATACACTCTAATAAAAGCTATAGCTGTTTTAAAAAGCATTTTTGCTAATACATGTATATTATAAAATGCTTCTATTCAAAACTAAAATGGATCCATGTGGATTCCAATTTTGGCTGGGATGTACCTTTAATGCATATGTCCTGTAGTTTCTGCAGATAAGCTGCATTTTCTGTAAAAAATAAACGTTTAGATAAAACATGCAATTTTAAGAGACATTTGTTTAGTTCTATTATCAAATGTACTTCATTATCTTAGTGTCTTTTGTTTAAAAGCAGGTAGGCTCAGAAGAAGCAAAATAATTCAGGGAGCTAGCAAGTGATTGGTGGCTGCACACATGACCCTCTTGTGATTTGACTTCCTCAAAGTGCTTAGCCTGATCTCATTGCTGCTCTGGAGCTGATTTTAACATAGTTATGTAAGCAACAGGTCCATAATAAAATGTTCAACTGAAAGAATTAAGTAAATATACCAGAATCACAAAAAAAAACGAATAACTTAATGGTTCTACCAGATTCAAGATGTGAACAAACAGTTAAATAGCCTGAGAGATTCCAGGCAAAGTGCAATTTTTATAAATTATAAAAGTGATTTAACAAGTATGTGTCTGTTACAGCTAAAGGACCATTTATATTGATGCAATTACGTGTTCTCATTTTTAATGCACATAATTTCAGTGAATCTGCAGCACTATGTATTTAACCCTTGTAAAGGGGTAGAAGTATCGTTCATGTCATGAGCCACAGAGCACTAGTCGCACACCTGAGTCTTATTGGGTACTTTAACTATGAGTTTAATCCCCTCTGATGACACTTGCACATGCTTACCTCTTCATTATGCTTTTGTGTCCATGTCGGCTAGTTTAGATGAGCCCGGCTGTAACACACTTATCACTTGGTTGTGACTGACGTGGTCACAGCTAGTAAAGTTCTCTTCAGTCTCATAATATTATGACTTATTCTATATAAATTCCCTATTTGGCTCTTAGAAATATTTCATATCTCCTCAATATTGTAGCTTGGCTCCTAAATGTAATGTTTTTATTTTGTGTATGCTTGGAGCTATTTTTCCTGTATGCTACTAATATAATCTTTCTTTGTATTTCTAGCTTAGAAGTGAATTTGATGACTTTTTTTTGTTTTTATTTCGTCAGGGCGGTAGTGGAGACTGTTCACAGGCTTGATGTTATTATATCTAACAAGACTGCGTACCAGGAAGTGTTTAAACCCGAAAACATCAGTCTCAGAAACAAGTATGTTTTCATTCATCTTAGTTTGATTTTCTTATAAATTATTGCAGTAAACATACTTTATTTGCAGTACTACGTAGATCTTTCCTGTTTAGACTTCTATCTGCTCAGTACCCTCATTTTATTAAGTTGTCAAAAGTTGTTTGGTTATAATTGTAAATCTTGTGGAATCTTCATTTGTTTTTATTTATACTGAGACCCACCTTAAAGGAATTGTGTACTGTAAAATTGGTTGCTCCTTAAAGGTACATGAAACCCAAATTCTCTTTCATAATTCAGATAGAGTATGTGGATTTAACCATTTAAGGACACAGCTTTCCGTTTGCTCAATTGTTTTATGACGGAAAAATTACGTCATATGTCCTTAAGAGGTTAAACAACTTTCCAATTTACTTATATTATCTAATTTGCTTTCTCTTGATATCATTTGTTGAATAGGATACCTAGGTAGGCTCAGGAGCTGCTGATAGGTGACTGCACACATATGCATTATCTTATTGGCTCTCCCAATGTGTTAACTAGCTCCCAGTAGCGCATTGCTGCTGCTTCAACAAAGAATAACAAGAGAATGATGCAAATTAGATAATAGAAGTAAACATGAAAGAAAGGGTTTTTGGTTTCATGTCACTTTAGTTGAAATATATTTTTATTAACCACACTCCTCCAACAGCAAAGAAAATACAGACTTTCAATCATTAAATAGCATCAGTGTTTGGGGAACAGTAATCATATTTCAAAAAGAGTGTCTTTCAATGTCACTTCTGATTTCAAAAAGTCTCTCCTGTATTTGAAAGTACATCCATGTTGCTATATTAAGCTGCTACCAAGAACAGTAGACAAATTTCCACTCTTTAATTTTGACCAGGACAGTCCCCTTCGCTTTGTGGAGTGTCACTTTAAAGGGACAATCTACTTGATTTTTTTTTATTGTTTACAAAGACAGATAACACCATTACTATCCATTCCCCAACTTTGCACAACCAACATTGTTATATTAATATACTTTATAACCTCTAAATCTTTCTTTTCCTAAGTCCCTGCAGGCCGCCTCTTATCTCAGTGCGTTTTATTAACTTTTTACAGCCAAACAGTGCTAGTTCATGTGTGCCATATAAATAACATTGTGCAGGAACCAGCACTAATTGGCTATAATGCAAGTCTGTAAAAGCACTGAAATAAGAAGGCAGTCTGCAAAGGCTTAGATACAAGGTAATGACCGTGTTGGCTGTGCAAAACTGGGGAATGGGTAATAAACAAATTATCTTTTTAAGAAATATCATTTTTCATGTAGACCATCCCTTTAATGTGTTTGCTGTAACTTGTTATACCAGCTGCAGAGTTTAACATTTATGGGAAATTGCATCTTTAGGTATAATTTGTATATGAAATAACTGTTACTGCTAAAGGACCAGTAAACACAGTAGATTTGCATAATCAACAAATGCAAGATAACAAGACAATGTAATAGTACTTAGTCTGAACTTCAAATGAGTAGATTTTTTTTTTTTTCTTCTGACAATTTTAAAAGTTATGTCTATTTCTACTCCCACTGTATCATGTGACAGCCATCAGCCAATCACAAATGTATGCACGTTTTATTCTGTGAATTCTTGCACATGCTCATTAGGAGCTGGTGACTCAAAGTTTAAATATAAAAAGACTGTGCACATTTTGTTAATGGAAGTAAACTGGAAAGTTATTTACGATTGCATGCTCTATCTGAATAATGAAAGTTTAATTTGACTTGAGTGTCCCTTAATTGAAACCACAACCGAATGAAATGGGTTGAGCTAGCAGAGAAAGCAGACCTAGTCTTTTCTATCTAATTATTTTCACTGTTAGGCCAAATACTTAGAACAATGGAAAATTAAAATTTTAGTACCTCTCTGCCATGCACCAACTGGGAGCATTATTTTATATAAATCTTCTTGTTTACATGGTTTTGTGTACATGTTCAGTATAGGTGGGGAAATAGGCAAAATCGGCTATTTTAAATTAGAAAAAAAGGTGAACCAGCTATCTCTAAACATGAATCAGAGCATTCAATTTTTAGCACCTTTCTAATTTATTTCCATTATCAAATTTTCTTCGTTCTCTTGGTATCTTTATTTGAAAAAGAAGGTATAAAAGCTTAAAAGCTGGCCCATTTTTGTTTCAGCGCTATCCAGAGTGCTAAACCAAAAATGGACCAGCTTTTAAGCTTTCATTCCTTCTTTTTTAAATAAAGATACCAAGAGAGCAAATAAAAATTTATAATAGGAATACATTAGAAAGTTGCTTAAAATTGCATGCTCTAGCTGAATCAAACGGGGGGAGAAAAAGTGTTTTTTTTTATCCCTTTAATACACTCTAGGTAAAATGGATAATTGGGAATGCATTAAAGGGAAGAAACTATCCGTGTACGCTGTCCTTTTTAAAGGGCCATACAATCCCAAAATTTTTCTTTAATGGTTCATCTATATCAGTGTTTCTCAACCGCGGTTCTCAAGTACCCCCAACAGGCCAGGTTTTCATTTATAGCTGAACTAGCGCACAACTTTCAAATTTACTTCTATTATCAAATTTGCCTTATACGCTTGGTATCTTTTGAATTAGCAGCAATGCATTACTGGGGCTAGCGGATCACAACGGGTGAGCTAATGATCGGAGGCAAATATGTGCAGCCACCAATCAGCAACCCGCTCCCAGTAGAGCATTGCTGTTCCCGAGTCTACTTAGTTATGCTTTCAACAAAGGATACCAAGAGTACAAAGCAAATAGAAATAAATTGAGGAGTTAAATGCTTTGTCTGAATCCTGAAAGTTTTTTTTTTTTTTTTTTTGTCCTGTTAAGGGAAATTATAAGAATTTGATTATGTGAAATAATGGCTCTAACAAAAAGGTCACTTTAAAGGGATATAGTATTGGAGTAATAAAAAACCTCTGTGTTTAACCAGTGCAAAGGATTTCAGTTTAAAATTTAAATTGCCTGTTAGGTTAGTTATTTCCTACAGTTTCCTTCAGAATGCAGAAATCATTAGTTATCACTGGCATATGCTTATTTAAAGAGACAGTCTAGGCAAAATTAAACTTTCATGATTCAGATAGGGCGTGCAATTTTAAACAACTTTCCAATTTACTTTTATCATCAAATTTGTTTTTCTCTTTTGGTATTTGTGGAAAGCTAAACCTAGGAAGGCTCATATGCTAATTTTGAAGTCCTTGAAGGCCACCTCTTATCTCAGTGCATTTCGACAGAAACTGCTAGTTCATGTGTCATAAATAAAATTGTGCACACTCCCGTGGAGTTAAGAGTCATCACTGATTGGCTAAAATGCATGTCTGTCAAGAGCTGAGATAAGAGGGCAGTCTGCAGAGGCTTAGAAACAAGGTAATTACAGAAGTAAAACGTGAATTAATATAACAGTGTTGTTAATGCAAAACTGGGGAATGGGTAATAAAGGGATTATCTATCTTTTTAAACAATAAAAGTTCTGGAGTAGACTGTGCCTTTTTTAAATTAATTCCATGGCTCTTAAAAAGATATATAGTTTAACTGTCATATATTTGTAAACCACTGGGGCATTTGCTATGCAATTGTTTTTTATACTGGATCTCACTCCCCTTAGGCTACGAGAGCTTTGTGTTAAGCTTATGTTCTTACATCCTGTGGAGTACGGAAGAAAAGCCGAAGAAGTCTTGTGGAGAAAGGTTTACTATGATGTCATTCAGCTGATCAAAACAAACAAGAAGGTAAGCCGGTATTGTCAAGTGCACTGGTAAGCAAAGCTGTCTGTGAATAACTTTTTTTTTTTTTTTTTTTTTTTTTTTTATTTATATGGCCACTGCATATAAATTTAATGCAGATAAATACAGTTTTGATATTCTTAAAATCTATATCTTGGCTCCTTAATTAGATCTCCATTGACTTGAAGAACTCCTCTCCATGAAAGGGGTGGGACAGAAACAGGCCATGCCCACATAGACCCAAATATAAACAAACCTCTAACAAATTCCCCCATTGCTAGTTTTCTGTCCCGTTATGGACAGGAAGCTGGCTCCTTCCCTTACCAGATTATTTGGGATGTGCAGGTGGAACTTCTTTGTAGAGAGTGTTCCTTTTTAAGGGTTGTAAGATTCTGCTTCTGCCATGTCCTCAGCCATTTGAAGATGCGCCCTGTGTTTTGGAATCTCTTTATTTACTGCTTGCAGATTGTATTTTGCACTTTTTGTTGCATAGAAATGCTATTAATTACGTGAGTCAATGAGATGATCATGCAGGATGCATGCTGATGATGTCACGGCCGTGTCTCTATGAGCACTACCATGTTGGTTGAGGCTTTATTTAATTAGGAAGTTTGTAGATGACTTGTACTACTACTCACTTCATTTTGAGATTTCTGAACTCTACAATTATGAAGTGTTCCTTCTCCTCGGTCTGGGAAGGAGAAAGAAAGGGAAAAGGACAAAGATAAATCTCCTAAGGGGCATAGCATAATACAGTTAGCAACTTTTTGCCATAATCCTGCATTTGGAAGATAGAAGTTGTGCCAAGATTGTATTAAAGATATTTATGGATGTGATCTGTCAAGAGGCCCTGACCCTGTAAATTTATTAAAGGTGAAGATGGGGGAAGTATTTAGTGACTTTGAAGATTCTCTATAGTAAGGGTTTTATGTTAATTATTTGCAAGACTTTATTAGAGCCATATGGGAGACTCTCTTAAAATGGAGGAGTCTGAGGAGCCCTCTTCTTACAGATATTTTTATAAAACTTCCCAGTTTATTACTCCTTGTCTGCTGTAATTGATCAGGACTGTGCTAAGCCTGAACGTCCGTTAACGGTGCCTGATAAAATTGAATTATGTCCTATACCTGATGATGATGATGATTTTAACAAGTTTGGGAATATTCCTAAGGTTGATTCCGCTATAACTAGATGCCTACTGATGGCTCATGCAATTTTCTGTGATTCTATGGAGAAAAAAATTGAGTTGCATCTAAAAATACTTCTACCCCCCTCCCTAGCAATCTGCAAGTAATATTGACTTTTTTTCTGCCACTAAAGATGTTGAATTGTTAACTGATAATTTTCAAGCTAACCTTCCTCCTAATGCAGAAGATTGGTTGTTTCTTACTACGAACACAAGTTCCTTAGGCTGGGGTGCTATCTCTTCTCTTCCTTCCAGTCTTTTGGAATTAAGGGACATTTTGTTTAGCTCTTCATACCTTTCAAAAAGACTTCCTGGGGAAATATGTCAAGTTATTTTAGACCTTAGCTTATGTGAATCATCAAAAGGGTACAAGAAGTTTTTCCCTCCTCCAGGAAGCAAAGCTTTTGTTTTCATAGGCTCAAGAAAAAAAATGTGATTTTCATCATTGCTGTTCATCTTCCAGGCTTCAACAACCTTTAAGCAGATTTTTTTAAGCATGCATTATAATGAGGTAGAATGGCAGTTCAATCTTGCAGTGTTTACAGTCTACATTCTAAGTATGGGCCAGCCAGAATAGACCTTATGGCCTCTCCAAGCAATCATCAGCTGGATCACTTTTTCAGTCTTCATCCATTCGGAAATTTCCTGGCAACAGATGTGTTATCCCAAAAATAGAATTTCAGCCTGGCATATGTGTGTCCTCCCTTTTCCCCTCATCTCTAGGGTTCTTCAGAAAATTGTCAAAGACAAGGCAAGAGTCATTGCAGTTCTGCCTTGGTGGCCCAGAGGGCTTTGGTTTCTTCTGCTACTCAAACTGGATGTGGATCCTCCAAGAAATTTTCCAGTTTTTCTGGATCTCCTTTGTCAAGGTCCAGTATTTCATCCAGATCCTCAATCACTCTCCCTCAGGGTATGAATTCTGAACAGTGCTGCCTTCGGAAATTAGGGCTTCCTGAGAGCTTTATAGATTTTATGCTTCGGGCCAGGGAGCTTTCTACTTCTTCAATTGGTCATAAAGTTTGGAATACTTTTGATCAAGTGTCTGCATCCACTGTTTTGGAATTTCTATTTTATGGATTCCAAAAAGATCTGATTTTGTGAACCTTGAAAGTTCAAGTTTCAGCCCCTTTTTGAATCATTAATTCATTTGTGGTACCTTTACTTTTAAAACTGTTCTTCTTGCTGTAACTTTGTCCAGACAAGTTTCTGACCTCTCAGCTCTCTCAGCAGTTTCACCTTATAACATTTTTCACCAAGACAAGGTAGTCTCTTTGTACAGTGCCAAAGTTTCTTCCTAAATGTGGTATCATCTTTTCACATAATTTAAGAGTGTCTTTCCCACCTTTTTTACAGACAGAAAGCATTTTAAGGGTCAATACCTTTTTATATACTTGATGTCTTTATATTTACTTGGAAAGAACTAAGGACTTTTGTAAAATGTCTTGTTTGTTTGTTATTCCCTTTGGAAAAAAGGAAAGGCTGTGGTCCAGTGAAACTGACTATTGCTGTTTGGATTGTTAAAGGGATATTGTACACTACATTTTTTTTTGTAGATGATCCATTTATAAAGCCCATATAGTTTTTTTTTTTTTTGGAGAAAATGTATAATTTTACTTATTTTTAAATAACATTGTTCTAATTTACAGACTCCTAACTAAGCCCTAAAGTTTTAGTAGTAGACTGTTGTCTACCTACTCCAGCTTGCTCCCGTTTGTGTAAAGGGTCTTTTCATATACAGGGGAGGGGGTTAGTGTCTGCTCTTTTTTTGCTTTCCAGCCCAACATTTTCATCAGAGCTTCTAAGTAAGTTTTTAAAAGGTTTTATACTGGATTTTTATATCAGTATCTCTGCATATTCTGTATAGCAGTGTCTATTACATGCAAATTTGTGTATACTGTCCCTTTTTAAGTGCCTCTTCGCAGCTTAAAAGTTCTTAAGCATTAAGGCTCACTCACACTAGGGCTTTGCAGGCTACCACCTCTGTTTCTGAGATTTGTCAAGCTGCAGTCTGGAATAATCTGCATGCATTTGTGACTCAGTTGGACATTCTTTATACCTCCTCTGCTAATTTTGTTAATATTTTGTAGTTATGTATTTTTTCACCAATTTTTTTTTTTTTTTACTGCTTTGTGATCTCTTCAAGTCGACTGGGCTCCAATTGAGATGCCAAGATAGCTAGAAATTATTTGCAGCTAAAACTGCAATTTCTTTACTTGGTCCACTTATAATTGGATCCCCATTGATCCCCCGCTTTATAGCATAATGGATTCATCCTTTGTCTATATCATTGGACATCAAACTAGTAATAGGGGAGTTTGTAAGCTGTCTGTTTCTTCAGGGAAGGGGGTTCAAGTCAATGGGGATTCAATTATAAATGGGCAAAGATATAGAAATTGCAGTTTTATCTGCAGATGATTTCTCTTTTTTTTTTTTTTTTTTTTTTTTACTGCTTTAAAAATCACCTGAGAATCTTTTGGGATAAATTGGAACTGCTGTGTATCTAGCTGCCAATGCATACATTTTATGTTTTATATAGGTGATATTTTTAATATATTTGTATTACTTGCTTTCCTTCATTTACAGCACATTCACAGCCGCAGCGCCTTAGAATGCGCATACCGAACGCACCTTATTGCTGGAGTGGGATTTTATCAGCACCTCCTGCTTTACATACAGTCTCACTACCAGCTGGAGCTGCAGTGTTGCATCGATTGGACTCATGTCACAGACCCACTCATCGGTCAGTTAATATCTCATTTGCAAATGTCCTCTGTACATACTGTATCTTTAATATGTGATGCACCTTCTGTGCAGCATGGATTAGGGAAAGTATATCATAAAATTATTCACATGCATTAACAAATCTCCACTTTTATCAAGAGGATAAAATGGCAGATGGAAACATTACATATTAAAAACACATAATTACATTCATATTTGTCCATCAAAACACTAGCAGGGGTGCAACTTTGACAAGGTTACATGAAAAAAAATTGCCATTCAACCTGCCTTTCTGAGCTACTGTTTCTGCAAATTGTCACCCCTGCACTAAAGAAAAAATAAATGAAAGAACATTTCTTTCTCTGGTGAGAGTTCACAAGCCTTAACATGTGGGATTACATTCCTGCTACTAGGAGGAAGCAAAGATACCCCAAACTAAGAGCTCCCACCTCCCTGTGTATCTGCTTTTTTTTTTTTTCTTTCTTTGCCTTCCAGGAGTAGGTGAAGATTTGAGGTGCTCCAGATTCTACGTTGAAAGGGGTTCTTAGACCTTTGTCCCTAGCCGCCTCTTGTTGGGTCGTTGTCGTACTCTTCTCAAATATCTTCTGCTGTTGCTTGCACCGCACTGGATGGGCTCTTTACTTGAAGCAGCTTTTCTCTACAGCGGGTAAGCTCAGTGGAGTGGGTGCCATGCAAGTAAGTAAAGAGCAGGCTATTAGTAGGTACATTTTTAATGTATAGCATAGCCAGGGGACATAAGTTTTCACACAGACATGTTTCACTTTATATACATTCATATGTTATATTTACTGTACTTCACATTATATGTAGAGTGTTTTAGGCGAGGTTACCAATAAAGACCGTTGAACTCCAGGATAAGACAAGTAAAGGCCTGAGTTTTTCTGATTGCTCCGGATTGGACCTGCAGGACCTTGTACGTAGATCTAATTTAGATGTCCAGCTTTACACCTTGGACTCTTCCGCAGTGCTAAGATCTATTGTCTCAAGGTCTTCTATTTTACAAGGATCTATAATCTCTAAATTTGACGGTATGGAGATTGAATGCCTGATTTTGAAACAAGTTTTTCTGACACTGTGATTGATGCACTTTTTCAGGCTAGGAAACCTGTAACTAGAAAAAAATATCATAAGACTTGGAAACCTTTTCTTGCCTGGTTCGAGGGTCATGGTTTTCATTGGCACTCCATGAGGATTCCAAGGATCCTTCAATTTCTTCAAAAAGGGTTAAAAAAGGGGTTGTCAGCTAGTACTTTAAAGAATCAAATTTCTGCTCTTTCTGTTCTATTTGACATGAAGAAGCTTCCGAATGTTCAAGCTTTTTTGTTCAGGCTTTGGATAGAATTGGGCTTGTTAAGCTAATTTCTCCTCCATGGAATTTAAATTTGGTCCTCTCTGCAAGCTCCTCCCTTTGAACCTCTGCATGATATTGACAATCAACTTCTGTCATGGAAAGTATTTATTTATTTTAGAAATGTCCTCAGCTAGGAGAGTTTCAGAATTGTCAGCCCTCTCTTGTGAATCCCCTTTCTTTATTTTTCACAAGGATAAAGTGGTATTGATAACTCAATATTAATTCCTACCAAAGGTATTTTCTTCCGAGAATATAACTAGAGATTGTAGCCCTTTTTATGTCCAAATCCTACAAACTCAAAGGAGAAACGTTTGCATAACCTGTATGTTAGGGCTTTAAAATGTTTATTTACAGGCTAAAGATTTCAGATGGTATTCAAATTTATTTTTCAGGTGCTCGTAGAGGACAAAAAGGCTACAGCTGTCACTTTAGCTTCCTCCTGGGCCTGGCTAAAACAAATACCATATTGCTCAGAGTATAGGCCGCTCCTGATTATAAGCCGCACCACTAGAGTTTGGTGCTATTTTAAGAAAAATTAATTTTTAACTTTTTTTTAACTTAAAATAAAAATACACATTAGTAGAACACAGACCCCTCCTTAATGTCTTAGCCTCCCTTCCTGACAGATAACAGTCTCCTTACCCTGCCACTCACAGGCTACCCACTTCACATCCTATTACTGGTAACTACCTCTCCTCTGCCCTCCTCACCCTTTCAGCACCCCTATCTCCCTCACACACAGACTCCTCCTTAATGCCTTAGCCTCCCTGACAGACTCCTTACCCTGCCCCTTCACACACACACACACACACACACACACACACACACACACACACACACACACCCCTCATAACCCTCAAAGGCTGCATCCTCTTGAAACCACTCAGCCTCCTTCACTCACACAGTGCAGAGTGTACATTTACTGTTAGCCCCACAGTGAACTGCTCACAAGTATGGCAATCATATACTGGTAATCCATAAAAATCAAAGACTCATCATCTGAACTACCGTAATATCGACTGCTGGAAATGCCGGTAATAGTAAACGCCCTCGGCTCCCAAGTCAGTGTGCAGAGCTACGGATGCCTCATAGGGATGTGAACTATGGATGCATCACAGAGACATGAGCTACGGCTGCCTTATAGGGATGTGAACTACAGATGCATCACAGGGATATGAGCTACGGCTGCCTCACAGGGATATGAGCTACGGCTGCCTCACAGGGACGTAATGCTCTCAAGTCAACATGGGGAGCTACAGAGGCCTCACAGGGATAAAATGCTCTCAATTCAGCAGGGAGAGATACGGATACCTTACAGGGACGTCATACAGGTAACTTGTGGGCTTTTGCAGCAGTGATGAGTTGGCGTGGTGACTCCTGTCTGGCTATGTCCCAGATCTCCCGGTTTAACTCGCTGGGCTTCCCGAGCAGTGGTGTGCTGGCGTGTGGGGTCGCGGTCATTATCCCTGCAGGGGCTTCGGTTGTTGGCGGTGGCTGGTGGGTGCTAAAGAAATCCCGGTGTGTGCCTGAACCCCTACCTCTTAACAGGAACTGAATTCCCACCCAACCCTGACATGAACCATTCAAGGTAACTTCCGTTTTTTTTAAACAAATTACAGCCCATTCCACCAGATCAGTTGCTTCTTCTTGTGACCTTT
This sequence comes from Bombina bombina, assembly GCF_027579735.1. Classification (NCBI taxonomy): domain Eukaryota; kingdom Metazoa; phylum Chordata; class Amphibia; order Anura; family Bombinatoridae; genus Bombina; species Bombina bombina. The sequence goes on from NC_069499.1 coordinate 1,389,089,341, forward strand.
TAAGAAAAACAGATTTGCAAAGCTGCAACATGGTCTCTTTACACACATTTACATTTTCATGTTTTTGCCTCTTTGGAGACTATTTTTGGCAGGAAAGTCCTTCAAGTCGCAGTGTTCTTGCAAATAAAAACTGTTTATTTTTTGTCCAACCCATACTCTCGTGGACTCCACAGATCGGGAATTAGATTCCACACGTTAAGGGTTGTGGACTCTCACCACCTCATGAAAGAAAACATAATTTATGCTTACCTCATAAATTCCTTTCTTTCATGGTAGTGAGAGTCCACGAGGCCTGCCTAGTTAATTTTGGCAGCATTTTTTTTTTTCCATATTTTGCTTGCCTTTCCTACCTTTCTGTTACCTTTCCTCTGCTCAGCTCTACTATAAACTGAGATACACAGGAAGGTGAGAAAGTTCAAAAGTTCTTAGTCTTTGGGGTATATTAGTCACCTCCTAGTGGCAGGAATTTAATTTCACATTTTAAGGTTAGTGGACTCTTAACTACCATGAAAAAAAAGGAATTTATTAGGTAAGCATAATTTTGTTTTTGAGTGGAAAAGCAGGAGTTAATTTGCTAGCCTTAACATCACGCATTATTTGTTTGTTAAAAGCTTGTGTTTAACTGGTGTTTATTGTACTAAATAAAATATATAACATTTCTTTCCAGTGGCATGGAGAGTCCACAAATCCATTCTAATTACTAGTGGGAATTCAACTCCTGGCCTCCAGGAGGCGGCAAAGAACACCCCAGCAAAGATTTAAGTATCCTCCCACTTCCCATAATCCCCAGTCATTCTTTGCCTTGTACATCTAGGAGGATGTGTGAAGATGGTGTCTGAAGAAAATGAATCCTTTAATGGGTATTTTCCCTGCAAAAAGGATTGGGGCAATGCTGTGTCCATATAATCCTCTTTAGTAAGATTAATGGTGGCTTTTAGCTGTTGGAGGTCGGTGAGGTAGTTCTTACTTTAACTCCAACAATTTCTGCTAACCCCTTTATAGAAAACCAGGATTGGTTACTCTGCTTTTCTTGTATCTTCAGGTCCCTGTCAGCGGTTGGATGAGGCTAACAGACCTGGAGCTGCTGTGACTGCTCCACAGCAGAAGACTCTGGAGGGTAAGTCCTTTCATATTTATTTCTCAGAATATCATGGAGAATGACTGGGATATTCAGGGACCTAGTGGGACCTGCTACCCTCATCATGGGTTTGTTTATTATATATCTTCTAGTTGAGATATGTTGCAGCAAACTGGTTTTCTGCAAGTGTCAGGGAATATTCCGCTTTTTGCCTTAGAAGGGTCAAATGTAATTGTAATGACCCAGGCTTTAGGAAACGTGTTAATCCCCCACGCTTCCTATCCCTGCACTTAAGATGTGCTTATCAACTAGGGGCACAGTGTTTCTAAAACACAGTACCATAAAAGTATGCTAGCAGTTTCATAATCCCTATCAGATGGGGGTTATACACGGCTTTGACTAATAATGTCTTTTCAGTACAATTCTTGTCAAAAGGAATTTATATGATGGATGAGAGGGAATCAATCCCAGGGTATGAAAGATATTTCTATCATTTCTTGCACTTTTTATGGTGGGTTATGGCACCTACAGTTTCTATAGGTGGTCTGTTGATCTCCACTCCAATTTTTTGTTAGTCACTTACTCTGAGATAATATCATAGTTCCCTTCGGTTTGTTTTTAGATATCGAGGGTTCGTTTGTACAGGATCTCTCTTGTTAATAGCTCATTTGTATCTTTCCCGCAGCAGCGGTGGGGTTAACTCTTTTTTTTCCCCGCCTTAGACTGGGTTATGGCCGTGCTGTGTCAGTGAGAACGATCGCACCCCTAAAGATAAGGGTCTACTGTTATTGAGTATAAGTCTACCTTCACTGCAGAGGGGCCCTTTCTCAGTTTATTGATTGCCCTCTAAGAGGATTGTTACGGCCTGATAAATGTGTTAAGTCTAATGTCAAACTTTTATGGCACTAGCTGTTGGATGGTTTATGGGCTTTTGAGCGAGTTATTGAAAGTGCTCATATCCAATTATTTATTATGTATCTGAACTGTGTGAGTACATTCCGATTTTGTAAGGGTTAAGGGCCGCCGGAGCTCTTTAGCCCTCCTATGTGTTTGGCAGGTAAGGTGTCTGTAACTCATATGTGCTCTCTTTCGCCGCTTTGCAGCAGTGTGTCGCACTTTTCGTGCAGCGCTTTGTCTGTTTGCATTTAGCCTACTTACTTGGCGGAATATTAAGTGTATGTCAGCAGCGACACCACCGGCTTCCCAGGCGAACGGAGGCTTCTGCTATCTGAGTGGGTTACATTTTATTCCTGTTTTTTTTAGATTGTGTATATCAGGAGAAGAATTTTGGTTCCTTCTGGGTAGCGATCACATGCGTACTACTTATTACGGTAATCCTTTGCAGCATTATTTATCAGCCCTGGGTTCAATACCCTTTTTTGGCATTATCTGAGATGGAGAAATCAAGAGTGTGCTATTAAGTAACTGTAATTCTCCATGTTTGTCGAAGGGCTATTTCTCTTTTCTACTTGACTTGGGTAACGGTTTCTCTCCCTGGAATAGGGGACCTCTGGGGCCTCTATCAGAGGATAGTCCCAGACTCTGACGTGAGTGTCTCTCTGTCCTGGGGACTCGTTCAGGTCCATCGGCTCCAAGGCAACTTGCTTCTTGAGACCTTCCTGGGAAATTGTTCCACAGAGGCCAGCCTTCCAGCTGGGGAGCAGTTGGACTCCATTAGGAGCTCCAGGAATCTGAACTCAGTCGGAATCTGTCATTCCAATCATTGTTTAGCCTGGCCCCATCTGAGTTTGGTCCAGTTTATCTGTTTTCAATCGGAATCCTTCTCTTTGGTGGTTTATTTCAACCATCAGGGAGGTACCTGGAGTTCATTAACTATGGAGGGTGATTCGCATCCTTCAGTGGAAGTAGTCCTCTCATCTGCCACATTCCTGTTTTCTCTTCCCAGGTGTGGTCTACTGGGAGGCAGATCCTTGAGCAGACGGATGTTTCTCCCTAGGGTTCTGATGGCTTCTCGTCTAATCTCTAAGCTTCCCAGATGCGGATCCAGGTCTAGAGATCTGCAAGCAGTTCTGGTGGACGCTCTATTGGTCCCATGAAATTTTTTCTTTTCCTCCGTTTGTTCTCCTTCCTCGGGTGAGAGCACGTATTAGGAGCTGGTTTAGGTGATTCTTCACCCAGTTCTAGATTCTGAATCTGTCTTCATAGAAATTGAGCACCTAGCTTATCTATGCAAGGTTTTCGTGAATCGGTTATCTCCTTGATCCAGGTTTGTTAGCCGGTTAATCGTAACTTTCTCCTTAAGGATTGGAGCACATACTTTTACTGATGTATATCTTGGGGCTTTTCTGTGGTGTAACGCAAGTGTACCCCGTATTTTGTTTTTTCTTTGTCGGTCTGCAGAAGGGTTTGTCTCTCATAGATCAGATTTTGTCTTGTCTGTTCTGTTTCATAAATGTTTGGCCGATCTGGCAGATATTCAGTCCTTTGCTCAGGACCTGGCCAGAATCAGGCCTGTGTTCAACCTGTTGCTACTCCTTGGAGTCTTAACCTTGTTCTTTTAGTCTGCATCAGACTCTGTTTGACTCTATGCATTCTATTGTTAATTGTTTCTATCTATTGAGGTTTTTGTAAAGCACGGCTACTCACCCGGGTCTCAAGGCACTTGGGGTTGCTGCAGTTGAGTCGAAGAGCCAGGTCCTTTCTTGAGGTCCTTTCTGAACTTAGTTAGGGAGGTAGCTTGTCTGAGATGCAGCGGGAGAGTGTTGCATGTCTTGGCTGCCAGGTGAGAGAAGGATCTGCCTCCCGCTGTGGTCTTCCTGATGCGGTGAATGACAGAGTGCTTGGTCGGCCGATCAAAGCTGTCTGGTGGGGGTGTAGAAGGTGACGTATTCAAGACCGATGTTGTGGAAGGCCTTGAACGCGTGGGTGAGAAGCTTGAACATGATTCTTTTGTTGATGGGTAGCCAGTGCAGGTTTCGCAGGTGTTTGGTGATGTGGCATTGGCAAGGGAGGTCGAGGATGAGTCTGGCCGAGGCATTCTGGATGCGCTGGAGTCTGTTTTGGAGCTTGGTGGTGGAGCCGGCGTAGAGTGCGTTGCCGTAGTCCAGTCGGCTGCAGACGAGGGTGTGGGTGACTGTCTTCATGGTCTTGGTTGGGATCCACTTGAAGATCTTTCGCAGCAGGTGGAGTATGTGGAAGCATGAAGAGGAGACGGCGTTGACTTGTCGGTCCATGGAGAGCGATGAGTCCAGGATAACGCCTAGGTTTCGTGCGTGGTCGGTGGGGGTAGGTGGGTATCCAAGAGCTGTGGGCCACCAGGAGTTAACCCAGGCGGATGTGGTGGGTCCGAGGAGGACTTGCAGTTGAGGTGGTTGGGGATGTTTTTGCGTGGGTCGACTGGTTGTTGTGGTCGAAGGGAGGAGAAGGAGCAGTTATGGAAGCTGAACGGTCCTCTGGTGTATGATGGAGATGCGTGGTGACAGGCGGACGATCTTCTGGTGTTGAGAGAGCGGAGGGTGCAGGCGTCGTGGCCGTTGCAGGAACCAGGGTTTGTGGCGCTGGGCATGGTCCAGGTGCTGACATACTTTCCTTTGGAGCGCCAGCTGCGTTCGTCCACTGTGCGGCTGTGCAGCGGCAGCCATTAAGGAGAGAAGTGGGAGGGCTGGGCAGCTGGGAGGTGTGTAACGGCCCTGGGGAGGGGTGTGAAGCAGCGCGGGAACGCTGGGGGAAGCTTAACCCCTTAATGACAACTGACGTACCAGGTACGTCCTGCAAAAACTGTCAATTAGTGACAATGGACGTACCTGGTACGTCAGTTGTCTAAGAGAGAGCTGGAAGTGATCGCAATCGCTTCCAGCAGCTCTCGGGGTATTGCAGTGATGCCTCAATATTGAGGCATCCTGCAATACCCTTTAAAAAGCATCCGATGCAGAGAGAGCCACTTTGTGGCCCTCTCTGTACCGGTAGTGATGGTGCCGTTCATTGGTGGGTGGGAGCTTACAAGGGAGGCGGGTGGGCGGCCCATCGCTACCCGGCATCCGGTTCCTGCAAGTGCATTGTGCACGCCGGATGCTGGGAGCGTGCGGAGGGGGGGGGGGGCCCTGCGTGTGCGCGGGTGCAGCAACCACTGCACAAGCTACCTAATTAACCCCTTCACTGCTGGACATAATACAAGTGTGGTGCGCAGCAGCATTTAGCTGCCTCCTAATTGCCAAAAAGCAACGCCACAGCCATATGTCTGCTATTTCTGAACAAAGGAGATCCCAGAGAAGCATTTACAACCATTTGTGCCATAATTGCACAAACCGTTTGTAAATAATTTCAGTGAGAAACCTAAAGTTTGTGACAAAATTTGTGAAAAAGTGAACGATTTTTTTTTTATTTGCTCACATTTGGCAGTGAAATGGTGTCATGAAATATACCATATTGGGCCTAGATCAATACTTTGAGTTGTCTACTACACTAAAGCTAAAATTAACCCTTCAAGGTCCCTACAAGCTCCCTAATTAACCCCTTCACTGCTGGGCATAATACATGTGTGGTGCACAGCGGCATTTAGTGGCCTTCTAATTACCAAAAAGCAATGCCAAAGCCATATATGTCTGCTATTTCTGAACAAAGGGGATCCCAGAGAAGCATTTACAACCATTTGTGCCATAATTGCACAAACCGTTTGTAAACAATTTCAGTGAGAAGCCTAAACTTTGTGACAAAATTTGTGAAAAAGTGAACGATTTTTTTTATTTGCTCGCATTTGGCAGTGAAATGGTGGCATGAAATATACAAAAATGGGCATAAATCAATACTTTGGGTTGTCTTCTAAAAAAAAAATAATATACATGTCAAGGGATATTCAGAGATTCCGGACAGATATCCGTGTTCCAATGTAACTAGGGCTAATTTTGAAAAAAAGTTATTTGGAAATAGCAAAGTGCTTATTGCCCTAGAACTTGCAAAGAACATGTAAACATTGGGTATTTCTAAACTCATGCTAAATAGTTTCTAAATTTTGTCCTGATTGTTTTTTGGTGGTCGTAGATATGCAACAGATTTTGGGGGTCAAAGTTAGAAAAAGTGTTTTGTTTTTTTTTTCCTCATTTTATATTTTTTTTTAATAGTAAATTATAAGATATGATAAAAATAATGCTATCTTTAGAAAGTCCATTTAATGGCGAGAAAAGCAGTATATAATATGTGTGGGTACAGTAAATGAGTAAGAGGAAAATTACAGCTAAACACTAACACTGCAGAAATGTAAAAATAACCCTTGTCCTTAAAGGGCCACTGTAAGTAAATATTTTCTATGCCTGTTACTAACTAACTACCCCAAATACGCTTTTTATCAATAGCATTTCATTAACATATCTCTACCGTATATCAGAAATCTTGTCTGCAAATTTAATTGTTTTCCAAACCCACTCCGTGGGTATCCTTTGCTCTGTACCAATCCGTTTACAATACCTAGGTTTCAAAATGGCGCTTTAAACACAAAGTTATTGGTTTAAGTATTTTGAACACTCAGTGCTGAAAATAGTGGGCAGGATAACGTGACATCATCGGAGAATAAAAGATATAACTTTTAGAACGTTATGAAACTTTGTTTTGGAGAAAATATAGGTCAGTAGGTTTTAATTAATGTTTATTAACTTTAATATGTTAATTGTTTAGCTTAAAAATTATAACAGAAAGTAATCCTTTAAGGGTAAGAAAATTGAAAAATGGTCCGGTCATTAAGGGCTTAAAGGGACACTGAACCCAATTTTTTTCTTTCATGATTCAGACAGAGCATGCAATTTTAAGCAACTTTCTAATTTACTCCTATTATCAAATTTTCTTCATTCTCTTTGTATCTTTATTTGAAAAGCAAGAATGTGAGTTTAGATGCCGGCCCATTTCTAGTGAACAACCTGGGTGGTTCTTGCTGATTGGTGGATTAATTTAACCGACCAATAAAGAAGAGCTGTCCATCTTACTGAACCAAAAAATAACTTAGATGCAAATAAAGATGGCAAGAGAACGAAGAAAAAATGATAATAGGAGTAAATTAGAAACTTGCATACAATTGCATGCTCTATCTAAATCCCGAAAGAAAAAAAAAAAATTGGGTTCAGTGTCTCTTTAAGGAGCAGTGAATTGGAAGCAGCAGGAGAGGCAGAGCCTTGTCAGACAATTGTTGTCTGGGATATTTTAAGTTATTTTCTGTGCTTAGAATCACTGACCTTTCTGTCCTTTATTTCTAATGGGGATTTCTTCCTTCTTGAGTTTTGGACCGCAAATTCTTTCGAACTTATCGTTCCTCCTTTGTGTCCTAACTTCTTTAAGAATGTCTGTTACTCAACCTGGATGTAGTTTGTGCTCTAAATGTCTATTTCCAGGTTGCTAAAGATTTCAGTCTATCTTCTGCTCTTTTTGTAGTCTCTGCTGGCAAACTCAAGGGTCTGAAGGCCACCTCCGCTACTCTTTCCTTTGAGTTGTGGAGTATATTTTGGTTTACTTATGAGACAGCAGGGCAACTGCCTCCTGAGAGGATTACGGCTCTTTCTTCTAGGACTGTTTTTCTTCTTTCTGAGTTTTTTTTTTTTTTTTTTTGCCTCAAGCTGAGGTTTCCTTTGGGAGCAATGTTTTTCAAGGGGTGGTGCCCTCAGTTTAGGTCCGCCTTTTTTGTTTCTCCTTTCCTTCCATTCTGTGTACTCTAGCTTGGGTATTGGTTCCCACTAGTAATTAGAATGGATTCGGGGACTCTCCATGCCATTGGAAAGAAAACAAAATGTATGCTTGCCTGATAAATTATTTTCTTTCCTGGCATGGAGAGTCCATGACACACCCTGGTTTACTTTGACGACCGCTTATTTTGATTTTAGAAACTTCAGGCACCTCTACCCCCTTGGTTTTCTCTATGGTGCCCAGGAGTCGAATTCCCACTAGTTATTAGAATGGATTTGTGGACTCTCCATGCCAGGAAAGAAAATAATTTATCAGGTAAGCATAACATTTTGTTATTGTCAGTTAGCGCTGCGGAATCTGTTGGCGCCCTACAAATAACCAATAATAATAATAAGTTTAGCACCATCTGGGTTTTACATCCATATAAATCCTTTTTAAAATGTGGTTTATTGGTCATATTGGAGTGAATTAGTGTTTTCTGAAGGGATTGAATGGTATGTTGCACGTTTTGATGTTCTAGTTTTTTTTCATTCCTTCCGCAGGCTGCAAGAAGCCAGTGTCAGCCTCTGCTAAAGAGATGGACTGGGCACAGTTGGCGTGTCACAGATGTCTGGTCTATCTGGGAGACTTGGGTAAGATTGATTTCTTCATCTTTGGGGGTGTATAATTTGCCATTCACTGGCATTATATAGATTTGCTAAAACTGGGAACTTTTGACTATAAACTTCTACAGTATTTGTTAACCAAGCTGGTACTATTTTAGATTGTAAATATTTTTATCTTAAAGAAATAATTAGATGTTTTTAAAATGCACATGTAACTTTATATGCACAAGACCCACAAAGCATTAGCTCCAAATACTGCAGCGCTCTTCAAAGTCATTCTCTTATTTTAACTCTTTACAAGTCTGGTTAGTGAGGTTCTGCATTTTCACACTGAGTGCGCCATCTTGGAGTTGAAGTATTCGTGTGACAGAAGCAGTGTGATTTCACGAATCAATGATATTGTTGTTCACAATCTGTATCGTGCAACTTCAGTTTAGTGTGCACAATACAGAGTGGAAGTGTATATTTTTTGTAGTGGTTGCACTGCTCTTTATTACTGAGGGCTTTTTTTTATGTTTTTGATGTAATTCTTAAAATATGTAACAAAAAAATGTGTACAGCTGCCATATGTCCCCTAACGCCACTTATCTTTAAAAGCACACGTCTTCTGCCACATTATGCAGCAATACTTTTGCTCCAGCATGGCGGCTTCCAGTATAAACTTGCAGAGCTTTACCTACTGGCTTCTGTAATGGGGTTAAAAAACAGCCTTAAACAAGAGCTGTATATACAGGAGGAAAAGAATAGCATGGCGAGTAATAACCATGTTGTTGTTATAGTTTTACCCAGAAGTTTATAGGGATATGAAACCCCCAAAACATATTTTTTGATTGACAGAGCATAGAATTGTTAAAAGGTTTCCAATTTACTTCTATTACCCATCATATTTTTTGTTGAAGAGAGAGGTAGGTGTCTGGGGCACTACATGACTGGAAATAGTGCTGTAATCTAGTAGTCTTGCAAATAGAAAACTACTGCCATATAGTGCTCCAGAAATGGGCAGGCTCCTAAGCTTGCATCCCTGCCTTTCATCAAGATACCAAGAGAACATGGAAAAATTGATAATATAAGTAAACCAAAAAGTTGTTTCAAATTTGCTATCTGAATCATTAAAGAAAAAAATTGGGTTTAATAATCTTTTAATATCCCTTTTAAAGCATACACGGTTAATAATAATAATAATATAAAAAAAAAAGAAAAGCATTTTTACAAACTGTGGAAAAAAAACTAAATTTATGCTTATTTTCTTTCGGAATTATGATGGTTGAGTCCTCCATAACATATGGGATATATTTCCCGCAACTAGGAGCAGGTCAAGAGCCCATATCAGAGCTTAAAATCCCTCCCGTCTCTGTTTAATGTATAGCTTAATTAGCAGAGAATAGGAAATATATAGGAAGGAAAGACAAAGCAGGGTCTGTAGAGGTGTCATTAGAACTGACTACCCACCCAAAAATGTAAATGGGCGTGGCCTGTGGACCATCAGCAGTCCTCCATAACATATGGGATTAACACCTAAGCAGATGGTCTGTGTTACAGAAAGGATGGGACAAAAAACGTCAGCGATTAACATTTGGAAAAAAGTATGCAGAGAAGATCATATTGCAGCATTGCAAATGTGCTCCAAAGTTGCAACTGCCCTTGTAGAATGAGCTATGATACACTTCGGGGACTTTCCCGCCACCAAGTGAACCTTGTGAAACTCTTTTTGATCCAAGTGGCTCATGCTACCTTTAGTTGTCTTTTGCCCCTCTTACCAGTCCCGGAGTAGTGAACAACCATATTAGAAGATTGAATTATTTAGTAGCTTAAAGATGGAAAGCCCTGACTACATCAAGATTATGTAATAGCTCCTCCTTAGGGCTAGCAGGATCTTGACACAATGAAGGAACAACAATTTCCTGATTGATGTTTACTGCTGAAACAATCTTAGAAAGAAAATCATATTTAGTACGAAGTACAGCCTTATCCTTGTGAAAAATTGAGAATCACAGTACAAGGTTGACAACTCACAAATTCTCCTAGCTGAGGAGATTGCTTATAGGAAAAGTACTTACCAATATAAAAGCTTTATATCAAGGGAATGCATTGGTTCAAAAGGAGAGCCTTGTAATACACTAGATTCAAATTCCAGGTTGGAGAAATAGGTCTCACAAGTGGCCTAATGCTAAACAATGCCTGGACAAAAGTCTTAACATCAGGATGTTTAGCTAACATCCTATGAAAAAGAAGAGATAAAGCATGTATTTGGCCATTTAGGAAGCTAGCAGACAAACCCTTGTCAAGGCCATCTGAATAATTCAGGGAATCCTTAAGCAATACCAAGAAAACCCTCTTGAAGAGCACCACTCAAAATGCCTTGCAAATGTAATGAAGACTTGAGAGATCCTGATGGGGGGAAAAAGGTCCTTGAGACAACAGGAAGGAGCCATGGAGGAGATGACATCTGCACTAGATCTGCATACAGGTATACCTCACTTTACAGCGCTTCACTTTACAGCGATTCGCTAATACAGCGCTTTGTAGAGCTGAAGTTCAACCTCCAAGGATTTTGAAACAGTGCTGTAAATCATTGTGAGATTGCGAGAAAAGTGACTGGCACCATTTTGCTATGCTTAGTTCACTCTGTTAACTGCATTGCAGTGCAATCTGTGTCTCAGTGCTATAGTCTGGCAAATTTTACTAAAGTAATTGTCACTATTTTACAGGTACAGTATTTATTGAATACTAATTGAATATTTGCTGTGCTAGTGTTAAACTAAACGTAGCACTAATGCACCCCTAATATATGTTAGTTCAAACATGTTTTTAAGATTTTAAACACTGAAAAGAAATCTAATCTAATCTTTACAGTGGGGCTCCGGTCCCTAACCCGCTGTATGAGCGGGGTATACCTGTACCATGTTCTGCGGGGCCAGGCTGGAGCAAACTATATTACTGAATCTGACACCTGTTTGAACCAAGCATGACTCTAGGGAAAAAAAACAAATGGAGGAAACAGGTATGCTAGATGACATTCCCATGGACATACCAAGGCATCTATCATGTGAATTTTTGGATCTCTTGATCTCACACAATACCTTGGAAGATTGTGACTTAAGTGAGAGGCCATCAGACCTATGTCTGTATAACCCAACTTAAGCACTAAGCAATCTAAAATGTCCTGATGGAGAGACCACTCTCCTGGATGGACCGATTAACATCTGAGGTAATCCCCCTCCCCTAAATTTCCGGTAGGGAGCAATAATTCCTCAATGTCCAAAACAGAATCTGAGACTCTTCCTTCATGGCCAGCGAACTGGGGGTACCCCCTTGATTTATGTAGGTTACCAACACGATCTTGTACAACTGGAAATGTTTAAGATAATGTTGATTGGTAACCCCGCCTCTAGAGGAGACCAGACTACCCCCATTGGTGTCTGTCGCCCTAATAGCCCATGACTGACAAAAGGATGCCCCAAAGGTCAAAGACTTTCCAGAGCTGCCAGCGTGCTGGTAATGGGCTCAGTCTTACTGGCTATGCTGTATCTGTGTCAGAGTACCTATAAATAGCCTCTGGGCTGTGTGTGTGCGCTGTGGTAAGTCATTTACCGTAAGTAGCACCCCTTCACCAGCTTATCAAACCCTTTTCAAGGCAGCTGCTGCAGTATCCAGTAGAGAGCCCATCCAGTGCAGGAACGGGTACCACAGAGTATATTTGTAGGAAATACCTGTGTCCCACAGGGGGAGTCTAAGTAGGATTCCCCTGGACTCCTATGGGTAGTTATGGCTGAAGTCCCATAGGGAAATACTGTTCACATAACATGATATTCATATGTCCCTGTATCATTCAACTGCTGTGAAGTTTCACTTTTCTTTGTGAATGATAATTCCCAGCGATTATGGGTCTCGCATTGGACTGAGCTCCCAAATTTAAATCCATAAGCAAGTAGCTGGAACACCCCTATTATTGTGCTCCCTTATTAAGCCATGTCACTAATAGGAGGTGGGTGGGGAGGGGGATCCCTACACTATAGAGAAATAAAATTGATAATATAAAATTAAAAAAATCATTATTTATTATTAGACTCAGTGCCAATAACAAACATGGCAGGGGACAGAGGGAGGGTAATAGAATTGTTTAGGGGGATCCTGGAGGTAAGAGAGTAAGGATAGATTTCTATACAACAGAAATGAAGCAATAAATATATTTAAAACAAAAAACAAAACTGCATACTGGCAGAGACGGTTTGCTAATACCTAAGATGATGGTGATGGGTGTGGGGGGAGCTGTTTGGGAGGAATCAAGTAGTGATCTGGGGTGGGAGGTAGGAGGGTAATCTCCTCTACACTACAGCAAACATTTAACCTTACAAGCTAGATAATGAGCCCCTTTGTTGCTGGGAGTTTCAGAAGTGTGAAGCCATGCGTCTGCTGTTTCTGAACAAAGGGGACCCCAGAGGAGCTTTTACAAGTTAATTTTATATGTATGTAGCAAGGAAAATACTGCACTATCTGGATTTGATCAAAGGTGATAATCCTTCATTATTGCATACTAGTGACGTTTCAGGGAATTCACCCCTTCATCAGACCCACTTTAAAAATATATATAGCTTTCATAGGTAAATTTAAATAAAATAAAAAATAGGCTGTATTTTTGCTTAAAGGGACATTATACACTCATTTTGTCTTTGCATAAATGTTTTGTAGATGATCTATTTATAAAGCCCATAAAGTTTGTTTTTTTTAAAAATGTATAATTTTGCTGATTTTTAAATAACATTGCTCTGATTTTCAGACTCCTAACCAAGCCCCAAAGTTTTATTTGAATACCGTCAGCTACCTTCTCCAGCTTGCTCCTGTTTGTGTAAAGGGTCTTTTCATATGCAAATGAAGGGGGAGGGGGGAGTCTCTGCTATTTCCCACTTGCAGTGGGCTTTCCAGCTGCCTTTTCAACAGAGCTAAACTGAAAGCTTCTAAATACGTTTTTAAACCATTTTATACTGGATTTTTATATCAGTATCTGTGCATCTTATTCTTTATAGTAGTGTCTATTACATGCAGTTATATGAAAATGAGTGTATACTGTCCCTTTAAACAGAGTGAAAGCAAAAATGCTAAAAATTCTCTGGTACTTAGGTGACCTAAATTAACTAGTATGTCCACTGCTTTGGCAAGCAATGCTTTTCCTATCATGATTGTTGATGCAAAATCATAATCAACCTCAAGAGCAAATGACTAGAGAGACAAGGTGAGGGGAGACAGTGCAACAAGCACACTTTTTTTAAATTTATTTTACAGCCCAAAGCAGAAAACATAAATAATACATTAACATTGCAATAATGTTAGACTTTTTAATAATTAAACATTTACTCTTTAGTGAAAGCAGTCCTGTTTACCAGCATTATTGTTTAATAGATATTATAGTCTCCATAAACGCTTATAAAATTAAGCTGATGCAGCAGGATGACGTAAAATAACATACTTAACCCCCCCCCATATCTTCTATTGAATCTTATAGGTAGTAGAATATCTCTCTCACTTATACATCAGACATATGAATTCAAGCTTTACAGTGCACAAAACAGTCAGGCTGTGTAATGTTTATATGTGTAATATGGCAAAAATTTTTTTTTTTCTTCATATACAGCTAGGTACCAGAATGAGTTGGCTCTTGTGGACACTGAGAAACTGGCTGAAAGGTTTTACTATCAAGCTCTTACAGTCGTTCCCCAAATTGGTAATTATTACATGTTGTTAATTACATTGCAGAATAAGACAAAACAGGAGATTTCCTTGCATTTCTGTTATAAAAAGGTTAAAAGTATATTTGACATTTTGGCAACACCAACAGTCAGTTACAGCTCAATACATACAGAGCACATAGGAAAAAGTGATTTTGTTTTTATATTATATTTATAGGCACATTTTGTTTGAAATTTAACATTGGATTTGTTTGTGCTGGGGAAAATTTTTTTATGCTTGTGGAGGTCAATTCAGTCCCCAGCTGAGCTGTCATTATGAGCCAATGAGCAATAGATACTTAAGTATCACTTTTACCCAGACATTTCTTCTAATTCCAAAATTAGTTTAAACAACTTTAACTAATCCCTTTTCATGCAAAAAATAGTAACAAGTTTAACTGTCTCTTTAAATATTCATGATAAAACATTTTTTGAGTTCAATATCCATTTTTGCGATGTTTTATTTTGTCCCCATAGCATATGTGTAAGTTATTAATGGTTTATACCCTGGTTATCCCATCTTCATGTGCCTTTGCTCATTATCTGCTCTAAGATACTCCTCTTGTACAAGAACAAATAGAAGGTTATTTAACTTTCTTCCTGCATGGCTGACCACAGTGCTCGTTCACACTCTGCTTTACTACAGGAATGCCATTTAATCAGTTGGGTACACTGGCTGGAAGCAAGTACTATCATGTGGAGGCCACCTACTGCTATCTGCGCTGGTAGGTTTTACAAACTGCATTTGTATCCTGTAAATCTGCTTTATAAATGTATGCATTTTAGATTCTGCATGGAATTAACACTACTGTAATGTTTCTGAAACTTTTTTTCTTTTTAGCATTGTTGCTTCATGTTTCAGTTACGCCTTTTTTCTGTCTTGCAATGGATCTTTTTCTTTGATCCCAAAATACACATTTTCCTATCATTTGTTTGGGATAAAACATATACTGTAATTCAATATGTTCTTGAAACCCTTGAAAAGGCAGAAAGCGAATTAAGATTTTACCTTCACTATTTGAGGCTTCTCTGTAAGACTTGATCCAACTGTTGTACTTTGAGTGTACAGATGTGAGCACCTAGATAGGGTACTTTTTTCTAAACAGGTGTACACAAATTATACTGGTACCATTGCTTTGTGACTACGTTATTCACTGCTAGTTGTCATGCGCTGCCGGACATCTCAGCAATCTCTGCAGTCCCTGTGGGCCATAAGTCGCTTGTTCAGTTTTTTTCAAAACCATGAGCTGTCTTTAGTGCCTCCATAGGACTTACATGTTGCATGGATTTTTGAGTCTCTCAGGTTTTGGTTAACCTTTCTTTCCTATGGCATAGAGAGTTCACAAAACATTCTAATTACTAGTGGGATATTCACTCCTGGCCAGCAGGAGGTGGCAAAGAGCACCCCAGCAAAGCTGTTAAAAGGACATTCCAGTCAAAATTGAAATCCATATGAATGCATTTCAGTTTTGAATAGAAGCATTTTTGTAATATACATGTGTTAGCAAAAATGCTCCTAATAAAATCTATAGCTGTTTCAGAAGTGTATTTAAATATGCACAGTGCACCAGCATTTTAAACACAGCACTTGCTCAGAGAGCCTAAAGTGCTTGTACCATCTGGTAATTGCTCATTTTGTTAATTGCTGACTTGATACAAGCCCCTCTGGCACTCTGAGCAGCTACAGTATTTAAAATGCTGCTGCACTGCGAATAACTAGCTATCATGCACATGCAGAGAAAAATGTTAACATTAAAACTAGGGTTGCACCGATACCAAGTACTTGCATGAGTACTTGTACTTGTGCAAATGCACCGATACTTAAACCGATACCTCCACTTACTACCCATATGCTATCTTGTGGTGTTTTTTTTTTCAAACTGCATGTTCCCATTTCATTTAAAGCTGGAGTGGAGACTAAACTAAAAATTGTTTACTACTGTTCTGCCAATACAAATTGCTCTTATTTGTATTATTGTAGGAGAGATCACTGTACTGCGTTCATACGAACCCCTGAAGTACTGGACAGTTAATAAACTGTGATTTCCCGCTCTAGCTAAAATGGCCCAAAAATATCTTTCTGCCCCTTGCAGTAGTGTGGAAAGTTGAACCTCCTTACTGATAGCAAAAACAGACTTATAGCTGAACATGCAGAGATGCTTCTGTTCTGTTCCATAAAAAGAACTTGCCACTAACTTTTGAAAAATTATTCTAATTGCTAGATTGCCTTTTATACTGCTAGTTCTCATCTTGCACAATTATGTTCAAAACATACTGTACTCTGAGGAACATCTTAGCTTATATAATTGCAGGAAGAGTACTCATAGGAAAAATTAAGTTAATCCCAATGAACACTCATCCTGCAATTATAGGACTAGTTTTAGATTACATTTGATTGGTAAGCTTTACCAATGCTCTGTTCACATTTCCAACTCCATAGCCTTTAATGGAGTAGGACAAGTAATGAGAGCATTGGTAAAGCTTACCAGTCAAATGTAATCTAGCCCATAGTGTTGTTCACCGTGATTAAATAGTATTCTGTTCTATTTTTTACTGTATGGCACTTTTAGTTGGTTGCAATTTTATATTTATTATTGTTGTTAATATATTTTATTGTAATATTTTTATTTTCTAAACATGTTCTGTGAACTTTATGACAAATAAAACCTGTTTTATTATTTCATGATGTCTTTTGAGCTATAGTCCTTCATATTATAACGAAGGAATCTTAAATAATTAGTCTGTATTGTGCTTGGTAAACTGTCACATGACATAAAAAAAAAGTATCGGTAATTGGTATCGGCGAGTATTTGAAAAAAAGTATCGGTACTTGTACTCGGTCTTAAAAAAATGGTATCGGTGCAACCCTAATTAAAACAGTGATGACTTTTACCAGAAGCATTTTAGCTAATACATGTATATTGCAAATATGTTTCTGTTCAAAGATGTAATTCATCTATGTGCATTTAAATATTGGCTGGAATGTCCCTTTTAAGTATCAGTTCCCTTACCCATAACTCCCAGTCATTGTCTTTGCCTTGATCACGGTAGGATGGCAAAGATTGTGTCTGAAGATTTTAATCCTTTTAATGGGTACTTTTCCCTGCAAGCAAGGATTGGGACAATGCTGTGTCCATGTCAATCTCTTTAGTAAGAGTAATGGTGGCTATTAGCAGTTAGAAGACGGCGAGGTAGTCTTTGCTTAAACTTCTAACATTTATTGCGTTCGGTCCTAGGCATTTCCGGTTTCCGGCTTCTCTGTTCAGATCGGGGTTTGCAGCGGCGAGTGTGGAGGCTGCATTTTCTTCTTTCTACAGTGACAAGTAGATATGGGCTGTTTCAGTAACAAGAAGGTGTATTTTGCTACCGGGTGTGTCCGGTTTTCTGTACTAGTGGGATAGCAACTTCTGGAGGGTTTTAAGTGCTTATTTATGTTTTATTGCTTCATATAAATAAACTTAATTTGGCGTTTTTTTAATTTTTTTTGTTAATTGTGAACTGATACCCAATTATGGACACTAATACTGAAGTTGATTCATTTAAAAATGCTTATTGTGTTTGGAGGCTAAGAGAGTTCCTCCTGTACAGTTTTGCTCTTCCTGTTTAAATAAAACTTTAAAGTTTAAAGATATACCTCCCTCAGCCTCCTGTCTCTCAGGATAGTTTTATCCTAGCTACGCCTCCACTTTCCCCTCAAGCTTCACATGCAGAGCCTTGTGATTCCTCTCAACCTCCCGGGGGTGTTTTTTTTACCTGGGGATTTCGCTGTGCAGATTACTTCTGCTATTTCTGCATCTTTATCAGCTTTTCCAAAGGTTTCTGGCAAACGAAAGAGGAAATCTAAACATATTGATGTTAGTAAGACTGACTCCGCTAAAGCTGCGTTAGTCAGTTTGTCTCCATTATCTGATGATTATTCTTCAGTGGCTTCAGGGAAAATTGTCAGATTCTGATACTGTAGTGACAAATTCTGCAGATTCAGAGATTAATTTCAGATTTAAGTTAGAACACCAGAGTTATTTTGAAGGAGGTTCTTACTATTTTGGAAAAATCTGAATCTGTTGTGAAGATTCCAAAGAGGTCTAGTAAGCTTAATAGGGTTTATGATGTACCCTCATCTGTGGAAGTATTTTCAGTTCCAGACCGTATGGCAGATATTACTCAGGTATGGGATAAACCAGGGATTCCCTTTTCCCCGTCCCCCTTAATTTTTTTTTTATTTTTTTTCCTGTTGCTGACTCTATTTGTGACTCGTGGCGCACGGTGCCCAAGGTAGAGGAAGCTCTCTCTACTCTGGCTAAGAGAACTACTATTACTATTGAAGAAGATAGTTGTTCTTTCAAGGATCCCATGAATAAGAAGCTTGAGGCTTTTTTGAAGATGTACATTAATCAGGGATTACAGTGGCAACCTATTGCTACCATTGCGGGGGCAACATCTTATTGGTGCAATGATTTATCTAATCTTATCATAGAAGAGACTACTATAGACGAGATCCAAGACAGGATCAAGGCTCTCAAGCTAGCCAATACCTTTATTTGTGATGCCAACATGCAAGTTCTTAGGTTTGGTGCTAAGATTTCTGGTTTTACTGTTTTAGCTCGCAGAGCTCTCTGGTTAAAATCTTGGTCTGCAGATGTTGCATCCAAATCCAAGCTTTTATCTCTGCCTTAAAAGAGTAAAACCTTGTTTGGACCAGGTCTGGCAGAAATTATTTCTGACATTACAGGTGGAAATGGTTCTTTCCTACCTCAGGATAAAAAGAATAGACTTAAGGGTCGCCAGAATTCTAATTTTTGTTCCTTTCGTAACTTTAAGGGACAGAAGTCTTCCTCTTCCAAGTCTGATCAATCCAACTCTTCTTGGAGGTCCGGTTAGCCTTGGAATAGGGGGAAGTAAGCTAAGAAGCCTTCCGTTGATTCTAAATCAACATGAAGGGGCCGCTCCCAAACCTGTAGTGGATCAAGGTGGGGGGGCTGACTTTCTTTTTTTTAGCAGGTTTGGATACGCGAATTTCCAGGTCCTTGGGCCATAGATATATTATCCCACGGTTACAGAATAGGATTCAAATCTTGTCCTCCCAGGGGCAGGTTCCACCTGTCAAGGTTATCTGCAAATCGGATAAAGAGAGAGGCCTTCTTAAACTGCGTAAAGGATCTATCATCCCTGGGAGTGATTGTTCCAGTTTCTCTAGAGGAACAGGGTCTAGGATTCTATTCCAATCGATTTGAAGTTCCCAAGAAGGAGGGAACTTTTCGTCCCATTCTGGACTTAGTGTCTCAATTAATTCCTCAGGGTTCCGTCCTTCAAGATGGAGACCATCAGTTCTATTCTTTCTTTGGTCCAAAAGGGTCAGTTCATGATGACCATAAATCCGATGGACTCGTATCTTCATGTTCCTATTCACAGGGATCATTACCAGTATCTAAGGTTTGCCTTCTTGGACAAACATTTCCAGTTTGTTGCCCTTTCTTTTGGCCTTGCTACAGCTCCCAGGATTTTTACAAATGTTTTTGGGGCTCTTCTGGCAGTGGTGAGGTCCCAGGGTATTGCTGTGGTGCCTTATCTAGATGACATTCTAGTTCAAGCGCCAACTTTTCATCTAGCAAGATCTCATACCGAGATGTCTATTCTACGTTCCCACAGGTGGAAAGTGAATCTGGTAAAGAGTTCCCTTGTTCCAGATACCAGGGTTTGTTTCTTGGGAACTATCATAGATTCGCTGTCCATGAAGATTTTTCTGACAGATGTCAGAAAATCCAAGCTTCATGTTCCTTTCCTGTCTCTCCAGTCTGCTATTCGTCCATCTGTGGCTCTATGCACGGAGTTGATTGGACTGATGGTTGCCTCCATGGGCATTATTCCTTTTGCTTGGTTTCATCTGAGACCTCTGCAGCTATGCATGCTCAGTCAATGGAACGGGGACCACTCAGATCTCTCGCAGAAGATACATTTGGATTCCCCAACAAAAGTCTCACTCTCATGGTGGGTTTCACAGGACCATCTGTCTTCGGGCACATGCTTCCTGAGGCCTTCCTGGGTGATTGTGACCACCGAAGCCAGCCTGTTAGGCTGGGGAGCAGTTTGGGGTTTCTTAAAGAGACAGGGTCTGTGGATTTCAGAGGAGTCGTCTCTTCCAATAAACATCTTGGAGTTGAGAGCAATTTTCTATGCTTTAATAGCTTGGCCTCAACTAGCTTTGGTCCAGTTTATCAGTTTTCAGTTAGACAACATCACCTAGGTGGCCTACATAAATCACCAGGGAGGAACTCTGAGTTCCTTGGCAATAGGAGTCTCACATTCTCCAGTGGGCTGAGTCTCACGATTGCCATCTCTCGGCCATCCACATACCAGGGGTGGACAACTGGGAGGCGGATTTTCTAAGCAGGCAGACTTTTCATCCTGGAGAGTGGGCTCTCCACCCAGAGGTTTTCACAATAACTCTCAAGCTTCCAAAGTATGGTTCAAGGTCAAGAGATCCTCAAGCCGTTCTGGTAGATGCTCTAGCGGTTCCTTGGAGTTTCAACCTAGCATACCTGTCTCCTCAGTTTGTGTTGCTTCCAAGAGTAATTGCTTGCATCAAACAGGAGAGAGCTTCTGTGATTATAATAGCTCCTGCATGGCCTCGCAGGATCTGGTGACAATGTCATCTTTTCCGCCATGGAGGTTAACTTTCAGGAAGGACCTTCTACTTCAGGGTCCCTTTCTTCATCCAAATCTGGTTTCTGCCAGATGTTCAGTCTTTTGTTCAGGCCTTGGTCAGAATCAGTCCTGTGTTTAAATCTGTTACTTCTCCTTGGAGTCTTAACCTTGTTCTTAGAGTTTTGCAGCAGGCTCCGTTAAGCCAAGGCATTCTGTTAGTATTACTATCTTGGAAGGCTTTGTTTCTTCTTGCTATTTCTTCTGCTCGCAGAGTTTCCAAACTTTCGGCTCTGCAGTGTGATTCCTCTTACCTTTTTTTTGATGCTGATAAGCTGGTCCTTCGTACTAAGATGGGGTTTCTCCCTAAGGTAGTGTGGGATCGCAATATTAATTAGGAAATTGTTGTTCCTCCTTTCTGTCCTTACCCTTCTTCCCAGAAGGAATATATTTTGCATAACTTGGATGTTGTGTGTGTTCTTAAATTTTACCATCAAGCAACTAAAGATTTTCGGCAGACTTCTGCCCTGTTTGTTGTTTTCTCTGGTAAGCGTAGGGTTCCGAAGGCCACTTCTACCTCTCTTTCTTTCTGGTTGAGAAGTGTTAACCGGTTAGCTTATGGGACAGCAGCCTCCTGAGAGAATTACGGCTCATTCCACTAGAGCTGTTTCATCTTCATGGGCTTTCAAAAATGAAGCTTCTGTGGAGCAAATCTGTAAGGCGGCTACTTGGTCCTCTTTACATACTTTTTCCAAATTCTACAAATTTGATACTTCTGCCTCAGCTGAGGCTACTTTTGGGAGATAGGTTCTTCAAGCGGTGGTGCCTTCTGTTTAGGTCTGCCTGTCATGTTCTCCCTCCCTATTCATTCTGTATCCTCTAGCTTAGGTATTGGTTGCCACTAGTAATTAGAATGTTTCGTGGACTCTCTCTGCCATAGGAAAAAAAAAAAGTTTTCTTACGACCCACCCTTGTTTAAATTCAGACGGCCGTTTTTTTGTACAAACCTCAGTCACTTCTATATTCCCACTAGTAATTAGAATTTTTTGTGGACTCTTTGCCTTGAAAGAGAGAAAAAAATTATTTTCCTGTTCATTGTTAAATTTAAACGGACATGAAAACCAAAATCTATCTTTTGTGATTCAGAGCATTTAATTTTAATCCGCTTTCCAATTTGCTTTTATTTAATTTTCTTCAATAACTTGCTATCCTTAGTTGGAAAGCATGCCTAGGTAGGCTCAAGAAGCACCAATGCACTACTGGGAGCTAGTTGCGAATTGGTGGCTGCACATAAATGCCTGTTGTGATTGTTTCACCTGCTATTTTTAGCTAGCTCCCAATAGTGCATAACTGCTCCTGAGCCTACCTGGGTATGCTTTTCAGCTATGGATAGCAAGAGAATGGATCGCATTTGATAATAGAATTAAATTGGGAAAGTAGTTTAAAATCACATTCTCTATCTGAATCATGAAAGACATTTTTTGGGTATCATCTCCCTTTAAAGTACCAGACCAGCAAAGCACTGCTGGTCATGTGCAGGAACTGCCGCAGACCCAATCAGCAGAGCTAGTCATACAACTTGGCTATGTAATTAGAGCTGCTAATTGGATCAGTGGCAGTTTCTGCTTGGGACTAGCTGATCTCTTCAGGTCCTGAGCAGTAATTTAACTGTGCATCGCCAGTAATACAATTACATGCTCTAATGCATTATAAATATGAATTTTGCATATTATAATGGCACTTTAATTATTCTTCTAGTCTCTGCTCAATTCTGTTCCTTGTGGTGGTTCTACTTTTGTGCTTCTCCTATACGTAAAAACTAGAAAGAAAGTGAACAGTAGGGAATCAACTGAACTAATTTCAAGTAGATGCCTAAATATTAAACTATTGTACAGAAGTCTGCTTCACATGCTGTCACACTGAACATGACAACTTGCTTTGTCTGCAAGTATAAATATTATTCTTTGTAGAATCTTTTGGTACTTTCCTTTTGTGTCATTTGTTCCCTTGTTCTCAGCATAAAGAATCTTGAAAAAATCATTCACAATGAGGGAACTTAAACTATATGTTTTAAGTTTGTGTGTGTGAAAGGTTGATTTTTAGGGGCAGATTACGAGTGGAGCACAAATGTTTGCACGGAAGTGATAAGAGGTTTATCGTGGGTGTTTGTGCTTGTCGGGTTTACCACTGATATTATGAGTTGAAAGTAAATGTGATCGCTTCAGCGCAATCCTGATTTACACTAGTATTATTACTGCGTCCTCAGAGCTCTGGTTAACTGTTTTACAAAACGCATAAAAAATGTATTACAAAGCACTCATAACACCATCTAATAAAAATGATTCAAAAAAATTCCACACAAGTTATAAAGACTGAGATACGAGATCTCAGGTGTTAGAAAAAAAAAAAGGCAGCCAAAGGGCTTTAACCTAGCGATACATACAGATACATTTGTACATATGTGTTTGTGTGTGTGTGTACATATGTATTTGTGTGTGTGTGTGTATATGTATTTGTGTGTGTGTGTGTACATATGTATTTGTGTGTGTGTGTACATATGTATTTGTGTGTGTGTACATATGTATTTGTGTGTGTGTGTGTGTGTGTACATATGTATTTGTGTGTGTGTGTACATATGTATTTGTGTGTGTGTGTACATATGTATTTGTGTGTGTGTGTGTACATATGTATTTGTGTGTGTGTGTGTGTACATATGTATTTGTGTGTGTGTACATATGTATTTGTGTGTGTGTGTGTGTGTACATATGTATTTGTGTGTGTGTGTACATATGTATTTGTGTGTGTGTGTACATATGTATTTGTGTGTGTGTGTGTACATATGTATTTGTGTGTGTGTGTACATATGTATTTGTGTGTGTGTGTGTGTGTGTGTGTGTGTGTGTGTGTGTGTACATATGTATTTGTGTGTGTGTGTGTGTGTACATATGTATTTGTGTGTGTGTGTGTACATATGTATTTGTGTGTGTGTGTGTACATATGTATTTGTGTGTGTGTGTGTACATATGTATTTGTGTGTGTGTGTGTACATATGTATTTGTGTGTGTGTGTGTACATATGTATTTGTGTGTGTGTGTGTACATATGTATTTGTGTGTGTGTGTGTACATATGTATTTGTGTGTGTGTACATATGTATTTGTGTGTGTGTGTGTACATATGTATTTGTGTGTGTGTGTGTACATATGTATTTGTGTGTGTGTGTGTACATATGTATTTGTGTGTGTGTGTGTACATATGTATTTGTGTGTGTGTGTGTGTGTACATATGTATTTGTGTGTGTGTGTGTGTGTGTACATATGTATTTGTGTGTGTGTGTGTGTGTACATATGTATTTGTGTGTGTGTGTGTGTGTACATATGTATTTGTGTGTGTGTGTGTGTGTACATATGTATTTGTGTGTGTGTGTGTGTGTACATATGTATTTGTGTGTGTGTGTGTGTGTACATATGTATTTGTGTGTGTGTACATTAGGGGTGCTGAAAATAATTATATGGGCGATGCATCGCGATGTGGCATGAAACGATTCTGCGTCGATACAGTGAAGGGCGCAAATCGATTCATGTATCATCACGTGACCCCCGTCTCCAGGACAAGTATAGATAAAGCGTGCGGTACTGCTAATGCAGTACAATAGCACAGCGTTTGATGTCACGTCGCCAATAAAGCAACGGGGCTGCTAATGGGCGGTCTCTGGAAGTGCTGCATGCAGTAGGACTGGTGCCGTGACTGCCTGAGTGATGGTGACGACTCAGAGTTCACATGGCGGTATCATTTTTATTTTGTGGGAGACGGAGTCCTATGGTGAGAAACTTAGTAAAGCAGAATACATTTTGCCTGTGAGCACCACGTATCTTTTAATTTCTACTAGAAAACCCCTCATTATCGCAAATCGGTGAAATCACAGGTCCCTCTAGATGTTTTTTTTCAAAATGCTCATGAACATTATTGTGCTTTATTTTAATTTGTATTTATGAAACTCCATATCACATGGATTGGTCAGGGATTTATGTTTTGTTTTCTGAGCATGACCATTTTCACACAAATAATAATGGTAATGGTGGTAACTTAAGCTTGACCTATCTATTTTGGTTTTAATTTAATGTCTATTAGTATTTACTAAGTAAATAGACATTAAATTAAAACCAACATAGATAGGTTAGACATTTATTTATGTTCATTTTTGTTTACTGGTGTATACTATATACATTTAAATATTTTCTTTTATTGAAGTACACTGCGTGCACTGCCTTTTTTACACTACTACAGTTTGATGCCATATTGCCAATACAATTGCCATTTAGTATTTACTGTTCTAAATAAATGCTGTTGTTGTCTGCTGTGTTCAGACTTTGCCACACGAGGAAGAGTGTCCTTTTTTGAGATAATAAAATAGAGTTCTTTTGACTGCTTGAATTTTTTTGCATAAAAATTTAAATCATGGGCATAATTGGGGAACTAATCGTGATGCATCATAGAATCAAATCGTTGACATGATAATCGTAATCGAATTGTGAGACCAGTGAAGATGTGCACCCCTAGTGCATGTGTGTGTGTACATATGTGTGTGTGTGTACATATGTGTGTGTGTGTACATATGTGTGTGTGTGTACATATGTGTGTGTGTGTACATATGTGTGTGTGTGTACATATGTGTGTGTGTGTGTACATATGTGTGTGTGTGTACATGTGTGTGTGTGTGTACATGTGTGTGTGTGTGTACATATGTGTGTGTGTGTGTGTACATATGTGTGTGTGTGTGTGTACATATGTGTGTGTGTGTGTGTACATATGTGTGTGTGTGTGTGTGTGTGTACGTGTGTGTGTACGTGTGTACGTATGTGTGTACGTATGTGTGTGTGTACGTATATGTGTGTGTGTACGTATATGTGTGTGTGTACGTATATGTGTGTGTGTACGTATATGTGTGTGTGTACGTATATGTGTGTGTACGTATATGTGTGTGTACATATGTACGTGTGTACGTGTGTGTGTACATATGTACGTGTTTGTGTGTGTACGTGTGTGTGTGTGTACGTGTGTGTGTGTGTACGTGTGTGTGTGTGTACGTGTGTGTGTACGTGTGTGTGTACGTGTGTGTGTACGTGTGTGTGTACGTGTGTGTGTACATATGTGTGTGTGTACATATGTGTGTGTGTGTGTGTACATATGTGTGTGTGTGTGTGTACATATGTGTGTGTACATATGTGTGTGTGTGTGTACATATGTGTGTGTACATATGTGTGTGTGTGTGTGTGTGTACATATGTGTGTGTGTACATATGTGTGTGTGTACGTGTGTGTGTGTGTGTACGTGTGTGTGTGTGTACGTGTGTGTGTGTGTGTGTGTGTGTGCGTGTGTGTGTACGTGTGTGTGTGTACGTGTGTGTGTGTACGTGTGTGTACGTGTGTGTGTGTACGTGTGTGTGTGTGTGTGTGTGTACGTGTGTGTGTACGTGTGTGTGTGTGTGTGTACGTGTGTGTGTGTACGTGTGTGTGTGTGTGTGTGTACGTACGTGTGTGTGTACGTGTGTGTGTGTACGTGTGTGTGTGTACGTGTGTGTGTGTGTGTACGTGTGTGTGTACGTGTGTGTGTACGTGTGTGTGTGTACGTGTGTGTGTGTACGTACGTGTGTGTGTACGTACGTGTGTGTGTACGTACGTGTGTGTGTATGTGTGTGTGTGTATGTGTGTGTGTATGTGTGTGTGTATGTGTGTGTGTATGTGTGTGTGTACGTGTGTGTGTGTACGTGTGTGTGTGTACGTGTGTGTGTGTACGTGTGTGTGTGTACGTGTGTGTGTGTACGTGTGTGTGTGTACGTGTGTGTGTGTGTGTACGTGTGTGTGTGTACGTGTGTGTGTGTACGTGTGTACGTACGTGTGTACGTACGTGTGTGTGTACGTGTGTGTGTACGTGTGTGTACGTAAGTGTGTGCGTACGTAAGTGTGTGTGTACGTAAGTGTGTGCGTACGTACGTGTGTGCGTACGTACGTGTGTGCGTACGTACGTGTGTGCGTACGTACGTGTGTGCGTACGTACGTGTGTGCGTACGTACGTGTGTGCGTACGTACGTGTGTGCGTACGTACGTGTGTGCGTACGTACGTGTGTACGTGTGTGTGTACGTGTGTGTGTACGTGTGTGTGTACGTGTGTGTGTACGTGTGTGTGTACGTGTGTGTGTACGTGTGTGTGTACGTGTGTGTGTACGTGTGTGTGTACGTGTGTGTGTACGTACGTGTGTGTGTACGTACGTGTGTGTGTGTACGTACGTGTGTGTGTACGTACGTGTGTGTGTGTACGTGTGTGTGTGTGTGTGTACGTGTGTGTGTGTACGTACGTGTGTGTGTGTACGTACGTGTGTGTGTACGTACGTGTGTGTGTGTGTACGTACGTGTGTGTGTACGTGTGTGTGTGTACGTACGTGTGTGTGTGTACGTACGTGTGTACGTACGTGTGTACGTACGTGTGTGTGTACGTGTGTGTGTACGTGTGTGTGTGTGCGTGTGTGCGTGTGTGTGTACGTGTACGCGTGTGTGTGTGTGTGTACGTGTGTGTGTGTGTGTGTGTACGTGTGTGTGTGTGTGTGTGTGTGTGTGTGTACGTGTGTGTGTGTGTGTGTGTACGTGTGTGTGTGTGTGTGTGTGTGTGGTGTACGTGTGTGTGTATGTGTGTGTGTGTGTGTGTACGTGTACGTGTGTACGTGTGTACGTGTACGTGTGTGTACGTGTGTGTGTACGTGTGTGTACGTGTGTGTGTACGTGTGTGTGTACGTGTGTGTGTACGTGTGTGTGTACGTGTGTGTGTACGTGTGTGTGTACGTGTGTGTGTACGTGTGTGTGTACGTGTGTGTGTACGTGTGAGTGTACGTGTGTGTGTACGTGTGTGTGTACGTGTGTGTGTACGTGTGTGTGTACGTGTGGTGTGTGTGTACGTGTGTGTGTGTGTGTATGTGTGTGTGTATGTGTGTGTGTGTGTGTGTGTGTACGTGTACGTGTGTACGTGTGTGTGTACGTGTGTGTGTACGTGTGTGTGTACGTGTGTGTGTACGTGTGGGTGTACGTGTGTGTGTACGTGTGTGTGTACGTGTGTGTGTACGGTGTGTGTGTGTACGTGGTGTGTGTAGCGGTGTGTGTGTGTACGTGTGTACGGTGTGTGTGTGTGTGTGGTGTGTGTGTACGTGTACGTTGTGTACGTGTGTGGGTACGTGTGTGTGTACGGTGGTGTGTACGTTGTACGTGTGTGTACGTGTGTGTACGTGTGTGTGTACGTGTGTGTGTTACGTGTGTGTGTACGTGTGTGTGTACGTGTGTGTGTGTTCGTGTGTGTGTACGTGTGTGTGTGTGTACGTGTGTGTGTGTGTGTATGTGTGTCGTGTGTGTGTACGTGTACGTGTGTACGTGTGTGTGTACGTGTGTGTGTACGTGTGTGTGTACGTGTGTGTGTACGTGTGTGTGTACGTGTGTGTGTACGTGTGTGTACGTGTGTGTGTACGTGTGTGTGTACGTGTGTGTGTACGTGTGTGTGTACGTGTGGTGTGTACGTGTGTGTGTACGTGTGTGTGTACGTGTGTGTGTGTGTACGTGTTGTGTGTGTGTATGTGTGTGTGTGTGTGTACGTGTACGTGTGTACGTGTGTGTGTACGTGTGTGTGTACGTGTGTGTGTACGTGTGTGTGTACGTGTGTGTGTGTGGTGTATGTGTTGTGTGTGTGTGTACGTGTACGTGTGTACGTGTGTGTGTACGTGTGTGTGTGTGTACGTGTGTGTGTACGTGTGGTGTGTGTGTGTGTACGTGTGTGTGTACGTGGTGTGTGTACGTGTGTGTGTACCTTGTGTGTGTACGTGTGTGGTGTGTGTACGGTGTGTGTGTGTGTACGTGTGTGTGTGTGTGTATGTGTGTGTGTGTGTGTACGTGTCGTGTGTACGTGTGTGTGTACGTGTGTGTGTACGTGTGTGTGTACGTGGTGTGTGTGTGTACGTGTGTGTGTGTGTGTATGTGTGTGTGTGTGTGTGTACGTGTACGTGTGTACGTGTGTGTGTACGTGTGTGTGTACGTGTGTGTGTACGTGTGTGTGTACGTGTGTGTGTACGTGTGTGTGTACGTGTGTGTGTACGTGTGTGTGTACGTGTGTGTGTACGTGTGTGTGTACGTGTGTGTGTGTACGTGTGTGTGTACGTGTGTGTGTGTGTACGTGTGTGTGTGTGTGTGTGTGTGTGTGTGTGTGTGTACGTGTACGTGTGTACGTGTGTGTGTACGTGTGTGTGTACGTGTGTGTGTACGTGTGTGTGTACGTGTGTGTGTACGTGTGTGTGTACGTGTGTTGTGTACGTGTGTGTGTACGTGTGTGTGTACGTGTGTGTGTACGTGTGTGTGTGTACGTGTGTGTGTACGTGTGTGTGTGTACGTGTGTACGTGTGTGTGTGTGTGTGTGTGTGTGTACGTGTGTGTGTGTGTGTGTGTGTGTGTGTACGTGTGTGTGTGTGTACGTGTGTGTGTGTGTGTACGTGTGTGTGTGTGTACGTGTGTGTGTGGTGTACGTGTGGTGTGTGTGTACGTGTGTGTGTGTGTACGTGTGTGTGTGTGTAGCGTGTGGTGTGTGTACGTGTGTGTGTGTGTGTACGTGTGTGTGTGTGTGTACGTGTGTGTGTGTGTGTACGTGTGTGTGTGTGTGTATGTGTGTGTGTGTGTGTGTACGTGTACGTGTGTACGTGTGTGTGTACGTGTGTGTGTACGTGTGTGTGTACGTGTGTGTGGTACGTGTGTGTGTACGTGTGGTGTGTACGTGTGTGTGTACGTGTGTGTGTACGTGTGTGTGTACGTGTGTGTGTACGTGTGTGTGTGTACGTGTGTGTGTGTGTGTGTGTTGTGTGTACGTGTGTGTGTGTGTGTGTGTGTGTGTACGTGTGTGTGTGTGTGTGTGTGTGTGTACGTGTGTGTGTGTGTACGTGTGTGTGTGTGTACGTGTGTGTGTGTGTGTACGTGTGTGTGTGTGTACGTGTGTGTGTGTGTACGTGTGTGTGTGTGTACGTGTGTGTGTGTGTGTACGTGTGTGTGTGTGTGTACGTGTGTGTGTGTGTACGTGTGTGTGTACGTGTGTGTGTGTACGTACGTGTGTGTGTACGTGTGTGTGTACGTGTGTGTGTACGTGTGTGTGTACGTGTGTGTGTGTACGTACGTGTGTGTACGTACGTGTGTGTACGTGTGTGTACGTACGTGTGTGTACGTGTGTGTACGTACGTGTGTGTGTACGTACGTGTGTGTACGTACGTGTGTGTACGTGTGTGTGTGTACGTGTGTGTGTACGTACGTGTGTGTGTACGTGTGTGTGTGTACGTGTGTGTGTGTGTACATGTGTACGTGTGTGTGTGTACATGTGTGTGTGTGTGTACATGTGTGTGTACATGTGTGTGTACGTGTGTGTGTGTATGTACGTGTGTGTGTGTGTGTACATGTGTGTGTGTGTGTACATGTGTGTGTGTGTGTACGTGTGTGTGTGTGTGTACATGTGTGTACATGTGTGTGTGTGTACATGTGTGTGTGTGTACATGTGTGTGTGTGTGTACATGTGTGTGTACGTGTGTGTGTGTACATGTGTGTGTACGTGTGTGTGTGTGTGTGTGTACGTGTGTGTGTACATATGTGTGTGTGTGTGTGTATTTATAGACATATACACATATAAACACAAATACATAGAGACAGACGAGTGCTCTTCACTCGTAATCTGACCCCAAGTGGGCTTGAAACAAGTTGTCATTTTAGTGACCAATAAAAACCTTTTTGTTTTAGTGTTGTTGCAGTTTGCTGTACCCAATTCTCCACAACAACAAAAAACTTAAAGGGACAAAAGTAAAAATGTAACTTTCATGATTTGGATAGAAGATGACATTTTAAACAACTTTCCAATTTACTTCTGTTACCAATAAAACAAAGAAAAGTTGATATCATTTATGACATTTCTAGTGAAAAAAATAACATACTCTTTCATAAGAATTAGAGCATGTAATTTTTTTTTATCTGGAATAATTTTAAGCACTGCTCTGCAAAACATGTTTTAAAGCATTTTAAAATTCTTAATTTTATTAGAAAATGTGCATTGTTTTGCAGTTCAGTTATATAACCTTTGAAAAGTTGTATTTCTTCTGTAATATAAAACAGACAAGAGCATCTGCTCTGATCAACCCATCATTGTGTAGAATGCTGCAGGCTTATGTGCACTACAACCATAGTAATGTTTAGAGTTAACTTAGTAGAAAATAAGTGTAAATCATTGCTTTATAACTAACATTAAAAGGACAGTAAAGTCTAAAGTAAAATTCCATGATTCTGATAGGGCATGCCACTTTAAACAACTTTCCAATTTACGTTTATCAGCAAATTTGCTATGTTCTTTTGGTATTCTTTGTTGAAACCTAAACACAGATATGCTTATATGCGAATTTCTAAGTCCTTGAAGGCTGCCTCTTATCGGAATGCATTTGTCATGATTGTGCTCATGCCTGTGGAGTTATTTAAAGTCGGCACTTATTACTTGAAATGCAAATCTGTCAAAAGATCCTGAGTAAGGGGGCAGACTGCAGAAGCTTAAATACAAGGCAATCACAGTAAAAAGTATATTAATATAAAACGGTGCTGGTCATGCAGAGCTGGGGAATGGTAAATAAAGGGAATATCAATCTTTTTTTAAACAATAACATTTTGGTGTTTACTGTCCCTTTATTAAACTTTTATGAAGAATTCAGTTTAGTATTTTAGCTTCCTTGAAGCAAACTTGTCCACAGGGAAATATATTAGTCTTAATGCACTGAGCTTATTAACCCTTATTAGTTCTATAGAAACCTATCCCTCAATAGGCTTAAGAAAACAAATACAAACGACCAGCAAAGTGCTTGGTTAAAGCTATGGGTTAATCCAATACCCACAATTACATCAAGAATAGTATATTTATTATAGACAAAAAGATAAAATTTTGAGAACAGATAAGATATACTCATATAGGTGACCAATTGCTACAAATTCTTATTCTTAGTAATCAATACATTTGAAATAGTAAAAGAAAAAAAAAGGTGTAAAAAAAAATAAAATTATAACAGTATAAGATGTCTGATTAGTTTGTCTCTTTAAAAGGATGTTAAACGGTCTGTTTCATTGCAATTTGTTTTTTATTTTGCACTACATTTGTGCTCCTGTCAGAGCCCTACAAGGTGGAGGCCTTTTGCAGGAATTTTATCTTAGTTTTAGTAGCAGTTATGATTGTCTTATATGTGTGCGCCTGTGTGCAAACACTGGCTTAATATCTACCAAATGACAATGGTCTTAGTAGTATTTGTATTTCTATGTCTATGGGTATATAAATAAATGTATAGAAAAAAACGTTTTTTAGTTTTTAAAGAATTTTCATAGAATAATATCTTAAAATTATTAAGTTCTAATTCAAAAATAAAAATAAAAAATAATAATAAAAAAATATACAAAGATTATTGGTTAAAAATAATATTCTTTTATTAGAATCAATATAAAAGTCAGTCGAAATTGCTTAATCTTAGTGGTTATGTGAGAAAGTTGGTACCAACCAATTGTATTGAGGTGTAGCTAAAATTAGTATATGATATGTGTGTAAAATTAGCAAGTCCAGTTTATACCTTGGTAGGTATTTAAAAATACTTTTTGTAAAAGATTTGGCTTTTCGCTCATAAAATGCACCAAAGGTAGAAAATAAGGTATAATTGGTAGAAATACAGTTGTTAGAGATCGTTGTTGAAGACAACTATTGACACCTGCTTCAACAATAGGTGTTTATTTTCAGCCTTTTTGAAATAAGCCTTTTTGTGATATGACCAAAAGATTTAGGCTAGGTGTTTGAGCCGTTTTCTGTATGTCACAGTAATTATATATCACAATAGTTATTGAACACTTAGTTTGTCTTTTGCGATATTATTAATCAACAGACTTTGAATAAGGTAAGGAATTTTATCTTAGCCTGATGTCATAATACTTCTAGACTAGATAAGGAGTCAGATTTGTTCATGCCAAGAACTGACAGAATAAAAATTTAAGATGTCCAATGGGACATCTTAATTGGGACAATTTTAACTTCATCATACTAATAAATATAATGGAATCAGAAATATCCTAATATCATCTATATTATTTGCACAAGCCACTTTGTTCTACATTTATATGTGAAGATTGCTGTTTTTATACTATTTCAAGTATGTTTTTTATGTTTACATCTTATAATATTCAGGATCCATGAATTTTATTTCCATTTGTAATTTTTATTTCTTCACAACCTTTTGCTGCATTTTTACCATTGTGTATAATACATTTGTGCTATTTTAAATTATTCACCTCAGCCTTTTAGGCGCTCGCTTCAACCTTTGAAGACTGCCTCCCAGTTCTTTTGACAAACGTGCATGTTATCCAATCATTGCTGACTCATAAATAACTCCACAGGAGTGAGCACAATGTTATCTATATAGCACAAAAGAACTAGCGCTGTCTACCTGTGAAAACTGTCAAAATGCACTAAGATCGAAATTAGCATATGAGCCTACCTAGGTTTAGCTTTCAATAAAGAATACCAAGAGGAACAAAGCAAATTTGATGATAAAAGTAAATTGCAAAGTTGTCTAAAACTGCATGCCCTATCCGAATCAGGAAAGTTTAATCTTGACTAGACTGTCCCTTTTAATTGTCTAAATACCATGTTTCATACCGTGATCTGAAGTCTAGCAGAAAAAATAGATGATAATAAAATGCTTGGCTTTTACCTTTATTATCAGCGCCTTTTACATTCAAAATGTGTGTTGCAATACAGGGCCAAACACTTATCCGGCTTATATATATATATAATTTTTTTTAAATGTTTTTGTTTTTAAATTCCATGCTCTATTTGCATAATGAAAGTTGTAATTTTGACATTGAACTGGCAAAGACATCACTTGAATGCACAAAACCTAGAGCTGTGCTTGAGGGACACACAACGCAGACAATCTATTTTCAAGTTGTATCAGTGTTGTATCTTAAAATGAATTATTTGGTACCCAGTTTTTCCTTTTGCTTTTCTGACAGTATACAATCTGAAATATCTTTCGATGGTGCTTACGGCAACTTAAAAAGGTTATACGACAAAGCTGCAAAAATGTATCACCAGCTTCGGAAAAGCGAGACCAGGAAGTTGTCGCCCAGCAAAAAAAGGTGAAGTGTGTGAAAGAAATAATAATTTCACATCCAGGTTAATGGCTAAGTTCCCTATAGAGACAATAATTTTATTAGAAACAAAGACCCTGGGAATAGCCATGTAAAGAGTCACTGTTTACAGATTTTAGGAGGGGGGGGGGGGGTGTCAAAAAGCATTGCACATTTCTATTACCTTGTTGCTTGAGACTTAATATATTAAAATGTAAAAAAGAGATAAAATTGAGAAATTATATTGAAGGAAACCTTATGTGTATTTTAATGTACTGTCCAATGAGACTGAAAGTTTAAATGTATTTTTTTTCAGGTGTAAAGATATCAAGAGGCTTTTAGTAAGTTTTATGTATCTGCAGAGTCTTCTACAACCTAAGAGCATGTAAGTAGTGGTTAGTACATGTCTAAAAATATTTTAGAAACATATTATTTTATGCTGTACGTAGATTAATTTCATATGTTATGTTTCCAATCATTGCTATTAAACAAGTGTCATGGGTATGTTTTCTGTTTGTCATAGCTTTGTGTAAACCAGACATAATTAAAGAACCACTCAATGCAGTAGAATTGCATAATTAAAGGGACACTAAACCCAAAAATTTTCTTTCATGATTTAAGTAGAGAATACAATTTTAAACATTCCAATTTACTTCTATTATCTAATTGGCTTTATTCTTTAAATATCCTTTATTGAAGAAACAGCAATGCACGTGGGTGAACTAATACACAAGGCATCTATGTGCAGCAACCAATCAGCAGCTACTGAGCCTATCTAGATATGTTTTTCAGCAAAGTACTTCTATTATCTAATTTGCATCATTCTCTAGATATAAATTAGAAAGTTGTTTTAAAATTGCATGCTCTTTCTAAATCGTGAAAGAAAAAATTTGGGTTTCATGTCCCTTTAACAAGTGCATAATAAGACAATGATTTAGCACCTACTCTGAATTTCAAATAAGCAAACGTGTGACAAATTTACCAGACATCAGCCAATTACAGACTAGTACACGTATACCCTGTGAGCTTGTGCACATGCTCAGTAGGATCTTGTTCCTCAAAGTGTGAATATAAAAAGACTGTGCACAATTTGATAATCGAAGTAAATTAGAAAGTGTCTTAAAAGTGCTGCTCTATCTGAATCATAAAAGTTTATTTCTCCAACATAGGTGTGTCCGGTCCACGGCGTCATCCTTACTTGTGGGATATTCTCTTCCCCAACAGGAAATGGCAAAGAGCCCAGCAAAGCTGGTCACATGATCCCTCCTAGGCTCCGCCTTCCCCAGTCATTCTCTTTGCCGTTGCACAGGCAACATCTCCACGGAGATGGCTTAGAGTTTTTTGGTGTTTAAATGTAGTTTTTATTCTTCAATCAAGAGTTTGTTATTTTAAAATAGTGCTGGTATGTACTATTTACTCTGAAACAGAAAAGAGATGAAGATTTCTGTTTGTAAGAGGAAAATGATTTTAGCAACCGTTACTAAAATCGATGGCTGTTTCCACACAGGACTGTTGAGAGGAATTAACTTCAGTTGGGGGAAACAGTGAGCAGACTTTTGCTGCTTGAGGTATGACACATTTCTAACAAGACTTGGTAATGCTGGAAGCTGTCATTTTCCCTATGGGATCCGGTAAGCCATTTTTATTAAATAAGAATAAAGGGCTTCACAAGGGCTTTAAAGACTGGTAGACATTTTTCTGGGCTAAAACGATTGATTTATAAGCATTTTTAATAGTTTATAGCTTTGAGGAGTTATTTTATTCTTGGGAATTATGTTAAAGAAACGGCAGGCACTGTATTGGACACCTTTTTCACTGGGGGCCTTCTCTAATCATAGGCAGAGCCTCATTTTCGCACCACTAATGCGCAGTTGTTTTTGGGAAGCAAGGCATGCAGATGCATGTGTGAGGAGCTCAGATACATAGAAAAAGCTTACTGAAGGCGTCATTTGGTATCGTATTCCCCTCTGGGCTTGGTTGGGTCTCAGCAAAGCAGATACCAGGGACTGTATAGGGGTTAAATATAAAAACGGCTCCGGTTCCGTTATTTTAAGAGTTAAAGCTTTCAAATTTGGTGTGCAATACTTTTAAGGCTTTAAGACACTGGTGAAATTTTGGTGAATTTTGAACAATTCCTTCATACTTTTTCACATATTCAGTAATAAAGTGTTTTCAGTTTAAAATTTAAAGTGACAGTAACGGTTTTATTTTAAAACGTTTTTTGTACTTTGTTATCAAGTTTATGCCTGTTTAACATGTCTGAACTATCAGATAGACTATGTTCTGTATGTGAGGAAGCCAAGGTTCCTTCTCATTTAAATAGATGTGATGTATGTGACAAACAATTTAGAGAAAATGATGCCCAAGATGATTCCTCAAGTGAGGGGAGTAAGCATGGTACTGCATCATCCCCTCCTTCGTCTACGCCAGTCTTGCCCACACAGGAGGCCCCTAGTACATCTAGTGCGCCAATACTCCTTACTATGCAACAATTAACGGCTGTAATGGATAATTCTATCAAAAACATTTTAGCCAAAATGCCCACTTATCAGCGAAAGCGCGACTGCTCTGTTTTAGAAAATACTGAAGAGCATGAGGACGCTGATGATAATGGTTCTGACATGCCCCTACACCAGTCTGAGGGGGCCAGGGAGGTTTTGTCTGAGGGAGAAATTTCAGATTCAGGGAAAATTTCTCAACAAGCTGAACCTGATGTGATTACATTCAAATTTAAATTGGAACATCTCCGCGCTCTGCTTAAGGAGGTGTTGTCTACTCTGGATGATTGTGACAATTTGGTCATTCCAGAGAAATTATGTAAGATGGACAAGTTCCTAGAGGTCCCGGGGCCCCCCGAAGCTTTTCCTATACCCAAGCGGGTGGCGGACATTGTAAACAAAGAATGGGAAAGGCCCGGCATACCTTTTGTCCCTCCCCCTATATTTAAGAAATTGTTTCCTATGGTCGACCCCAGAAAGGACTTATGACAGACAGTCCCCAAGGTCGAGGGGGCGGTTTCTACTCTAAACAAACGCACTACTATCCACATAGAAGATAGTTGTGCTTTCAAAGATCCTATGGATAAAAAATTAGAGGGTTTGCTTAAAAAGATGTTTGTTCAGCAAGGTTACCTTCTACAACCAATTTCATGCATTGTTCCTGTCACTACAGCAGCGTGTTTCTGGTTCGATGAACTAGAAAAGTCGCTCGATAAAGATTCTTCTTATGAGGAGATTATGGACAGAGTTCACGCTCTTAAATTGGCTAACTCTTTTACTTTAGACGCCACTTTGCAATTAGCTAGATTAGCGGCGAAAAATTCAGGGTTTGCTATTGTGGCGCGCAGAGCGCTTTGGCTAAAATCTTGGTCAGCGGATGCGTCTTCCAAGAACAAATTGCTTAACATACCTTTCAAGGGGAAAACGCTGTTTGGCCCTGACTTGAAAGAGATTATTTCAGATATCACTGGGGGTAAGGGCCACGCCCTTCCTCAGGATAGGTCTTTTAAGGCTAAAAATAAACCAAATTTTCGTCCCTTTCGCAGAAACGGACCAGCCTCAAGTTCTACATCCTCTAAGCAAGAGGGTAATACTTCTCAAACCAAGCCAGCCTGGAGGCCAATGCAAGGCTGGAACAAAGGTAAGCAGGTCAAG
The DNA here is from genome assembly GCF_027579735.1 of Bombina bombina. Lineage (NCBI taxonomy): Eukaryota > Metazoa > Chordata > Amphibia > Anura > Bombinatoridae > Bombina > Bombina bombina. The sequence goes on from NC_069499.1 coordinate 1,389,126,866, forward strand.
AAACCTGCCACTGCTACCAAGACAGCATGAGATGTTGGCCCCCGATCCGGGACCGGATCTGGTGGGGGGCAGACTTTCTCTCTTCGCTCAGGCTTGGGCAAGAGATGTTCTGGATCCTTGGGCGCTAGAAATAGTCTCCCAAGGTTATCTTCTGGAATTCAAGGAGCTACCCCCAAGGGGGAGGTTCCACAGGTCTCAATTGTCTTCAGACCACATAAAAAGACAGGCATTCTTACATTGTGTAGAAGACCTGTTAAAAATGGGAGTGATTCATCCTGTTCCATTAGGAGAACAAGGGATGGGATTCTACTCCAATCTGTTCATAGTTCCCAAAAAAGAGGGAACATTCAGACCAATCTTAGATCTCAAGATCCTAAACAAATTTCTCAAGGTTCCATCGTTCAAAATGGAAACCATTCGGACAATTCTTCCTACCATCCAGGAAGGTCAATTCATGACCACGGTGGATTTAAAGGATGCGTATCTACATATTCCTATCCACAAGGAACATCATCGGTTCCTAAGGTTCGCCTTTCTGGACAAGCATTACCAGTTTGTGGCACTTCCATTCGGATTAGCCACTGCTCCAAGAATTTTCACAAAGGTACTAGGGTCCCTTCTAGCGGTGCTAAGACCAAGGGGCATTGCAGTAGTACCTTACTTGGACGACATACTGATTCAAGCGTCGTCTCTACCACAAGCAAAGGCTCATACGGACATTGTCCTGGCCTTTCTCAGATCTCACGGGTGGAAAGTGAACGTAGAAAAAAGTTCTCTATCTCAGTCAACAAGAGTTCCCTTCTTGGGAACAATAATAGACTCCTTAGAAATGAGGATTTTTCTGACAGAGGCCAGAAAATCAAAACTTCTAAGCTCTTGTCAAGTACTTCATTCTGTTCTTCTTCCTTCCATAGCGCAGTGCATGGAAGTAATAGGTTTGATGGTCGCGGCAATGGACATAGTTCCTTTTGCGCGAATTCATCTAAGACCATTACAACTGTGCATGCTCAGTCAGTGGAATGGGGATTATACAGACTTGTCTCCGACGATACAAGTAGATCAGAGGACCAGAGATTCACTCCGTTGGTGGCTGACCCTGGACAACCTGTCACAAGGGATGAGCTTCCGCAGACCAGAGTGGGTCATTGTCACGACCGACGCCAGTCTGGTGGGCTGGGGCGCGGTCTGGGAACCCCTGAAAGCTCAGGGTCTTTGGTCTCGGGAAGAATCTCTTCTCCCGATAAATATTCTGGAACTGAGAGCGATATTCAATGCTCTCAAGGCTTGGCCTCAGCTAGCAAAAGCCAAATTCATACGGTTTCAATCAGACAACATGACGACTGTTGCGTATATCAACCATCAGGGGGGAACAAGGAGTTCCCTGGCGATGGAAGAAGTGACCAAAATAATTCAATGGGCGGAGACTCACTCCTGCCACTTGTCTGCAATCCACATCCCAGGAGTGGAAAATTGAGAAGCGGATTTTCTGAGTCGTCAGACATTTCATCCGGGGGAGTGGGAACTCCATCCGGAAATCTTTGCCCAAATAATTCAATTGTGGGGCATTCCAGACATGGATCTGATGGCGCCTCGTCAGAACTTCAAGGTTCCTTGCTACGGGTCCAGATCCAGGGATCCCAAGGCGACTCTAGTGGATGCACTAGTAGCACCTTGGAGCTTCAACCTAGCTTATGTGTTCCCACCGTTTCCTCTCATTCCCAGGCTGGTAGCCAGGATCAAACAGGAGAGGGTATCGGTGATCTTGATAGCTCCTGCGTGGCCACGCAGGACTTGGTATGCAGATCTGGTGAATATGTCATCGGCTCCACCATGGAAGCTACCTTTGAGACAGGACCTTCTTGTTCAAGGTCCGTTCGAACATCCGAATCTGGCCTCACTCCAACTGACTGCTTGGAGATTGAACGCTTGATTTTATCAAAGCGAGGGTTCTCAGATTCTGTCATTGATACTCTTGTTCAGGCTAGAAAGCCTGTAACTAGAAAAATCTACCATAAAATATGGAAAAAATATATCTGTTGGTGTGAATCTAAAGGATTCCCATGGAACAAGATAAAAATTCCTAAGATTCTATCCTTTCTTCAAGAAGGTTTGGAGAAAGGATTATCTGCAAGTTCTTTGAAGGGACAGATTTCTGCTTTATCTGTTTTACTTCACAAAAAGCTGGCGGCTGTGCCAGATGTTCAAGCTTTTGTTCAGGCTCTGGTTAGAATCAAGCCTGTTTACAAACCTTTGACTCCTCCTTGGAGTCTCAATTTAGTTCTTTCAGTTCTTCAGGGGGTTCCGTTTGAACCCCTACATTCCGTTGATATCAAGTTATTATCTTGGAAAGTTTTGTTTTTGGTTGCAATTTCTTCTGCTAGAAGAGTTTCAGAGTTATCTGCTCTGCAGTGTTCTCCTCCTTATCTGGTGTTCCATGCAGATAAGGTGGTTTTGCGTACTAAACCTGGTTTTCTTCCGAAAGTTGTTTCTAACAAAAATATTAACCAGGAGATAGTCGTGCCTTCTTTGTGTCCGAATCCAGTTTCAAAGAAGGATCGTTTGTTGCACAATTTGGATGTAGTTCGTGCTCTAAAATTCTATTTAGAGGCTACAAAGGATTTCAGACAAACATCTTCCTTGTTTGTTGTTTATTCTGGTAAAAGGAGAGGTCAAAAAGCAACTTCTACCTCTCTCTCTTTTTGGCTTAAAAGCATCATCAGATTGGCTTATGAGACTGCCGGACGGCAGCCTCCTGAAAGAATCACAGCTCATTCCACTAGGGCCGTGGCTTCCACATGGGCTTTCAAGAACGAGGCTTCTGTTGATCAGATATGTAAGGCAGCGACTTGGTCTTCACTGCACACTTTTACCAAATTTTACAAATTTGATACTTTTGCTTCTTCTGAGGCTATTTTTGGGAGAAAGGTTTTGCAAGCCGTGGTGCCTTCCATCTAGGTGACCTGATTTGCTCTCTCCCATCATCCGTGTCCTAAAGCTTTGGTATTGGTTCCCACAAGTAAGGATGACGCCGTGGACCGGACACACCTATGTTGGAGAAAACAGAATTTATGTTTACCTGATAAATTACTTTCTCCAACGGTGTGTCCGGTCCACGGCCCGCCCTGGTTTTTTAATCAGGTCTGATGATTTATTTTCTCTAACTACAGTCACCACGGTATCATATGATTTCTCCTATGCAAATATTCCTCCTTTACGTCGGTCGAATGACTGGGGAAGGCGGAGCCTAGGAGGGATCATGTGACCAGCTTTGCTGGGCTCTTTGCCATTTCCTGTTGGGGAAGAGAATATCCCACAAGTAAGGATGACGCCGTGGACCGGACACACCGTTGGAGAAAGTAATTTATCAGGTAAACATAAATTCTGTTTTTGACTTGAGTGTCACTTTAAGTGATGTTGCATACTAGTTTGGATAAGAGTCAGGAAAATATTGACATTTAAAGTGAAGGTAAAGTTAGTCCCTTTTGAACACATATCTCTTAATTTATCAAGATCGCAATTTTTTTTTCCAATTATTATTTCTCAATTTTTGATAAATATATTTTTCCTACCGTTGCCACACTAACTCCTCCCATCCGCTACTTTGTCGATTTGTGTGTGTTTTCTATACGTAGCTCAAATGCGCATTCACAATTAATGTTTTTATAGGGCATGCGCAAATCACGGATTCCTAACTCTACTGCGCATGCGATTCTCGGCGATATCTATCTCCAATGCGCAAACTAGGCTGATGGTGTACAGGCGTTACTTCCTCTGAAAACGAATGCGCATGCGCGACACAGGAGCGCGCTCATAATCGAAGCCTGACAATTTTTTGCTCATGCGCTGTAAAATAGGCGGATGACGTTGCTTGACGGCCGCCTAACGGCCAGAATTGGGTATCTAAAAAACGTGACCCACATCTTAAACCCCCCCCCCCAAAAAAAAAACGGGTTGCATTCGGCTAGTGTCAACAATAAAATAATAGCGGCGATAACTTTATTTCAAGATAAGATGGGAAGAAATGATGAATGAAAGAGTATTATTGTAGATTGCAACCCAGGTAAGTTTACCTTCACTTTAAAGAAGCATCTGGAAAATGTTACTGTTGCAAGTTGAGCAAATGTTTTGAATGTTAATCATTATTTCATGTTCACAGCTCTGGTGGTGAAGGTTACTTACTGTTTTAGGCAGTTTGAATGTTTGGAAAGGTTAACTTAAAGTGACAGCAAAGTCAAAATTAAACAATCCTTATTCAGAAAGCGCATGTAGTTTTAAACAACCTTTCATTTCCCTTTTTTTATGTAATTTGCTTTGTTCTATTAGTATCTTTGTTGAAAAGCATACCTAGGTAGGCTCCGGGGGCAGCAATGCAATACTGGAAGCTAACTGGTGATTGGTACTTGCACTGCCTGTTGTCATTGGCTCACTTGATGTGTTCAGCTAGCTCTGAGTAGTGCACTTCTGCTCCTTAGCCTACTCTTCAATAAATTATGCAAAAAGAACAAAGCAAACTTGATAAAATATGTAACTTGGAAAGTTGTTTAAAATTCCATTTTCTAACTAAATAATGAAACTTTTATTTTAACTTTATTGTCCCTTTTAAAAGGTCCGATATTTTGTCTTTATCAGTTAATTGTCATAAGGTGTTTAGGGAAGTGGTGCCTACAAATCTTGTCAATTGTGTTGGCACTGAAGACCATTTTTATATTCTGCATTATTACACTGTATACGTATAGTTCAGTATTAGATGAATGTCTGTAGTTTCATTAACACCTTATGATCTCTTGTGCATTTACTAGATAGTCTATCTCCATACATTAGAGTACTTAGTACTGGCTAAACACAATCTTCCCCTTGGGTATTTGTCATTTTTGTCAAGATCCTGACGGACTAGCTAGAATGTCTGCATTTAAAGCGACAGTCTAGTCAAAATTAAAGTGATTGTAATCTTTAACAAATTACTGGCCGGTATATAAAAGTAATCTTTAAAACAGGGGCACTTTAATTCATTAACATTTTGAAAGATGCTTCATTTTTAAAATATTTACCACTGAGTTATGTTGAAAGCTAAACCTAGGTAGGCTCATAAATTGATTTCTAAGCCATTGAAGGACGCCTCTTTTCTCAGAGCATTTTGACAGTTTTTTTACAGTTAGACAGTGCTAGTTAATTTGTGACATATAGGTAACATTGTGCTCACTCCCATGGAATTATTTATGAGTCAGCATTGATTGGCTAAAATGCACAGCTGTCAAAAGAACAGAGATAAGGGGGCAGTCTGCAGAGGTTTAGATACAAGGTAATCACAGAGGTAAAAAGTGTATTAATATAACATTGTTGGTTATGCAAAACTCGTGAATGGGTAATTAAGGGATAATCTATCTTTTTAAAGGGATAGTAAACACCAAAAATGTTATTGTTTAAAAAGATAATCTCTTTATTTACCATTCCCCAGTTTTGCATTTCATTTTGTTATAGAAATATACTTGTTACCTCTGTAATTACCTTGTATCTAAGCTTCTGCAGACTGCCTCCTTATCTCAGATCTTTTGACAGACTTGCATTTCAGGCAATTTGTGCTGACAATTAAATAACTTCATGTGCACAATGTTATCTATATGAAATACATGCACTAACGCCCTCTAGTCTAGCTGTGAAAAAATATCAAATGCATTCAAATTAGAGATGTCCTTCAAGGGCTTGGAAATTAGCATATGAGCCTACCTAGAATTAGCCTTTTTCTAAAAATAACAAGAGAAGAAAGCAAATTTGATGATAAAAGTAAATTAGAAAGTTGTTTAAAATGTTATGCCCTGTCTGAATCATGAAAGTTTAATTTGGCCTTTACTATCCCTTTAGCAATAAAATAATTTGAGTAGAATGTCCCTTTTAATGTTACACAAGCAAATGATTGTGCAATCCCACAAGCAAGGCTTGGCAATCAGTCCGGTATAATTGCCACCTCTGAGGGGGAGCAGACGTTAAGAAGTGGGGAGTTTACATGCACAAGGGCTCTCAAACTGAGTGGGAAGCTTGATAAATAGTGCCCACAATCTGTAAATACCTTCACATTTCTGACTAATAGGAGCCTAAATGTTAATATAAAACTATAGATATTCCAAACAGGTTGGGTCAGCCCTCCCAGTATTTAAACTGGCAACACAGAGGTTTGCAAGTACTTCAGTCATTTGGAATAGCTAATTTTGCCTTTGGTATCCCCACCTTTACTCAATGTTTCTGTTCTTAAAGGGACAGTCTACACCTTAGTCATCTTAAAGTCTTACCTTAGATGCAGCTGCACTTCTTTCTATATTGTGCAGCAGGAACGGAAAAAATCACAAAAGGCTCACTAGTTGGATTCAACAGACTGTCTTTGCTATTCAGCAGAGTGCCTAGATGCAGCCCAGATCGTGATCAGTGGGTGGAGCTTGGCAGCTATATCAAAGTGTCCAGAAACAATATTCATTTTAAAATAACTTTTCTACGGTTCCTGCTGCATGACATAGAAAGAAGTACAGGAGGCTATGTGCAGCTTAATCTAAGGTGTAGACTGTCCTTTTAAGTATTGACTGTAAAAAAAAGAAAAGAAAAAATAAAGCTGTGTAAATATAGCCAGCAGATGAAATTACTCCTCCCATTGGGGTTAGGAGTGAGTAAAAAAAAAAAATGTTAATTTTCAGTTGTTCTCTAAGTATTGGGCTTTGGTCAAATGATATAAAGGAGTCGGTGTGTGTACAGAAAGTGATAAAATCGGTTTTCCTGTCAAGCTCAACACAATTTAATTGATTGTGGTTTCAAAGAACAAAACCAGCTATTTCTTGTACAAAAATAAACAAGCAGTTTCTTATACATTTTATACTATGCAGGTGGTATAACACGTCATTGGGAACACATTAAGGGAACAATTATTTTACAGTACGTTGTTCCTTAAAGGGACATTATACACATTTTTTCTTTGCATAAATGTTTTGTAGATGATCTATTTATATAGCCCATTAATTTTTTTTTATTTTTTTTTAAATGTATAGCTTTGCTTATTTTTAAATAACATTGCTCTTATTTTCAGACTCCTAACCAAGCCCCAAAGGTTTATGTGAATACAGTCAGCTACATTCTCCAGCTTGCTCCTGTTTGTGTAGAGAGTCTTTTCATATGCAAAAGAAGGGGGAGGGGGGGTGTGTCTAATTTCCCACTTGCAGTGGGCTTTCCGGTTACCTTTTCAATAGAGCTAAACTAAGAGCTTCTAAGTAAGTTTTTTTTAAACTGTTTTATACTGGACTTTTATATCAGTATCTGTGCATCTTATTCTTTATAGTAGTGTCTATTACATGCAGTTATATGAAAATGAGTGTATACTGTCCCTTTAAATCCTTACTTGACGGGAACATACAGCATTGATTTTATCTCTTATTTTTTCCCCCCCTTTCAGTCTCTGCCATACAAAGCCGTGAAGTGCAAGGGTAGAGGTTTGGCCGTAAGGCTTACAATTTACCCCCAGATTTAAAGGGGTAGAAAGATTAAAATTGAAATGTGCATGGGTGCTTTTAAGTTTTAAAATATAAACATGTTTGCAATTTACTTCCATTAGCAAAAATGCTTTTAATAAAAGTTATTACGGTTTTTCAGTGGCATACGCACATATCCTGTGAGGGTCCCTGCAACAGTATTCAAACACCATACCTGCTCAGTGGTGTGTGTTGCTTCTGAAGATGTAATTTGTGTCATTCAAACAACTGCTGACTCTCTGAGAAGGTGTGGTGCTTAAATACTGGTGTACGGGCCTCACAAGATATGTGCATATGCCACAGGAAAACAGTAATTACTTATTAGAAGCATTTTTGTTAATGGAGTATATTACAAAACTGCTTCTATTTAAAATTGCAATGCACCCATGCATATTTCATTTTAATCTTTCTATCCCTTTAATAGAGCATGTATTTTCCAATTATAATGTCCCATTAAGCTTTTACAAAGTTGCCATGTACATTTTTAGAAAGCACAGTCTACGTAATTTACATTTAGCTGAAGTTGTCTTTCCCAGATTTAATCTTGAAATTGTATTTTATTGTTAATCTAATATAAATGATCTAGTAATGATGCCCTTTTAATTTGTCTCTAGCTCTGTAGATTCGGAACTGACTACCCTCTGCCAGTCAGTCCTGGAGGACTTTAACCTATGCATGTTTTATTTGCCGTCATCCATTAATCTGAGCTCAGCAAGTGAGGATGAAGATGAGTACGAGGGTGGCTACTCCTTTTTGCCTGACCTGCTTGTTTTCCGTATGGTTGTGATCTGCCTGATGAGTGTCCACAGCCTGAAGAGGGCAGGTAACATATTTATACATTTTACAAACCACACAGAGCAGTTCTTAAAAGGATAGGGCCTCACCCCTTATCTAATTGGCAGAAACAGGGTAAAGCTCAAACAATATAAAAAGTCCAGCTGGCTGCTTGAGAGATATATAATCTCATGTGTCCGGTCTGCACAAGGGTGTGAAAATCATTGAGATCATTTAATTTGTTTGGTTTTAGAGCTAAAATTTATTTCTCTTGTTAAGTGTGTTCAGTCCACGGGTCATCCATTACTTATGGGATATATTCTCCTTCCCAACAGGAAGTTGCAAGTGGATCACCCAAGCAGAGCTGCTATATAGCTCCTCCCCTCACATGTCATATCCAGTCATTCTCTTGCAACCCTCAACAAAGAAGGAGGTCGCGAGAGGAGCTGGAGTTTTTACTTATCTATTCTTCAATCAAAAGTTTGTTATTTTAAATGGCACCGGAGTGTGCTGTTTTTCTATCTCAGGCAGTATTTGGAAGAAGAAACTGCCTGCGTTTTTTTTCTATGATCTTAGCAGGCGTAACTAAGATCCACTGGCTGTTCTCGACATTCTGAGGAGTGGGGTAACTTCAGAAACTGGGAATAGCATGCGGGGTCCTCCGCAAATGAGGTATGTGCAGTACTTTATTTTCTGGGAATGGAATTGACTAAGAAAATACTGCTGTTACCGTATAATGTAAGTACAGCCTTAAATGCAGTAGGGGCAACTGGTATCAGGCTGATAAATGTATGCGCAGTCGAGTTATTTTCTAGGGACTAGAATTTGACTGAGAAAATACTGTTAAACTGAAATAATACTTAAGCCTTATCTGCAGTGGTAGCGACTGGTAGCAGGCTTAGTGATAACTTTGCATGGCATTGGAAAATGTTGTTTTTTAATAAAATGTTTACTGGCATGTTATTCGTTTTTGTGAGGTACTTTGGTGATAAATTCTTTGGGCATGATTTTTTTCCACATGGCTAACATATTTTTCTGCATGGAAACCGTTATATCAGGGCTCCCACTGTTGTGATAGGAGTGGTAGGGACCTTGTTTTAGCGCCTTGTGGCGCAGTTAAAATTCTAGCACAGTCTTCCTGCTTCTTCCTCCTTGATCCAGGACGTCTCTAGAGAGCTCAGGGGTCTGCAAAATTCATTTGTGAGGGAGGTAATCAGTCACAGCAGATCTGTGACAGTGTGCTTGACTGTGATTAAAAGCGTTAAATCTTAATTGATATCCGTTTTATCCGTTTTGGGTATTGAGGGGTTAATCATCCTTTTGCTAATGGGTGCAATCCTCTGCTAATAATACACTTCTTGTTAAGAATTGTTTAATTATATCTGTATTTTTGAAGCGCTGCAGCGTTTTTTATATTGCTTGTAAACTTATTGAAAGTGATTTCCAAGCTTGCTAGTTTCATTGCGAAGTCTGTTTAAACATGTCTGATTCAGAGGAAACTGTTTGTTCATCATGTTCAAAAGCCAATGTGGAGCCCAATAGAACGATGTGTACCAATTGTATTGATATTGCTTTGAATAAAAGTCAATCTGTACCGATAAAGAAACTATCACCAGACAACGAGGGGGAAGTTATGCCGACTAACTCTCCTCACGTGTCAGTACCTGCGTCTCCCGCTCGGGAGATGCGTAGGATTGAGACGCCAAGTACATCTAGGCCCTTACAAATCACTTTACATGATTTGGCTAATGTTATGAAAGAAGTATTATATAATATGCCCGAATTAAGGGGCAAATGCGATAGCTCTGGGTTAAGGACAGAGCGCGCTGATGACACGAGAGCCATGTCTGATACTGCGTCACAATTTGCAGAACATGAGGACGGTGAGCTTCATTCTGTCGGTGACGGTTCTGATCCAGATTCAGAAATGTCAAATTTTAAATTTAAGCTTGAGAACCTCCGTGTGTTACTAGGGGAGGTATTAGCGGCTCTGAATGATTGCGACACGGTGGCAATTCCAGAGAAATTGTGTAGGTTGGATAGATATTATGCGGTACCGGTGTGTACTGACGTCTTTCCTATACCAAAAAGACTTACAGAAATTATTAGTAAGGAGTGGGATAGACCCGGTGTGCCTTTTTCCCCTCCCCCGATATTTAGAAAAATGTTCCCTATAGATGCCACCACACGAGACTTATGGCAGACGGTCCCTAAGGTGGAGGGAGCAGTTTCTACGTTAGCCAAGCGTACCACTATCCCGGTGGAGGATAGCTGTGCTTTCTCAGATCCAATAGATAAAAAATTAGAGGGTTATCTTAAGAAAATGTTTGTTCAACAGGGTTTTATATTGCAGCCTCTTGCATGCATTGCGCCTGTCACGGCCGCAGCAGCATTCTGGTTTGAGTCTCTGGAAGAGGCGATTCGCACAGAGCCATTGGATGAGGCTTTGAGCAAAGTTAGAACCCTTAAGCAAGCTAATGCGTTTGTTTCAGATGCCGTAGTACATCTAACCAAACTTACGGCTAAAAATTCCGGATTCGCCATACAGGCGCGCAGAGCGCTCTGGCTTAAATCCTGGTCAGCGGATGTAACTTCCAAGTCTAAGCTACTTAACATTCCTTTCAAAGGGCAGACCTTATTCGGGCCCGGCTTGAAGGAAATTATTGCTGACATTACGGGAGGTAAGGGCCACGCCCTTCCTCAGGACAGGGCCAAACCAAAGTCCAAACAGTCTAATTTTCGTGCCTTTCGTAACTTCAAGGCAGGAGCAGCATCGACTTCCTCCGCTCCAAAACAGGAAGGAACTACTGCTCGTTACAGACAGGGTTGGAAAGGCAACCAGTCATGGAACAAGGGCAAGCAGGCCAGAAAGCCTACTCCCGCCCCTAAGACAGCATGAAGACAGGGCCCCCTATCCGGAGACGGATTTAGTGGGGGGCAGACTTTCTCTCTTCGCCCAGGCTTGGGCAAGAGATGTGCAGGGTCCCTGGACGTTAAAGATTATATCTCAGGGATACCTTCTGGATTTCAAAACCTCTCCTCCACAAGGGAGGTTCCATCTTTCGAGGTTATCAACAAACCTAGTAAAGAGAGAGGCATTTCTACAATGTGTACAAGACCTCTTAATCATGGGAGTGATCCACTCAGTTCCGCGATCGGAACAGGGACAAGGATTTTACTCAAATCTATTTGTGGTTCCCAAAAAAGAGGGAACCTTCAGACCAATCTTGGACTTAAAGATCTTAAACAAATTCCTAAGGGTACCATCGTTCAAGATGGAAACCATTCGAACCATCCTACCCATGATCCAAGAGGGTCAATATATGACCACAGTGGACTTAAAGGATGCTTACCTTCATATACCGATTCACAAAGATCATTATCGGTACCTAAGGTTTGCCTTTCTAGACAGGCATTACCAGTTTGTGGCTCTTCCCTTTGGGTTAGCCACGGCCCCGAGAATTTTTACGAAGGTTCTGGGCTCACTTCTGGCGGTACTAAGACCACGAGGCATAGCGGTGGCTCCGTACCTATACGACATTCTGATACAAGCGTCAAGTTTTCAGAATGCAAAGTCTCATACAGAGAGATAGTTCTAGCATTTCTGAGGTCACATGGGTGGAAAGTGAACGTGGAAAAGAGTTCTCTGTTACCACTCACAAGGGTTCCTTTTCTAGGGACTCTTATAGATTCTGTAGAGATGAAGATTTACCTGACGGAGTCCAGGTTATCAAAGATTCTCAATGCTTGCCGTGTCCTTCATTCCGTTTCAAGCCCATCAGTAGCTCAGTGCATGGAGGTAATCGGCTTAATGGTCGCGGCAATGGACATAGTGCCATTTGCGCGCCTGCATCTCAGACCGCTGCAACTATGCATGCTCAGTCAATGGAACGGGGATTACTCAGATCTGTCCCCTTTGCTAAATCTGGACCAGGAGACCAGAGATTCTCTTCTCTGGTGGTTGTCACCGGTTCATCTGTCCAAAGGAATGACCTTTCGCAGACCAGATTGGACAATTGTAACAACGGATGCCAGCCTTCTAGGCTGGGGAGCAGTCTGGAATTCCCTGAAGGCTCAGGGATCGTGGACTCAGGAGGAGAAACTCCTTCCAATAAACATTCTAGAATTAAGAGCAATATTCAATGCTCTTCTAGCTTGGCCTCAGTTAGCAAAACTGAGGTTCATCAGATTTCAGTCGGACAATATCACGACACTGGCTTACATCAATCATCAAGGGGGAACCAGGAGTTCCCTAGCGATGTTGGAAGTCTCGAAGATAATTCGCTGGGCAGAGTCTCACTCTTGCCACCTGTCAGCGATTTACATCCCGGGCGTAGAGAACTGGGAGGCGTATTTCCTAAGTCGCCAGACTTTTAATCCGGGAGAGTGGGAACTTCACCCGGAGGTATTTGCTCAACTGATTCGTCGTTGGGGCAAACCGGATCTGGATCTCATGGCATCTCGCCAGAACGCGAAGCTTCCTTGTTACGGATCCAGGTCCAGGGACCCGGGAGCGGTGCTGGTAGATGCGTTAGCAGCCCCTTGGGTTTTCAACATAGCTTATGTGTTTCCACCATTTCCGTTGCTACCTCGACTGATTGCCAGGATCAAACAGGAGAGGGCATCGGTAATTCTGATAGCGCCTGCGTTGCCACGCAGGACCTGGTATGCAGACCTAGTGGACATGTCGTCCTGTCCACCATGGTCTCTTCCTCTGAGGCAGGACCTTCTAATTCAGGGTCCTTTCAACCATCCAAACCTAATTTCTCTGAGGCTGACTGCCTGGAAATTGAACACTTGATTCTATCAAAGCGTGGGTTTCGGATTCAGTTATTGATACATTAATACAGGGTCGGAAACCTGTGACCAGAAAAATTTACCATAAGATATGGCGTAAATATTTATATTGGTGCGAATCCAAGAGTTACTCATGGAGTAAGGTTAGGATTCCTAGGATATTGGCTTTTCTACAAGAGGGTTTAGAAAAGGGTTTATCCGCTAGTTCGCTAAAGGGACAGATTTCAGCTCTGTCTATTCTTTTACACAAACGTCTGGCAGAGAATCCAGACGTCCAGGCCTTTTGTCAGGCTTTGGCTAGAATTAAGCCTGTGTTTAAAGCTGTTGCTCCTCCGTGGAGCTTAAACTTGGTTCTTAAAGTTCTTCAGGGTGTTCCGTTTGAAACCCTTCATTCCATTGATATTAAGCTTTTATCTTGGAAAGTTTTGTTTTTGATGGCTATTTCCTCGGCTCGAAGAGTCTCTGAGTTATCTGCCTTACATTGTGATTCTCCTTATCTGATCTTTCATTCAGACAAGGTAGTACTGCGTACTAAACCTGGGTTTTTGCCTAAGGTTGTTTCTAACAGGAATATCAATCAAGAGATTGTTGTTCCATCAATATGTCCTAATCCTTCTTCAAAGAAGGAACGTCTTTTGCATAATCTAGACGTGGTCCGTGCTCTGAAGTTCTACTTACAGGCAACTAAAGAATTTAGACAAACTTCTTCTCTGTTTGTCGTTTACTCTGGACAGAGGAGAGGTCAAAAGGCTTCGGCTACCTCTCTCTCTTTTTGGCTTCGTAGCCTAATACGTTTAGCCTATGAGACTGCTGGACAGCAGCCTCCTGAAAGAATTACAGCTCATTCCACTAGAGCTGTGGCTTCCACCTGGGCCTTTAAGAATGAGGCCTCTGTTGAACAGATTTGCAAGGCTGCAACTTGGTCTTCACTTCATACTTTTTCCAAATTTTACAAATTTGACACTTTCGCTTCTTCTGAGGCTGGTTTTGGGAGAAAGGTTCTGCAGGCAGTGGTTCCTTCTGTTTAATGTTCCTGCCTTGTCCCTCCCATCATCCGTGTACTTAGCTTTGGTATGGGTATCCCATAAGTAATGGATGACCCGTGGACTGAACACACTTAACAAGAGAAAACATAATTTATGCTTACCTGATAAATTTATTTCTCTTGTAGTGTGTTCAGTCCACGGCCCGCCCTGTCCTTTTAAGGCAGGTTCTAAATTTTAAAATTATAACTCCAGTCACCACTGCACCTTATAGTTTCTCCTTTCTCGTCTTGTTTCGGTCGAATGACTGGATATGACATGTGAGGGGAGGAGCTATATAGCAGCTCTGCTTGGGTGATCCTCTTGCAACTTCCTGTTGGGAAGGAGAATATATCCCATAAGTAATGGATGACCCGTGGACTGAACACACTACAAGAGAAATAAATTTATCAGGTAAGCATAAATTATGTTTTTTGCTTTAAATTTTTCCTCAATCCCTAGAAAGGCTGTAGATCAGTTTCTGTACTCAAGTCTTCTACATAATTCATGACCCAGCTTCATATTCTTCAAAGTGATTGTTTATAGAAGTGCACAAGCTCACTTACAGTTTGTACCAACTGGTGACACTTAGGGAGATTTTGCAGCATAACGTAACAGAATTTGCTTGTTAAGAATAAAGCAGTAGGATAAGCACAATTCTTACAGCAAAAGCAAGGTTTTTGTTTTTTTAAGCAAATAAGGGCTGCATTTTGCAATGCTTTAATTTCCATCTTAATAAGAGGAGAGTCCACTGCTTCATTCATTACTTGTGGGAATTAAGAACCTGGCCAGCAGGAGGAGGCAAAGACACCCCAGCCAAAGGCTTAAACACCTCCCCCACTAGCTGCATCCCCCCAGTCATTCTTTGCCTTTCGTCACAGGAGGTTGGCAGAGAAGTGTCGGAAGATTCGGAGTAGTCTCTTATGGAGGGTAGTACTCTTTGAAATGGGACTGGAGTTTTAAGTAGTCCTGTCGTTTCATTTTTTATACATGTATGATAACGCTAAAATAACGCTTTATCTGTATAGAATCAAGGGTTAATATCTCCTGAGGGGGATTATTGATCAGGGGGGAATAATCTTTTATGTTTGAATTTTGCTGCTTTTATGTGTGAGATGTTATGGGCTTATTGGCTGTTATGGAATATACAGGTTTCACTTTCACTTTGAGAGACATGCCGCTTACAAGCTTGGCGTGCTTTCTCCTGTTAAGTGTGGTCAGTCCACGGGTCATCATTACTTCTGGGATATTAACTCCTCCCCAACAGGAAGTGCAAGAGGATCACCCAGCAGAGCCGCTACATAGCTCCTCCCCTCTACGTCACACCCAGTCATTCTCTTGCACCCAACTAATAGATAGGATGTGTGAGAGGACTGTGGTGATTATACTTAGTTTTATACCTTCAATCAAAAGTTTATTTTATAACAGCACCGGAGTGTGTTGTTCCTTCTCTGGTAGAATTTGAAGAATCTACCTGAGTTTTTTGTATGATTTTAGCCGGCGTAGTTAAGATCATATTGCTGTTCTCGGCCATCTGAGGAGTGAGGTAAACTTCAGATCAGGGGACAGCGGGCAGGTTAACCTGCAAAGAGGTATGTAGCAGCATATTATTTTCTGACAATGGAATTGACTGAGAAAATTCTGCCATACCGATATAATGTAAGCTCAGCCTTAAATGCAGTAGTAGCAACTGGTATCAGGCTGTCATGTATGTATATTTAAACTTCAGTATTCTGGAGAATGGCACTTCACTGGGATAATACTGTATGCATAAGACTTTAGCCTAACTTGCAGTGACTAGCAACAGGCTTTCTAATGACATTTCATTTATTTGATGTTAAACGTTTTAATTATCTGAGGTACTGGGTGAAAAATTGTTTTGGGCACTGTTTTTTCCGCTTGGCAGTCGTTTTATTTAATTTAAGACAGTTTACTGTTCTCCCTCACTGTTGTGTGTGAGGGGGAGGGGCCTATTTTGGCGCTTTTGCTACGCATCAGAAAATTCAGTCAGAAGTCTCTTGTCTTCCCTGCATGATCCGGTTCGTCTCTACAGAGCTCAGGGGTCTTCAAAAGTTAGTTTGAGGGAGGTAATCACTCACAGCAGAGCTGTGAGATTGTGACTGACTGTGATAAAAAACGTTTATTTTCTGTACATTTTTTCTGCTATTCAGGGTTAGTTATCCATTGCTAATGGGGGCAATCCTTTGCTAAAATTGTGTTTTTACCGGAAAGAATTTGATGTTATAGTTTCTCAAGTTTATTATTTCTCAACTGTCATAACTTTTTTTCTGTGCTTCTTAAAGGCACAGTACGTTTTCATATTATTTGTAAATTGCTTTGAAAAGTCTTTCCAAGTTGCTAGTTTAATTGCTAGTGTGTTAAACATGTCTGACTCAGAGGAATATCTCTGTGCTATATGTGCTAAAGCCAAAGTGGAGCCCAATAGAAATTTATGTACTAATTGCATTGATGCTACTTTAAATAAAAGTCAATCTGTACAAATTGAACATCATTCACCAAACAACGAGGGGAGAGTTATGCCGACTAACTCGCCTCACGTGTCAGTACCTGCATCTCCCGCTCGGGAGGTGCGTGATATTGTAGCGCCGAGTACATCAGGGCGGCCATTACAAATCACATTACAGGATATGGCTAATGTTATGACTGAAGTTTTGGCTAAATTACCAGAACTTAGAGGTAAGCGTGATCACTCTGGGGTGAGAACAGAGTGCGCTGTTGATAATAGGGCCATGTCTGATACTGCGTCACAGTATGCTGAACATGAGGACGGAGAGCTTCAATCTGCAGGTGACGGTTCTGATCCCAATATAATGGATTCAGACATTTCTAATTTTAAGTTTAAACTCGAAAACCTCCGTGTACTGTTAGGGGAGGTATTAGCAGCTCTGAATGATTGTAACACCGTTGCAATCCCAGAGAAATTATGTAGGCTGGATAGATACTATGCGGTACCGGCGAGTACTGACGTATTTCCTATACCTAAGAGGCTTACAGAGATAATTACTAAGGAGTGGGATAGGCCCGGTGTACCCTTTCCCCCCCCTCCTGTGTTTAGAAAAATGTTTCCAATAGACGCCACCACACGGGACTTATGGCAGACGGTCCCTAAGGTGGAGGGAGCGGTTTCTACTCTGGCTAAGCGTACCACTATCCCGGTGGAGGATAGCTGTGCCTTTTCAGATCCAATGGATAAAAAATTAGAGGGTTACCTTAAGAAAATGTTTGTTCAACAAGGTTTTATATTGCAACCCCTTGCATGTATTGCGTCTGTCTTGGCCGCGGCCGCTTTTTGGTCCGAGTCTCTGGAAGAGACTCTTGACTCAATAACTATAGATGAGATTTCAAACAAGCTTAAAACACTTAAGCTAGCTAATTCATTTGTTTCAGATGCCGTAGTACATTTAACAAAACTTACGGCTAAGAATTCCGGATTCGCCATTCAGGCACGCAGAGCACTGTGGCTAAAATCCTGGTCAGCTGACGTTACTTCTAAATCTAAATTACTTAACATACCTTTCAAAGGGCAGACCTTATTCGGGCCCGGTTTGAAAGAAATTATCGCTGACATTACAGGAGGTAAAGGCCATGCCCTGCCTCAAGACAGAGCCAAACCTAAGGCTAGACAGTCTAATTTTCGTTCCTTTCGTAATTTCAAGGCAGGAGCAGCATCAACTTCCTCTGCTCCAAAACAAGAAGGAGCTGTTGCTCGCTACAGACAAGGCTGGAGACCTAACCAGTCCTGGAACAAGGGCAAGCAGGCCAGAAAACCTGCTGCTGCCCCTAAGACAGCATGAATCGAGGGCCCCCGATCCGGAAACGGATCTAGTGGGGGGCAGACTTTCTCTCTTCGCCCAGGCTTGGGCAAGAGATGTCCAGGATCCCTGGGCGTTAGAGATCATATCTCAGGGATATCTTCTGGACTTCAAATCCTCTCCCCCAAAAGGGAGATTTCATCTGTCAAGGTTGTCAACAAACCAAATAAAGAAAGGGGCGTTTCTACGCTGTGTACAAGATCTTTTACTAATGGGAGTGATCCATCCGGTTCCGCGGTCGGAACATGGACAGGGGTTTTACTCGAATCTGTTTGTGGTCCCCAAAAAAGAGGGAACCTTCAGGCCAATCTTGGATTTAAAGATCCTAAACAAATTCCTAAGAGTTCCATCGTTCAAAATGGAAACTATTCGGACAATCCTACCCATGATCCAAAAGGGTCAGTACATGACCACAGTGGATTTAAAGGATGCTTACCTTCACATACCGATTCACAAAGATCATTTCCGGTATCTAAGGTTTGCCTTCCTAGACAGGCATTACCAGTTTGTAGCTCTTCCATTCGGATTGGCTACGGCTCCAAGAATCTTCACAAAGGTTCTGGGTGCTCTTCTGGCGGTACTAAGACCGCAAGGAATTTCGGTAGCTCCGTACCTAGACGACATTCTGATACAAGCTTCAAGCTTTCAAACTGCCAAGTCTCATACAGAGTTAGTACTGTCATTTCTAAGGTCGCATGGATGGAAGGTGAACGAAAAGAAGAGTTCTCTCTTTCCACTCACAAGAGTTCCCTTCTTGGGGACTCTTATAGATTCTGTAGAAATGAAGATTTACCTGACAGAAGACAGGTTAACAAAGCTTCAAAATGCATGCCGTGTCCTTCATTCCATTCAACACCCGTCAGTAGCTCAATGCATGGAGGTGATCGGCTTAATGGTAGCGGCAATGGACATAGTACCCTTTGCACGCCTACATCTCAGACCGCTGCAATTGTGCATGCTAAGTCAGTGGAATGGGGATTACTCAGATTTGTCCCCTACTCTGAATCTGGATCAAGAGACCAGAAATTCTCTTCTGTGGTGGCTTTCTCGGCCACATCTGTCCAGGGGGATGCCATTCAGCAGGCCGGATTGGACAATTGTAACAGACGCCAGCCTACTAGGTTGGGGCGCTGTCTGGAATTCTCTGAAGGCTCAGGGATCATGGACTCGGGAGGAGAGTCTCCTGCCTATAAACATTCTGGAATTGAGAGCAGTTCTCAATGCTCTTCTGGCTTGGCCCCAGTTAACAACTCGGGGGTTCATCAGGTTTCAGTCGGACAACATCACGACTGTAGCTTACATCAACCATCAAGGAGGGACAAGAAGCTCCCTAGCGATGATGGAAGTATCAAAGATAATTCGCTGGGCAGAGTTTCACTCTTGCCACCTGTCAGCAATCCACATCCCGGGAGTGGAGAACTGGGAGGCGGATTTCCTAAGTCGTCAGACTTTTCATCCGGGGGAGTGGGAACTTCATCCGGAGGTCTTTGCCCAAATACTTCGACGTTGGGGCAAACCAGAGATAGATCTCATGGCGTCTCGACAGAACGCCAAGCTTCCTTGTTACGGGTCCAGATCCAGGGATCCGGGAGCGGTCCTGATAGATGCTTTGACAGCACCTTGGACCTTCGGGATGGCTTATGTGTTTCTACCCTTCCCGATGCTTCCTCGATTGATTGCCAGAATCAAACAGGAGAGAGCTTCGGTGATTCTAATAGCGCCTGCGTGGCCACGCAGGACCTGGTATGCAGATCTAGTGGACATGTCATCCTGTCCTCCTTGGTCTCTGCCTCTGAGACAGGACCTTCTAATTCAGGGTCCCTTCAAACATCAAAACCTAATTTCTCTGAAGCTGACTGCATGGAAATTGAACGCTTGATTTTATCAAAGCGTGGATTTTCTGAATCAGTAATTGATACCTTAATACAGGCTAGGAAGCCTGTTACCAGAAAGATTTACCATAAAATATGGCGTAAATACTTATATTGGTGCGAATCCAAAAGTTACTCATGGAGTAAGGTTAGGATTCCTAGGATATTGTCTTTTCTACAAGAAGGTTTAGAAAAGGGTTTATCCGCTAGTTCCTTAAAGGGACAGATTTCAGCTCTGTCCATTCTTTTACACAAACGTCTGTCAGAGGTTCCGGACGTTCAAGCTTTTTGTCAGGCTTTGGCTAGGATCAAGCCTGTGTTTAAAACTGTTGCTCCACCATGGAGTTTGAACTTAGTTCTTAATGTTTTACAGGGTGTTCCGTTTGAACCCCTTCATTCCATTGATATCAAGCTGTTATCTTGGAAAGTTCTGTTTTTAATGGCTATTTCCTCGGCTCGAAGAGTCTCTGAGTTATCTGCCTTACATTGTGATTCTCCTTATCTGATTTTTCATTCAGACAAGGTAGTTCTGCGTACTAAACCTGGGTTCTCAAGAGATTGTTGTTCCATCTTTGTGTCCTAATCCTTCTTCGAAGAAGGAACGTCTTCTACACAATCTAGATGTAGTCCGTGCCCTGAAATTTTATCTACAGGCAACTAAGGATTTTCGACAAACGTCTTCCCTGTTTGTCGTTTATTCTGGTCAGAGGAGAGGTCAAAAAGCTTCGGCTACCTCTCTCTCTTTTTGGCTTCGTAGCATAATACGTTTAGCTTATGAGACTGCTGGACAGCAGCCTCCTGAAAGAATTACAGCTCATTCTACTAGAGCTGTGGCTTCCACTTGGGCCTTTAAGAATGAGGCTTCTGTTGAACAGATTTGCAAGGCTGCAACTTGGTCTTCTCTTCATACTTTTTCCAAATTTTACAAATTTGACACTTTTGCTTCTTCGGAGGCTGTTTTTGGGAGAAAGGTTCTTCAGGCAGTGGTTCCTTCCGTATAAAGAGCCTGCCTGTCCCTCCCGTCATCCGTGTACTTTAGCTTTGGTATTGGTATCCCAGAAGTAATGATGACCCGTGGACTGACCACACTTAACAGGAGAAAACAAAATTTATGCTTACCTGATAAATTCCTTTCTCCTGTAGTGTGGTCAGTCCACGGCCCGCCCTGTTTTTATGGCAGGTCTAAATTTTTAAATTATACTCCAGTCACCACTGCACCCTTTGGCTTCTCCTTTCTCGTTGGTTCTCGGTCGAATGACTGGGTGTGACGTAGAGGGGAGGAGCTATGTAGCGGCTCTGCTGGGTGATCCTCTTGCACTTCCTGTTGGGGAGGAGTTAATATCCCAGAAGTAATGATGACCCGTGGACTGACCACACTACAGGAGAAAGGAATTTATCAGGTAAGCATAAATTTTGTTTTTTCTCATAGCAGGGACGGTCCTGCATTGTTGTACCATGTGATTCTTAGCCTCTTTCCTGACCGAGTGTCTATGAGAGAGGAGTCCTAACTCTCTGTACTGTCTGGGTCATGTGAGGTGGGGAGTGCCCCAGCTATTGGGACATAAAGGTGCAGTTTTTTTTAATAAAATGACCGCCCCCTCAATTATGTTCCATATGCCTTGATAATGTGATAATATCAAACATGTTTGATACCACTGAGCCGTCCACCTCTGAGGAGTTGTCGTCCAGTGCTACATGCTTATCTCTCTACACATGCAGTTTCCCGTAGCATTGCTGATCCTCCATCTGGAGGGGGCCATTTTTTCACCAGACGTTACTGCGCAGCTCAGACGGCGGTGTCAGCGGCATTTAATGCTTTACCTCACCCTGCTAAGCGCAAGCGAAAGGTATTGCACTCCTTACCAGAGTACATCAGATAATTCATTGTATTGAACTGATAGGGTTATAAGAGGATGAAGTTCTTTCTGAGACTTCAGAGTATGAACATTCTGGGTCAGAGTCTGCTGCTTCTAAACCTCCGGCTGCGTAGGAACCAGCTTTTAGTTTTAGGAATTTGCTGTTTCTTCTAAGGGAAGATTTTTGGCGAATTCAGTGGTTCCAGAGGCCAAATTGCCTGAGGAACCTTTGATTCCTAAATTGGATAGAGTTTGAGGTCAGGGCGGTACCTTATCCTTCCCTGCTCCTGTTAGATGGCGAACATTATTAAGAATGAATGAGACTGGATTGTTCCTCTCTTCTCCCTTTAACAAAGTGTTCCCGGTCCTGGACTCTCAATGGAGTTGTGAGGTCTGTCCCTAAAAGGGATGGTGCTATCTTCACCCTTGCTAAATGCATTACTATCCCGTTCGAGGATAGCTCTTCGTTTTAAGAGCCCTTGGATAAAGGATGGAAACTCTGTTAAGAAATCTGATTCAACATACAGGATATTTGTTTCAACCGTAGGCGGCCGTTGCCGCGGTTGCTGGAGAAACTACCTTCTGGTGTGACTCCTTTTAAGATTGATCGGGGTGGAGAGGTCCCCTCAACGTTATTCTGGAAAGATTTACGGCCTTGAGGGTTGCAATTCTTTTATCTATGATACTATTAGGCAGATTATTCGCCTAAATGCCAAGACTTCAGATTTTTCTGTTCAGGCCTGTCGGGCTCTGGCTGAAGTCATGGTCTGCAGATATGACTTCTAAATCTAGATTTCTTTTCCTCCCCTTTTGTTTGGTCCAGGCCTGGACTCCATTATCTCCACGGTCACAGGGAGCAAGGGTGCCCTTCTACCGCAAGAAAATATGAACGAGTCTAAGGGACAATTTTAGTTCTTTTTGTTTTGATAAAGCCCATGTCAGCAGTTTTCCGCTAGCCTCAGCAAACCAAGAGCTCTTGGAAGCTGGCTCAGTCCTGGAATAAATCCAAGCAGAGAAAGAAGCCTGCCGAGTCTAAGTTGGCATGAACGGGCGGTCCACGGTCCTCTTCTGGATCGTGTAGGGGGCAGACTGTCGCTCTTTTCAGTCACTTGATTCAGTGATGTGCAGGATCCATGGGTCCTGGAGGTCATAGCTCAGGGTTACAAGATAAGTTTCAAGTCTCAGCCACCCAAGGGCAGTTCCTCCTATCTCTCCTGCCTTCCTGACCAGAAAGGAGGGAAGCCTTTCTGGGATGCGTACGGGATCTGTCCTCTAGGAGTTATTGTCCCGGTGCCTATCGCAGTGAGAGGTTTGGGATACTATTCAAATTTTTTTCGTCAGATTTGGACCTTTAGTGCTTAAACAAGTTTTTAAATGTCCCCTTGTTCAAGAGGGAGACAGTAGGTCCATTCTTCCCCTCGTTCGAGAAGGGCAGTTCATGACCACGATAGATCTGAAGGATGCTCCCTTCACGTACCAATCCTCAAGGACCACTTCTAGTTCCTAAGGTTTGTGTTCCTGGACCAGCACTTCCAGTTTATTGATCTTCTGTTTGGTCTAGCTGGTATAGTGGGTCACAATCTAAAGTTAGAAGGTAGCAGATTCAGGAGAAATTTAAGGAAGCATTTTTTTTTACAGAAAGGGTGGTGGATTCATGGAATGAACTTCCATTTGAGGTGGTAAACACAAAAACTGTAAAGGAATTTAAAAATGCCTGGGACATGCATAAGGCTATCCTAAGGAAAAATTAACATGTAATATGGGTAGACTTGATGGGCCTTTTTGGTTCTTATCTACCGTCAAATTCCATGTTTATGTTTCTATAATTGCCTTCCAAGTAGTTGACCTGGGTTTGATTCTGGGCTAACGCAGCATTTTCGTAGAGTGGACCATTTGGAATCGTTCCTTTTGTTGTCTTCGATCCCATGGATGGAAGATAAATCTAGAGAGAGTTCTCTTGTATCAAGTATCAGGGTAGAATTCTCGGGTACTGTAATAGAAATATTCTCATGTCTATGGAGACTAACAGACCAGAGACGTTGCAGGCTAGCATCAACATGTCTTGCCCTCCAGACCTCCTTAAGGCCACCTGTGGCTCTGTGTATGGAGGTTATTGGTCTCATTGTGTCCAGCATGGACATTTCCTTTGCCAGGTTTTACCTCAGACTGCGCATGCTGAAGCAGTGGAACGGCGATCATTCTAATCTTTCTCTGGACAACCGATCGAGAGAATCACTCTCGGTGTTTTTGTCCGGATCCCTTGTCCCAAGGGATGTCTGTCTCAAGACCACCCTGGGTGATTGTGCCTATGGTTGCGAGTCTGTCAGGATGGGGAGCTGTTTGGGGTGCCAGGAAGGCACAGGGCTTATGGACTCTGGAGGAAAAGCGCCTTTCCGATCGCATTTGGGATCTTTGAGCAATATACAATGCTTTGAAGTCTTGGCCTCTGCTGGGTTCGCCCCAGTTTATCAGATTCCAATCAGACAATATATCCTCGGTGGCTTACATTAGCCATCAGGGGGGAACGAGTAGCTTCATAGCTATGAGGGAAGTATCTTGAATTCTGGAGTGGGCGGAGACCCACATTTGTTTGCTGTCAGCGATCCACATTCCGGGAACTGGGAAGCGGATTTCCTCAGCAGACAATACTTTAATCCTGGGGATTGGTCTCTCCATCCCGAGTGTTTGCGGAAATTTGCAAGAGGAAGATCTTATGATGTCTCATTACCAAGTTACCCAGATTTGGGTCGAGGTACAGGGATCCTCAGGCGGGGCTAACGGATGCATTAGCAGAGCTGTGGAGGTTTAATCTAATTTATCTTTTATGGCCATTACCACTACTTCCTAGTGTAGTGGCTCAAATCAAGCAGGCATCAGTGATACTGATTGTTCCATCTTGGCCGCGAATTATATGGTTCGCGGAACCTTGTCGCAGGGATCTGCTGACCAAGGTCTTTGTTCATCTATGTCTAGATCTCTGAGGCTGACTGCAGGGAGATTGAAAGCTTAGTCCTATTCAAGAGAGGGTTTTCTGAGTGTTCTTTTTACTCTCATTCAAGCTTGTAGCTGGTTGCTAGTCGCATCTATCATAAGGTGTGGAGGACCTACTTATTCTGTTCCCCAGGATGAACTGGAGAAGGGCTTTTCTGCAAGTCCCCTGAGGGGACAGATTTTGGCCCTGTCTGTGTTACTGCACAATAGGTTCGCTGAGCTTCCTGATGTGCAGTCACTTGTTAAGGCTCTGCTAGGATCAGACCTGTGTTTAGATCTATTGCTCCTCCTTGGAGTTTAAATCTTGTTCTTTAGGTTTTGCACGGGTTCCATTGGAGCCTATGCATTAAGTAGACATTAAATTATTGTCTTGGAAGGTTCCTTTTCTATGGGCTATTGCTTCTGCAAGCAAAGCATCTGTGATTACTGCCTTGCAATGCGTCGCTTTTCTGGCTTTCCATGCTGATAAGGCTGTTCTACAAACCAAGTTAGGTTTTCTTCCTAAGGTTGTGTCAATTAGCAACATCAATCAAGAGATTGTGGTTCCTTTCAACGTAATTCTGGATGTGGTTTGTGCCTTGAAGTTCTATCTTCAGGCCACGTAGGAATTTAGACAAACTTCTTTCTCTGTTTGTTCTCTTTCCGGGAAGCGTGGGGGTCAGAGGACCTCCTTATCTTTTTGGCTTAGGAGTGTCCTCTGTTTCGCCTTGAGCCAGCGGGACATAAGCCTCCTCTGAGGATTATGGCTCATTCAACTAGAGCTGTGGCCTCTTCTTGGGCCTTTAAGAATGAGGCTTCTATGGAGCAGATTTGTAAGGTGGCTACTTGATCCTCTTTATATACTTATGCAACATTTTACAGATTTTATGTTTTTGCTTCGGCAGAAGCAGCTTTTGGGGGAGAGGTTCTGCAGGCTGTGTGCTCCCTCTCCCTCATTCCCTTTACACTTTAAGTTCAGTAGTGGGGGATAAATGTTGTTCAAGAGATTTGGGAGGGGGTGGGGTGTAGGTTTTTGAGGGGGAGGGGCAGCTAGACTACAAATTGTTTTTGTTTTTTATAAAAAAAAAATGCCAATTTTATGGCAAACTGGGTTCTAGCAGACAGCTACCAGTCCCCAAGATGGCGGCAAATAGAGGGGGGAAGGTTAGAGAGCTGTTTGGGGGGATCAAGGAGGTTGGGGGCTAAGGGGGGATCCTACATTGCAGAATATATATTTAAAAAACAAACCTATTTTAGTACTGGCAGACTTTCTGTCAGTACTTAAAGTGAAGGTAAAAATACTATTAAGGAAGCCGGATTAGTCATTGCTGACGTGTGAATAGAGGATCTCTAGGTGGGGGAAGCTGCGCTAGCTGTGAAAAGAAAAAAAAAAAGTTAATTTTTTTTAACAAAACGGCTGCTTTGTGAACTTTGATGAATGAAAGTGCCCCTGTTTTTAATAGTATTTTTAAAAAATGGGCTTTCATTCACCAAAGTTTACCTTCACTTTAAGATGGCGGGGACAATTGTGGGATGGGGGAGGGAAGAGAGCTGTTTTAGAGGGGTGGGGATGGGAAGAAGGTTAAGGCAGTGCTGGAAAATAATGTTGGCCACACAAAATATTCACACTTTGGACCCAATTTGGACATTTCCACATAGGGATGTACTCACTTTTGTTGCCAACGGTTTAGACATTAATGGCTGTTTTGAGTTATTTTGAGGGGACAGCAAATTTACACTTATACAGGATGTACACTCACTACTTTACATTGTAGCAAAGTGTAATTTCTTCAGTGTTGTCACATGAAAAGATATAATAAAATATTTACAAAAATGTAAGGGTTGTACTCACTTTTGTGAGATACTGTATGTGTGCAAGTTTCTGTCTCCTAAATGTATATGCTGTCTTCTAGATTTATGTCAAATGTGTCGAGCCCTGCACAAGATTGTAATCAACATTTATGATCCTAGATGAGGATTTTGGTCCTTGTCTGTGTGAAGTAACTTTATTTTTTTTCTTTTATAGATTCTAAGCAATATAGTGCTGCTATTGCTTTTACCCTCGCTCTCTTTTCCCACTTGGTAAACCATGTAAATATTAGACTGCAAGCTGAGTTGGAGGAGAATCCTGTTCCTGCTTTCCAGAATGACATCCCAGGTAAGTTTCACCAGCATGTGTCACTTTTACATGTTCTGCTGTTAGATTAAACCTAAGAGCAGCAAAGGTAGAGAAGTAATATGATGGAAAGTGTATTAAGGGGTCATGCTCTCATGTTAGAGGCGTAGTATATAGTAATATATGATAGAATAGTTTCGTTGAATAGAATTCTAAAAAAGGTGGTAAGGATATAGAAGAATTCCTGGAATTTGTGCCTAAGGCTATACTTAGTTATTTTAGCTTATTTTTAAAGAAATATTTGTGTTTTGACTCATTTGCTTTCAAAATGTAACTCATTCATTGACATGTATATTTTGTAATACATATAAAACTGATATTCTAGTGCTAGAACTGTTCGTAATTAGTATGTCTCATTTGCAGATGACCCAGATTTTAAGGAGGTTTCAGATATTATTGAGAAGGAAACAGGGACGACTGAACCGGCAGCAACCTTAAGCCAGGTAAACAAACAGCCAAAGCCAAAGACTGAGCGCAAGAAAAGCCGCAAGTACTCCCGTCTGTCCCGCCTCAGGAGACGGAGACATATAAGGAAGGTAGACGAGAGTGATTTGAGTGAAGGCTTTGATTCTGATTCCAGTCATGGTTCTGGCAAGGGCAGTGATATCTCTGAGAGTGCTTCAGAGAAGAGTGATGAAGAGGGTGCTTTCGACATGGAGACAGATTCGGATATGAATAGCCAGGAGTCCCGTTCTGACCTGGAAGACATGGAGGATGAATCGGGAGAAGAGGCTAAAAGTAACAAAGGATTTAAGGACATCAACAATGAGCGAACAGAGGAACCTGAAATCAAGGCTGAAAACACAAAGATCGAAAGCCAAGACCCTCCAGTCAATGGGCCTGGTTCAGGCAGCAGTGAAACCAGTATAGCCAGCAACCTCCAGGCCATGTCTACACAGATGTTTCAGACCAAACGTTGTTTTCGCTTGGCACCCACTTTCAGCAATGTCTTCGTAAAGCCTGTTTCAGAGCCTGCTGCCCCCACCCCTGAAGAACAAGTGCCATTAGTAAATGGTGATGTGGAGAAACCATCTGCAGTAGAACAAGGTAAGATGCTTCTTTCAAGATATGAGCACAGGAGTGAGGTTTGCTATGGTTAAAGTTAACAAACTCAAAGCATTTTATTTCTCTCATGCAGAGCCAAGGAATTTGAGGGTGTAGGTGTTATAAGAATAAAGGTGTTTAGAGAGTAAAAAATTTGTCTTTTTTCTGGATAGAGCATGGGATTTGCAAGGAAA
Source organism: Bombina bombina (assembly GCF_027579735.1). NCBI lineage: Eukaryota > Metazoa > Chordata > Amphibia > Anura > Bombinatoridae > Bombina > Bombina bombina. The sequence goes on from NC_069499.1 coordinate 1,389,154,908, forward strand.
GCTTGGAAGACCTGCCAGATGCCATTTTTGTAACAGGCTATTGCTATGAATTTCATAGTGCTTCTTTCTCCACCTTGGCGATGAGCAATCAGGGACTCTCACCCATTCACTTTAATAGATTGAATGATAATGCCTCTATAAACTATATTGAATTGAAAGTCTTTTTTTTAAAATAAGACATGGGGCTGCAGGAATACATAGTAAATTTCATTTAAAATATGCATAGACGAAACCTGCATCATTCCAATGTTCTCTTTAAAGCAGATATGCCCAAAAATAGATTGGGATATATTGTTACATCTATAGTGCTGACCAGTAGATTCCAAAATTCCTGTTTTAGCACAGGCATATTCCAGAATTCAGTATGCACACATGAAGATCCGCAAATTAGACATAGACGGAAATTTGTTGGGTATTTGTTTACTAAATGAATGCCTAATATGACCACAGGTAGCGGCATTCAATTCTCAGCAAAATCTGGATTTACACAGGTTTTTTTTGTGTTGCTCTTTGACACTAATAAACCGGGCATATTGACGAAAAAGTGAATTTTTCCCTTAGTATATTGCTAACAACTTCACAAACAAGTACTTCTCAACTGGGCATTTTTTAAATGGATGATGAAAACTTTTCTTTGTTCACCATGAGATTTTATGATTAAAATGGAACACGTGATAAAAAAAATGCTTGGCATTATATTTGAAATGCACTGCATTACAACTTATTTCCTGTAACTGGTGGCTGCCTTACTTGGTCTTGCTTGTTCAGAGCAAATTAAATGTTCAGTATGTCCAGCGTTTTCTTTTATATAGAAACTCTAAACCCACGTTTGTAGTCATTGGGTTGTTTTATACAACTGATATTCATTATGTTTTGTCATTCATAGTTTGATTGTTTCAACAGAAGATGCCTCAGATTCTGAGGAGAGCGTATTGAGCAACAAATCCTGTCGAAATGAGAAGAGCCTACAAGAGAAGCTAGAGATAATCACCTGTGAGGGGTTGCTGGCCAGTGTAAAGGTCTTCTTGGACTGGCTGAGGACCAACACCGACATCATTATCATGTGCGCTCAGGTAGCAGTCTCTCCTGAAAGTTAATGTGACTGTGCCCTTGTGCATGATAAAAAGCTGCTTGTGTTTTTTTTTTTTTTTTATAATTCCATGTTTTGTAAAATGAAAACTGATATTAAAATAAGTATTGTAGAATGTTGTGTAATTAAATTTAATACAAAATCACTCCTTACATGAATTTTTTTTTTTGGAATTGAAATGACTATTCCACTTTACATGCAACCAACTAGTATATTTTGTTCCTATGAGAGAATGGACCCTTTAACATCTTCAGTGTGACTGGGGAGGGTTGTGCGTTTGTACACCTTTTTTAAATATACATTGTGGATTGCAACCCATCCTTTGTGCTCCATATTTCCTTCCATAAGGCAGGGAGAGTCCATGACTTCATTCCTTACTGTTGGGAAATACAATACCTGGCCACCAGGAGGAGGCAGAGACACCCCAGCCAAAGACTTAAATATCCCTCCGACTTCCCCTATCCCCCAGTCATTCTTTGCCTTTCGTCACTATAGGAGGTGGCAGAGAAGTGTCAGAAGATTTGGATAGTCATGTAATGGGTATGTTCCCTTCACAGAAAGGACTGGAGTTTTAAGTAATCATGTCAACCTTAGTGAGAGTATTGATGAAAGTTAGAGTCTGGAGATCCAGACTGCCGACTACCAGCTCCCAGGCAATCAGTGTTGACGAGTTTCACTTCTTGCTGTTACACACTCAAGACTGTCACACTGGAGAGGCAGTACCTGTTCCACAGCATGGATCCTGGAGGTAAGATAGTTTTATATATACATTGCTTTACAGGGTCACAGTGTGGCTCCTTTATGCCTCAATAAGATCAAGGCTTAATATCTCCTTCAGGGAGATTATTTGAACAGCAAGGGGTTATTTATAACTGCTTTCTCCAACATAGGTGTGTCCGGTCCACGGCGTCATCCTTACTTGTGGGATATTCTCTTCCCCAACAGGAAATGGCAAAGAGCCCAGCAAAGCTGGTCACATGATCCCTCCTAGGCTCCGCCTACCCCAGTCATTCTCTTTGCCGTTGTACAGGCAACATCTCCACGGAGATGGCTTAGAGTTTTTTAGTGTTTAACTGTAGTTTTTATTATTCAATCAAGAGTTTGTTATTTTAAAATAGTGCTGGTATGTACTATTTACTCAGAAACAGAAAAGAGATGAAGATTTCTGTTTGTATGAGGAAAATGATTTTAGCACCGTAACTAAAATCCATGGCTGTTCCACACAGGACTGTTGAGAGCAATTAACTTCAGTTGGGGGAACAGTGTGCAGTCTCTTGCTGCTTGAGGTATGACACATTCTAACAAGACGATGTAATGCTGGAAGCTGTCATTTTTCCCTATGGGATCCGGTAAGCCATGTTTATTACGATGGTAAATAAGGGCTTCACAAGGGCTTATTAAGATTGTAGACTTTTCTGGGCTAAATCGATTCAGTTTTAAAACATATTTAGCTTTGAGGAATCATTTTATCTGGGTTTTATTGATATTATAATATCGGCAGGCACTGTATTAGACACCTTATTTCTCTGGGGCTTTCCCAAAGCATAAGCAGAGCCTCATTTTCGCGCCGGTGTGGCGCACTTGTTTTTGAGAGGCATGGCATGCAGTCGCATGTGAGAGGAGCTCTGATACTTAGAAAAGACTTTCTGAAGGCGTCATTTGGTATCGTATTCCCCTTTGGGCTTGGTTGGGTCTCAGCAAAGCAGATACCAGGGACTGTAAAGGGGTTAAAGTGTTAAAACGGCTCCGGTTCCGTTATTTTAAGGGTTAAAGCTTCCAAATTTGGTGTGCAATACTTTTAAGGCTTTAAGACACTGTGGTGAAAATTTGGTGAATTTTGTACAATTCCTTCATGTTTTTTCGCAATTGCAGTAATAAAGTGTGTTCAGTTTAAAATTTAAAGTGACAGTAACGGTTTTATTTTAAAACGTTTTTTGTACTTTATTATCAAGTTTATGCCTGTTTAACATGTCTGAACTACCAGATAGACTGTGTTCTGAATGTGGGGAAGCCAGAATTCCTGTTCATTTAAATAAATGTGATTTATGTGATAATGACAATGATGCCCAAGATGATTCCTCAAGTGAGGGGAGTAAGCATGGTACTGCATCATTCCCTCCTTCGTCTACACGAGTCTTGCCCACTCAGGAGGCCCCTAGTACATCTAGCGCGCCAATACTGCTTACTATGCAACAATTAACGGCTGTAATGGATAATTCTGTCAAAAACATTTTAGCCAAAATGAACCCTTGTCAGCGTAAGCGTGGCTGCTCTGTTTTAGTTACTGAAGAGCATGACGACGCTGATATTAATATCTCTGAAGGGCCCCTAACCCAATCTAAGGGGGCCAGGGAGGTTTTGTCTGAGGGAGAAATTACTGATTCAGGGAACATTTCTCAACAGGCTGAACCTGATGTAATTGCATTTAAATTTAAGTTGGAACATCTCCGCATTCTGCTTAAGGAGGTATTATCCACTCTGGATGATTGTGAAAAGTTGGTCATCCCAGAGAAACTATGTAAAATGGACAAGTTCCTAGAGGTGCCGGAGCTCCCAGAAGCTTTTCCTATACCCAAGCGGGTGGCGGACATTGTTAATAAAGAATGGGAAAGGCCCGGTATTCCTTTCGTCCCTCCCCCCATATTTAAAAAATTGTTTCCTATGGTCGACCCCAGAAAGGACTTATGGCAGACAGTCCCCAAGGTCGAGGGAGCGGTTTCTACTTTAAACAAACGCACCACTATACCCATAGAGGATAGTTGTGCTTTCAAAGATCCTATGGATAAAAAATTAGAAGGTTTGCTTAAAAAGATGTTTGTTCAGCAGGGTTACCTTCTACAACCAATTTCATGCATTGTCCCTGTCACTACAGCCGCATGTTTCTGGTTTGATGAACTGATAAAGGCGCTTTGGTTGAAATCTTGGTCGGCTGACGCGTCTTCCAAGAACAAGCTACTAAACATTCCTTTCAAGGGGAAAACGCTGTTTGGCCCTGACTTGAAAGAGATTATCTCGGATATCACTGGGGGTAAGGGCCACGCCCTTCCTCAGGATCGGCCTTTCAAGGCGAAAAATAGACCCAATTTTCGTCCCTTTCGTAAAAACGGACCAGCCCAAAGTGCTACGTCCTCTAAGCAAGAGGGTAATACTTCTCAAGCCAAGCCAGCTTGGAGACCAATGCAAGGCTGGAACAAGGGAAAGCAGGCCAAGAAGCCTGCCACTGCTACCAAGACAGCATGAAATATTGGCCCCCGATCCGGGACCGGATCTGGTGGGGGGCAGACTCTCTCTCTTCGCTCAGGCTTGGGCAAGAGATGTTCTGGATCCTTGGGCGCTAGAAATAGTCTCCCAGGGTTATCTTCTGGAATTCAAGGGACTTCCCCCAAGGGGGAGGTTCCACAGGTCTCAGTTGTCTTCAGACCACATAAAAAGACAGGCGTTCTTACATTGTGTAGAAGACCTGTTAAAAATGGGAGTGATTCATCCTGTTCCACTAAGAGAACAAGAGATGGGGTTCTACTCCAATCTGTTCATAGTTCCCAAAAAAGAGGGAACGTTCAGACCAATCTTAGATCTCAAGATCTTAAACAAGTTTCTCAAGGTTCCATCTTTCAAGATGGAAACCATTCGAACTATTCTTCCTTCCATCCAGGAGGGTCAATTCATGACCACGGTGGATTTAAAGGATGCGTATCTACATATTCCTATCCACAAGGAACATCATCGGTTCCTAAGGTTTGCATTCCTGGACAAACATTACCAGTTCGTGGCGCTTCCTTTCGGATTAGCCACTGCTCCAAGGATTTTCACAAAGGTACTAGGCTCCCTTCTAGCGGTGCTAAGACCAAGGGGCATTGCAGTAGTACCTTACCTGGACGACATTCTGATTCAAGCGTCGTCCCTTCCTCAAGCAAAGGCTCACACGGACATTGTCCTGGCCTTTCTCAGATCTCACGGCTGGAAAGTGAACGTGGAAAAGAGTTCTCTATCCCCGTCAACAAGGGTTCCCTTCTTGGGAACAATTATAGACTCTTTAGAAATGAGGATCTTTCTAACAGAGGCCAGAAAAACAAAACTTCTAGACTCTTGTCGGATACTTCATTCCGTTCCTCTTCCTTCCATAGCTCAGTGCATGGAAGTGATCGGGTTGATGGTAGCGGCGATGGACATAGTTCCTTTTGCGCGCATTCATCTAAGACCATTACAACTGTGCATGCTCAGTCAGTGGAATGGGGACTATACAGACTTGTCTCCGAAGATACAAGTAAATCAGAGGACCAGAGACTCACTCCGTTGGTGGCTGTCCCTGGACAATCTGTCTCAAGGGATGACGTTCCGCAGACCAGAGTGGGTCATTGTCACGACCGACGCCAGTCTGATGGGCTGGGGCGCGGTCTGGGGATCCCTGAAAGCTCAGGGTCTTTGGTCTCGGGAAGAATCTCTTCTACCGATAAATATTCTGGAACTGAGAGCGATATTCAATGCTCTCAAGGCCTGGCCTCGGCTAGCGAGGACCAAGTTCATACGGTTTCAATCAGACAACATGACAACTGTTGCGTACATCAACCATCAGGGGGGAACAAGGAGTTCCCTAGCGATGGAAGAAGTGACCAAAATCATTCTATGGGCGGAGTCTCACTCCTGCCACCTGTCTGCTATCCACATCCCAGGAGTGGAAAATTGGGAAGCGGATTTTCTGAGTCGTCAGACATTGCATCCGGGGGAGTGGGAACTCCATCCGGAAATCTTTGCCCAGGTCACTCACCTGTGGGGCATTCCAGACATGGATCTGATGGCCTCTCGTCAGAACTTCAAAGTTCCTTGCTACGGGGCCAGATCCAGGGATCCCAAGGCGGCTCTAGTGGATGCACTAGTAGCACCTTGGACCTTCAAACTAGCTTATGTGTTCCCGCCATTTCCTCTCATCCCCAGGCTGGTAGCCAGGATCAATCAGGAGAGGGCGTCGGTGATCTTGATAGCTCCTGCGTGGCCACGCAGGACTTGGTATGCGGATCTGGTGAATATGTCATCGGCTCCACCTTGGAAGCTACCTTTGAGACGAGACCTTCTTGTTCAGGGTCCGTTCGAACATCCGAATCTGGTTTCACTCCAGCTGACTGCTTGGAGATTGAACGCTTGATTTTATCGAAGCGAGGATTCTCAGATTCTGTTATCGATACTCTTGTTCAGGCCAGAAAGCCTGTAACTAGAAAGATTTACCACAAAATTTGGAAAAAATATATCTGTTGGTGTGAATCTAAAGGATTCCCTTGGGACAAGGTTAAGATTCCTAGGATTCTATCCTTCCTTCAAGAAGGATTGGAAAAAGGATTATCTGCTAGTTCCCTGAAGGGACAGATTTCTGCCTTGTCGGTATTACTTCACAAAAAGCTGGCAGCTGTGCCAGATGTTCAAGCCTTTGTTCAGGCTCTGGTTAGAATCAAGCCTGTTTACAAACCTTTGACTCCTCCTTGGAGTCTCAATTTAGTTCTTTCAGTTCTTCAGGGGGTTCCGTTTGAACCCTTACATTCCGTTGATATTAAGTTATTATCTTGGAAAGTTTTGTTTTTAGTTGCGATTTCTTCTGCTAGAAGAGTCTCAGAATTATCTGCTCTGCAGTGTTCTCCTCCTTATCTGGTGTTCCATGCAGATAAGGTGGTTTTACGTACTAAACCTGGTTTTCTTCCAAAAGTTGTTTCTAACAAAAACATTAACCAGGAGATTATCGTACCTTCTCTGTGTCCAAAACCAGTTTCAAAGAAGGAACGTTTGTTGCACAATTTGGATGTTGTTCGCGCTCTAAAATTCTATTTAGATGCTACAAAGGATTTTAGACAAACATCTTCCTTGTTTGTTGTTTATTCAGGTAAAAGGAGAGGTCAAAAAGCAACTTCTACCTCTCTCTCTTTTTGGATTAAAAGCATCATCAGATTGGCTTACGAGACTGCCGGACGGCAGCCTCCCGAAAGAATCACAGCTCATTCCACTAGGGCTGTGGCTTCCACATGGGCCTTCAAGAACGAGGCTTCTGTTGATCAGATATGTCGGGCAGCGACTTGGTCTTCACTGCACACTTTTACCAAATTTTACAAGTTTGATACTTTTGCTTCTTCTGAGGCTATTTTTGGGAGAAAGGTTTTGCAAGCCGTGGTGCCTTCCATTTAGGTGACCTGATTTGCTCCCTCCCTTCATCCGTGTCCTAAAGCTTTGGTATTGGTTCCCACAAGTAAGGATGACGCCGTGGACCGGACACACCTATGTTGGAGAAAACAGAATTTATGTTTACCTGATAAATTTCTTTCTCCAACGGTGTGTCCGGTCCACGGCCCGCCCTGGTTTTTTAATCAGGTCTGATAATTTATTTTCTTTAACTACAGTCACCACGGTACCATATGGTTTCTCCTATGCAAATATTCCTCCTTAACGTCGGTCGAATGACTGGGGTAGGCGGAGCCTAGGAGGGATCATGTGACCAGCTTTGCTGGGCTCTTTGCCATTTCCTGTTGGGGAAGAGAATATCCCACAAGTAAGGATGACGCCGTGGACCGGACACACCGTTGGAGAAAGAAATTTATCAGGTAAACATAAATTCTGTTTTTATGTGAGTATTTGGGCTCATAGACTGTTTCACTTTTGTTTTGCTGTGTTGCACAGCTCATAATCGCTTGGCGTCTTTTTCATAGCAGGGGAAGTCCTGTCCTACGCACTACGTGACCGGGTGCATTCTTTTCGTTTCTTTCATGTAATTAGCAAGAGTCCATGAGCTAGTGACGTATGGGATATACATTCCTACCAGGAGGGGCAAAGTTTCCCAAACCTCAAAATGCCTATAAATACACCCCTCACCACACCCACAAATCAGTTTTACAAACTTTGCCTCCCATGGAGGTTGTGAAGTAAGTTTGTGCTAGATTCTTCGTTGATATGCGCTTCGCAGCAGGCTGGAGCCCGGTTTTCCTCTCAGTGTGCAGTGAATGTCAGAGGGATGTGAAGAGAGTATTGCCTATTTTGAATTCAGATCGACGATATACTCTTATATATACCATTACCTCTACTGATTCTCGTTTCAGTACTGGTTTGGCTTTCTACTACAGGGAGTGCAGAATTATTAGGCAAGTTGTATTTTTGAGTATTAATTTTATTATTGAACAACAACCATGTTCTCAATGAACCCAAAAAACTAATTAATATCAAAGCTGAATAGTTTTGGAAGTAGTTTTTAGTTTGTTTTTAGTTATAGCTATTTTAGGGGGATATCTGTGTGTGCAGGTGACTATTACTGTGCATAATTATTAGGCAACTTAACAAAAAACAAATATATACCCATTTCAATTATTTATTTTTACCAGTGAAACCAATATAACATCTCAACATTCACAAATATACATTTCTGACATTCAAAAACAAAACAAAAACAAATCAGTGACCAATATAGCCACCTTTCTTTGCAAGGACACTCAAAAGCCTGCCATCCATGGATTCTGTCAGTGTTTTGATCTGTTCACCATCAACATTACGTGCAGCAGCAACCACAGCCTCCCAGACACTGTTCAGAGAGGTGTACTGTTTCTCCTGTTAAGTGTAGTCAGTCCACGGGTCATCCATTACTTATGGAATATTTCTCTTCCTAACAGGAAACTGCAAGAGAATTACCCAGCAGAGCTTGCTATATAGCTCCTCCCCTCACCTGTCATACTCAGTCATTCTCTTGCAGCCTAACAGATAGGAAGCTGTGAGAGATCTGTGGTGTTTTTTAACTTAGTTTTATTTCTACAATCAAAAGTTTGTTATTTTTAAATGGCACCGGAGTGTGCTGTTTATTCTCAGGCAGCTTTAGAATAAGAATCTGCCTGGGTTTTTTTCTATGGCCTTAGCAGACGTAACTAAGACCCACTGGCTGTTCTCATCTGAGGAAAAGTGAGGTAACTTCAGAGAAGGGGAATAGCATGCAGGGCCCCCTGCAACAAATAGGTATGTGCAGTAAATTATTTTCTGAGGAATGGAATTGACTGAGAAAATACTGCTGATGCCATTGTAAAGTAAGTTCAGCCTTAAATGCAGCGATAGCGACTGGTATCAGGCTGATGTGTGTGCACTGAATGTATTTTCTAAGGAATGGAATTGACTCTGAAAATACTGTAAATACTGAAATAATGTATGAGCCTTAACTGCAGTAAATGCGACTGGTAGCAGGCTTATTAATAATAATACATAACTTTCAAATGTATGTTTAAAACGTTTACTGGCATGTTAATTGTTTTTTGTGAGGTACTTGGTGATAAAACTTATTGGGGCTTGATTTTTACCACATGGCCATTTTTGTTTTCTGCATAGTAACAGTTTCTGAGCTTCCCCACTGTTGTAATATGAGTGGGAGGGGCCTATTTTAGCGCTTTTTTGCGCAGTAAAAATTCAGTCACAATCTGTCTACTTCATCCTCCATGATCCAGATCGTCTCTAGAGAGCTCAGGGGTCTTCAAAATCCATTTTGAGGGAGGTAATCAGTCACAGTAGTCCTGTGACAGTGTATTTGACTGTGAGAAAAACGTTAATTATATAATTGTTATCCGTTTTTGGGTACTAAGGGGTTAATCATCCATTTGCTGGTGGGTGCAATCCTTTGCTAACTTAATACATTTACTGTGAAAATTTGGTTGCTATAACTATTTTTGTTCATTGTTATTTCAACTGTGTCAGTTTTTCTGTGCTTCTTAAAGGCACAGTAACGTTTTTTATATTGCTTGTAAATTAATTTTGAAAAGTATTTCCAAGCTTGCTAGTCTCATTGCTAGTTTGTTTAAACATGTCTGACTTAGATGAATCTCTTTGTTCACTATGTTTAAAGGCCAACGTGGAGCCCAATAGAAATTTGTGTACCAATTGCATTGATGCTACTTTGAATAAAAGTCAATCTTTACATGTAAAGAAATTATCACCAGACGACGAGGGGGAAGTTATGCCGACTAACTCTCCTCACGTGTCAGTACCTGCGCCTCCCGCTCAGGAGGTGCGTGATTTTGTGGCGCCAAGTACATCAGGGAGGCCCTTACAAATCACTTTGCAAGACATGGCTACTGTTATGACAGAAGTATTATCTAAATTGCCAGATTTAAGAGGCAAGCGCGATGGCTCTGGGTTAAGGATAGAGCGCGCGGATGAGATGAGAGCCATGTCAGATACTGCGTCACAGTTTGCAGAACGTGAGGACGGAGAGCTTCATTCTGTGGGTGACGGATCTGATCCAGGGAGACTGGATTCAGAGATTTCCAATTTTAAATTTAAGCTAGAGAACCTCCGCACATTGCTAGGGGAGGTATTAGCGGCTCTGAATGATTGTAACACGGTTGCAATTCCAGAGAAATTATGTAGGTTGGATAAATACTATGCGGTGCCGGTGTGTACTGACATATTTCCTATACCAAAAAGGCTTACAGAGATTATTAGCAAGGAGTGGGATAGACCTGGTGTGCCTTTTACCCCTCCTCCCATATTTAGGAAAATGTTTCCTATTGACGCCACCACACAAGACTTATGGCAGACGGTCCCTAAGGTGGAGGGAGCAGTTTCTACTTTAGCTAAGCGTACCACTATCCCGGTGGAGGATAGTTGTGCCTTTTCAGATCCAATGGATAAAAAAATTAGAGGGTTACCTTAAGAAAATGTTTGTTCAACAAGGTTTTATTTTACAGCCCCTTGCATGCATTGCGCCTGTCACTGCTGCGGCAGCATTCTGGTTTGAGTCTCTGGAAGAGGCCATTCGCTCAGCTCCATTGGATAAAATAATGAACAAGCTTAAAACACTTAAGCTAGCTAACGCATTTGTTTCTGATGCCGTTGTGCATTTAACCAAACTTACGGCTAAGAACTCCGGATTCGCCATCCAAGCGCGCAGAGCGCTATGGCTTAAATCCTGGTCAGCTGACGTGACTTCTAAATCTAAATTGCTTAATATTCCTTTCAAAGGGCAGACCTTATTCGGGCCCGGCTTGAAAGAAATTATTGCTGACATTACGGGAGGTAAGGGCCATGCTCTACCTCAGGACAGGGCCAAATCAAAGGCCAAACAGTCTAATTTTCGTGCCTTTCGTAACTTCAAGGCAGGAGCAGCATCAACTTCCTCCGCTCCAAAACAGGAAGGAGCTGTTGCTCGTTACAGGCAGGGCTGGAAAGTTAACCAGTCCTGGAACAGGGGCAAGCAGGCCAAGAAACCTGCTGCTGCCCCCAAGACAGCATGAAGAGAGGGCCCCCTATCCGGAAACGGATCTAGTGGGGGGCAGACTTTCTCTCTTCGCCCAGGCTTGGGCAAGAGATGTCCAGGATCCCTGGGCGTTGGAGATCATATCCCAGGGATATCTCCTGGACTTCAAGACTTCTCCTCCACAGGGGAGATTTCATCTTTCAAGGTTATCAGCAAACCAAACAAAGAAAGAGGCGTTTCTACGCTGTGTACAAGACCTCTTACTAATGGGGGTAGTCCACCCAGTTCCGCGGACGGAACACGGGCAGGGATTCTATTCAAATCTATTTGTGGTTCCCAAAAAAGAGGGAACCTTCAGACCAATCTTGGACTTAAAAATCCTAAACAAATTTCTAAGAGTTCCATCATTCAAAATGGAGACTATTCGAACCATCCTTCCCATGATCCAAGAGGGTCAGTACATGACCACGGTGGACCTAAAGGATGCCTACCTTCACATACCGATTCACAAGGACCATTACCGGTATTTGAGATTTGCCTTCCTAGACAGGCATTACCAGTTTGTAGCTCTTCCCTTCGGATTAGCTACGGCTCCAAGAATCTTTACAAAAATTCTAGGATCACTTCTGGCGGTACTAAGACCGCGAGGCATAGCGGTGACTCCGTACCTAGACGACATTCTGATACAAGCGTCAAGTTTTCAAACTGCCAAGTCTCATACAGAGATAGTTCTGGCATTTCTGAGGTCGCATGGGTGGAAGGTGAACGTGGAAAAGAGTTCTCTATTACCACTTACAAGAGTTCCCTTTCTAGGGACTCTTATAGATTCTGTAGAGATGAAAATTTACCTGACAGAGGCCAGGTTATTAAAACTTCTAAATGCTTGCCGTCTCCTTCACTCCATTCCACACCCGTCAGTAGCTCAGTGCATGGAAGTAATCGGCTTAATGGTAGCGGCAATGGACATAGTACCATTTGCGCGCCTGCATCTCAGACCGCTGCAATTGTGCATGCTAAGTCAGTAGAACGGGGATTACTCAGATTTGTCCCCCCTACTAAATCTGGATCAAGAGACCAGAGATTCTCTTCTATGGTGGCTCTCTCGGCCACATCTGTCCAAGGGGATGACCTTTCGCAGGCCAGATTGGACGATTGTAACAACAGACGCCAGCCTTCTAGGCTGGGGAGCAGTCTGGAATTCCCTGAAAGCTCAGGGATTATGGACTCAGGAGGAGAAACTCCTCCCAATAAATATTCTGGAGTTAAGAGCAATCTTCAATGCTCTCCTAGCTTGGCCTCAGTTAGCAACTCTGAGGTTCATCAGATTTCAGTCGGACAACATCACGACTGTGGCTTAAATCAACCATCAAGGGGGAACCAGAAGTTCCCTAGCGATGTTGGAAGTCTCAAAGATAATTCGCTGGGCAGAGTCTAACTCTTGCCACGTGTCAGCGATCTACATCCCAGGCGTGGAGAACAGGGAGGCGGATTTTCTAAGTCGCCAGACTTTTCATCCGGGAGAGTGGGAACTTCATCCGGAGGTCTTTGCTCAACTGGTTCGTCGTTGGGGCAAACCAGATCTGGATCTCATGGCGTCTCGTCAGAACGCCAAGCTTCCTTGTTACGAATCCAGGTCCAGGGACCTGGGAGCGGTGCTGATAGATGCTCTGACAGCCCCTTGGGTCTTCAACATGGCTTATGTGTTTCCACCATTCCCAATGCTTCCTCGTTTGATTGCCAAGATCAAACAGGAGAGAGCTTCGGTGATTCTGATAGCGCCTGCGTGGCCACGCAGGACCTGGTATGCAGACCTAGTGGACATGTCGTCCTGTCCACCGTGGTCTCTGCCTCTGAGACAGGACCTTCTAATTCAGGGTCCTTTCAAACATCCAAATTTAATTTCTCTGAGGCTGACTGCATGGAGATTGAACGCTTGATTCTATCAAAGCGTGGTTTCTCGGAGTCGGTTATTGATACCTTAATACAGGCTAGGAAGCCTGTTACCAGACAAATTTACCATAAAATATGGCGTAAATATTTACATTGGTGCGAATCCAAGAGTTACTCATGGAGTAAGGTTAGGATTCCTAGAATATTGTCCTTTCTACAAGAGGGTTTAGAAAAGGGCTTATCTACTAGTTCGTTAAAGGGACAGATTTCTGCTCTGTCTATTCTTCTACACAAACGTCTGGCTGAAGTTCCAGACGTTCAGGCTTTCTGTCAGGCTTTAACTAGGATTAAGCCTGTGTTTAAGTCTGTTGCTCCGCCGTGGAGCTTAAACTTAGTTCTTAATGTTCTTCAAGGCGTTCCATTTGAACCCCTTCATTCCATTGATATCAAGTTGTTATCTTGGAAAGTTCTGTTTTTGATGGCTATTTCCTCGGCTCGTAGAGTCTCTGAGTTATCTGCCTTACATTGTGATTCTCCTTATCTGATTTTCCATTCAGACAAGGTAGTTCTGCGTACTAAACCTGGGTTCTTACCTAAGGTAGTTACTAACAAGAATATCAATCAAGAGATTGTTGTTCCATCTCTGTGTCCTAACCCTTCTTCAAAGAAGGAACGACTTTTGCATAATCTGGACGTAGTCCGTGCCCTGAAATTCTATTTGCAGGCAACTAAGGATTTTCGTCAAACTTCTTCCCTGTTTGTCGTTTATTCTGGACAGAGGAGAGGTCAAAAGGCTTCGACTACCTCTCTCTCTTTTTGGCTTCGTAGCATAATACGATTAGCCTATGAGACTGCTGGACAGCAGCCTCCTGAAAGGATTACAGCTCATTCTACTAGAGCTGTGGCTTCCACCTGGGCCTTTAAAAATGAGGCCTCTGTTGAACAGATTTGCAAGGCTGCGACTTGGTCTTCGCTTCACACTTTTTCAAAATTTTACAAATTTGACACTTTTGCTTCTTCGGAGGCTGTGTTTGGGAGAAAGGTACTTCAGGCAGTGGTTCCTTCTGTTTAATGTTCCTGCCTTGTCCCTCCCTTCATCCGTGTACTTTAGCTTTGGTATTGGTATTCCATAAGTAATGGATGACCCGTGGACTGACTACACTTAACAGGAGAAAACATAATTTATGCTTACCTGATAAATTCCTTTCTCCTGTAGTGTAGTCAGTCTACGGCCTGCCCTGTTTTTACGGCAGGTCTAAATTTTAATTAAACTCCAGTCACCACTGTACCCTATGGTTCCTCCTTTCTCGTATGCTTGGTCGAATGACTGAGTATGACAGGTGAGGGGAGGAGCTATATAGCAAGCTCTGCTGGGTAATTCTCTTGCAGTTTCCTGTTTGGAAGAGAAATATTCCATAAGTAATGGATGACCCGTGGACTGACTACACTACAGGAGAAAGGAATTTATCAGGTAAGCATAAATTATGTTTTTCCCTCCTTGTAAATTCCACATTTGATGATGGACCCACAGGTTCTCAATGGGGTTCAGATCAGGTGAACAAGGAGGCCATGTCATTAGATTTTCTTCTTTTATACCCTTAGTACTTGGACGCGTGTGATGGAGCATTGTCCTGCATGAAAATCATGTTTTTCTTGAAGGATGCAGACTTCTTCCTGTACCACTGCTTGAAGAAGGTGTCTTCCAGAAACTGGCAGTAGGGACTGGGAGTTGAGCTTGACTCCATCCTCAACCCGAAAAGGCCCCACAAGCTCATCTTTGATGATACCAGCCCAAACCAGTACTCCACCTCCACCTTGCTGGCGTCTGAGTCGGACTGGAGCTCTCTGCCCTTTACCATCCAGCCACGGGCCCATCCATCTGGCCCATCAAGACTCACTCTCATTTCATCAGTCCATAAAACCTTAGAAAAATCAGTCTTGAGATATTTCTTGGCCCAGTCTTGACGTTTCAGCTTGTGTGTCTTGTTCAGTGGTGGTCGTCTTTCAGCCTTTCTTACCTTGGCCATGTCTCTGAGTATTGCACACCTTGTGCTTTTGGGCACTCCAGTGATGTTGCAGCTCTGAAATATGGCCAAACTGGTGGCAAGTGGCATCTTGGCAGCTGCACGCTTGACTTTTCTCAGTTCATGGGCAGTTATTTTGCGCCTTGGTTTTTCCACACGCTTCTTGCGACCCTGTTGACTATTTTGAATGAAACGCTTGATTGTTCGATGATCACGCTTCAGAAGCTTTGCAATTTTAAGAGTGCTGCATCCCTCTGCAAGATATCTCACTATTTTTGACTTTTCTGAGCCTGTCAAGTCCTTCTTTTGACCCATTTTGCCAAAGGAAAGGAAGTTGCCTAATAATTATGCACACCTGATATAGGGTGTTGATGTCATTAGACCACACCCCTTCTCATTACAGAGATGCACTTCACCTAATATGCTTAATTGGTAGTAGGCTTTCGAGCCTATACAGCTTGGAGTAAGACAACATGCATAAAGAGGATGATGTGGTCAAAATACTCATTTGCCTAATAATTCTGCACTCCCGGTACATGTAGATGAGTGTCCTGGGGTAAGTAAGTCTTATTTTTGTGACACTCTAAGCTATGGTTGGGCACTTTTTATATAAAGTTCTAAATATATGTGTTTAAACATTTATTTGCCTTGATTCAGGATGTTCAACATTCCTTATTTCACACAGTCAGTTTCATTATTTGGGATAATGCATTTGAATAATCAATTTTTCTTACCTTTGACTTTTTTTCCTGTGGGCTGTTAGGCTCGCGGGGGCTGAAAATGCTTCATTTTATTGCGTCATTCTTGGCGCTGACTTTTTTGGCGCAAAAATTTTCTTTGTCATTTCCGGCGTCATACGTGTCGCCTGAAGTTGCGTCATTTTTTTTACGTTTTTTGCGCTAAAAATGTCTGCGTCACCGGATGTGGCGTCATTTTTGGCGCTTAAAGCATTTAGGCGCCAAATAATGTGGGCGTCTTTTTTGGCGCTAAAAAATATGGGCGTCATTATTGTCTCCACATTATTTAAGTCTCATTATTTATTTGCTTCTGGTTGCTAGAAGCTTGTTCATTGGCATTTTTTCCCATTCCTGAAACTGTCATTTAAGGAATTTGATCAATTTTGCTTTATATGTTGTTTTTTCTATTACATATTGCAAGATATCTCAGATTGACCCTGAATCAGAAGATACTTCTGGAAAATCGCTGCCTGATGCTGGATCTACCAAAGTTAAGTGTATTTGTTGTAAACTTGTGGTAACCGTTCCTCCGGCTGTTGTTTGTAATGAATGTCATGACAAACTTGTTAATGCAGATAAGATTTCCTTTAGTAATGTTCCATTACCTGTTGCTGTTCAATCAACATCTAATATTCAGGGTGTTCCTGTTAACATAAGAGATTTTGTATCTAAATCTATTAAGAAGGCTATGTCTGTTATTCCTCCTTCTAGTAAACGTAAAAGGTGGTTTAAAACTTCTAATTTTTCAGATGAATTTTTAAATGAACATCATCATTCTGTTTCTGATAATGATTCTTCTGGTTCAGAGGATTCTGTTTCAGAGGTTGATACTGATAAATTTTCATATTTATTTAAAATGGAATTTATTCGTTCTTTGCTTAAAGAAGTCTTAATTGCATTAGAAATAGAGGAATCTGGTCCTCTTGATACTAAATCTAAACGTTTGAATACGGTTTTTAAACCTCCTGTAGTTATTCCAGAGGTTTTTCCCGTCCCTGATGCTATTTCTGAAGTAATTTCCAGGGAATGGAATAATTTGGGTAATTCATTTACTCCTTCTAAACGGTTTAAGCAATTGTATCCTGTGCCATCTGACAGATTAGAGTTTTGGGACAAAATCCCTAAAGTTGATGGGGCTATCTCTACTCTTGCTAAACGTACTGCTATTCCTACGGCAGATAGTACTTCCTTTAAGGATCCTTTAGATAGGAAAATTGAATCCTTTCTAAGAAAAGCTTACTTATGTTCAGGTAATCTTCTTAGACCTGCTATATCTTTGGCGGATGTTGCTGCAGCTTCAACTTTCTGGTTGGAAGCTTTAGCACAACAAGTAACAGATCATAATACTCATAGCATTGTTAATCTTCTTCAACATGCTAATAATTTTATTTGTGATGCCATCTTTGATATCATTAGGGTTGATGTCAGGTATATGTCTTTAGCTATTTTAGCTACAAGAGCTTTATGGTTTAAAACTTGGAATGCTGATATGTCTTCCAAGTCAACTTTGCTTTCCCTTTCTTTCCAGGGTAATAAATAGTTTGGTTCACAGTTGGATTCTATTATTTCAACTGTTACTGGGGGGAAAGGAACTTTTTTACCACAGGATAAAAAATCTAAAGGTAAATTTAGGTCTGCTAATCGTTTTCGTTCCTTTCGTCACAATAAGGAACAAAAGCCTGATCCTTCCCCTTCAGGAGCGGTATCAGTTTGGAAACCATCTCCAGTCTGGAATAAATCCAAGCCTTTTAGAAAGTCAAAGCCAGCTCCCAAGTCCACATGAAGGTGCGGCCCTCATTCCAGCCCAGCTGGTAGGGGGCAGACTACGATTTTTCAAAGAAATTTGGATCAATTCGATTCACAATCTTTGGATTCAGAACATTGTTTCACAAGGGTACAGAATAGGCTTCAAGATAAGGCCTCCTGCAAGAAGATTTTTTCTTTCCCATGTCCCAATAAATCCAGTGAAGGCTCAAGCATTTCTGAAATGTGTTTCAGATCTAGAGTTGGCTGGAGTAATTATGCCAGTTCCATTTCTGGAACAGGGGCTGGGGTTTTACTCAAATCTCTTCATTGTACCAAGGAAGGAGAATTCCTTCAGACCAGTTCTGGATTTAAAAATATTGAATATGTAAGGATACCAATATTCAAAATGGTAACTATAAGGACTATTCTGCCTTTTGTTCAGCAAGGGCATTATATGTCCACAATAGATTTACAAGATGTATATCTGCATATTGCGATTCATCCAGATCACTATCAGTTTCTGAGATTCTCTTTCCTAGACAAGCATTACCAGTTTGTGGCTCTGCCGTTTGGCCTAGCAACAGCTCCAAGGATTTTTACAAAGGTTCTCGGTGCCCTTCTATCTGTAATCAGAGAACAGGGTATTGTGGTATTTCCTTATTTGGACGATATCTTGGTACTTGCTCAGTCTTCACATTTAGCAGAATCTCATGCGAATCGACTTGTATCATTTCTTCGATAACATGGTTGGAGGATCAATTTACCAAAGAGTTTGTTGATTCCTCAGACAAGGGTAACCTTTTTAGGTTTCCAGATAGATTCAGTGTCCATGACTCAGTCTCTGACGGACAAGAGACGTCTGAAATTGGTTTCAGCTTGTCGAAACCTTCAGTCTCAATTATTCCCTTCGGTAGCCTTATGCATGGAAATTCTAGGTCTTATGACTGCTGCATCGGACGCGATCCCCTTTGCTCGTTTTCACATGCGACCTCTTCAGCTCTGTATGCTGAACCAGTGGTGCAGGGATTATACAAAGATATCTCAATTAATATCTTTAAAACAGATTGTACGACACTCTCTGACGTGGTGGACAGACCACCATCGTTTAGTTCAGGGGGCTTCTTTTGTTCTTCCGACCTGGACTGTGATCCCAACAGATGCAAGTCTGACAGGTTGGGGAGCTGTATGGGGGTCTCTGACAGCACAAGGGGTTTGGGAATCTCAGGAGGCGAGATTGCCAATCAACATTTTGGAACTCCGTGCAATTTTCAGAGCTCTTCAGTCGTGGCCTCTTCTAAAGAGAGTCGTTCATTTGTTTCCAGACGGACAATGTCACAACCGTGGCATATGTCAATCATCAAGGAGGGACTCACAGTCCTCTGGCTATGAAAGATGTATCTTGAATACTTGTATGGGCGGAATCCAGCTCCTGTCTAATTTCTGCGGTTCATATCCCAGGTATAGACAATTGGGAAGCGGATTATCTCAGTCGCCAAACGCTACTTCCGGGCGAATGGTCTCTTCACCCAGAGGTATTTCTTCAGATTGTTCAAATGTGGGGACTTCCAGAAATAGATCTGATGGCTTCTCATCTAAACAAGAAACTTCCCAGGTATCTGTCCAGATCCAGGGATCCTCAGGTGGATGCGTTGTCACTTCCTTGGAAGTATCATCCTGCTTATATCTTTCCGCCTCTAGTTCTTCTTCCAAGAGTGATTTCCAAGATTCTAAAGGAGCGTTCGTTTGTTCTGCTGGTGGCTCCAGCATGGCCTCACAGGTTTTGGTATGCGGATCTTGTCCGGATGGCTACTTGCCAACCGTGGACTCTTCCGTTAAGACCAGACCTTCTATCGCAAGGTCCTTTTTTCCATCAGGATCTCAAATCCTTAAATTTGAAGGTATGGAGATTGAAGGCTTGATTCTCAGTCATAGAGGTTTCTCTGACTCCGTAATTAATACTATGTTACAAGCTCGTAAATCTGTATCTAGGAAGATATATTATCGAGTCTGGAAGACTTACATTTCTTGGTGTTCTTCTCATCATTTTTCTTGGCATTCATTTAGAATTCCTAGAATTTTACAGTTTCTTCAGGATGGTTTGGATAAAGGTTTGTCTGCAAGTTCCTTGAAAGGACAAATCTCTGCTTTTTCTGTTCTTTTTCACAGAAAGATTGCTAGTCTTCCTGATATTCATTGTTTTGTACAAGCTTTGGTTCGTATAAAACCTGTTAAGTCAATTTCTCCTCCTTGGAGTTTGAATTTGGTTCTGGGGGCTCTTCAAGCTCCTCCGTTTGAACCTATGCATTCGCTGGATATTAAATTACTTTCTTGGACAGTTTTGTTTCTTTTGGCCATCTCTTCTGCTAGAAGAGTTTCTGAATTATTTGCTCTTTCTTGTGAGTCTCCTTTTCTGATTTTTCATCAGGATAAGGCAGTGTTGCGAACTTCATTTAAATTTTTACCTAAGGTTGTGAATTCTAACAACATTAGTAGAGAAATTGTGGTTCCTTCATTGTGTCCTAATCCTAAGAACTCTAAGGAAAGATCGTTGCATTCTTTGGATGTAGTTAGAGCTTTGAAATATTATGTTGAAGCTACTAAAGATTTCCGAAAGACTTCTAGTCTATTTGTTATCTTTTCTGGTTCTAGGAAAGGTCAGAAGGCTTCTGCCATTTCTTTGGCATCTTGGTTAAAGTCTTTGATTCATCATGCTTATGTTGAGTCGGGTAGAACTCCGCCTCAAAGGATTAGAGCTCATTCGACTAGGTCAGTCTCTACTTCCTGGGCATTTAAGAATGAAGCTTCGGTTGATCAGATTTGCAAAGCAGCAACTTGGTCTTCTTTGCATACTTTTACTAAATTCTACCATTTTGATGTGTTTTCTTCTTCTGAAGCAGTTTTTGGTAGAAAAGTACTTCAGGCAGCTGTTTCAGTTTGATTCTTCTGCTTATAATTTCAGTTTTTTTCATTAAAAGATTTAAACTTTGTTTTGGGTGTGGATTATTTTTCAGCGGAATTGGCTGTCTTTATTTAATCCCTCCCTCTCTAGTGACTCTTGCGTGGAAGATCCACATCTTGGGTATTCATTATCCCATACGTCACTAACGCATGGACTCTTGCTAATTACATGAAGGAAAACATAATTTATGTAAGAACTTACCTAATAAATTCATTTCTTTCATATTAGCAAGAGTCCATGAGGCCCGCCCTTTTTGTGGTGGTTATGATTTTTTTGTATAAAGCACAATTATTCCAATTCCTTATTTTTTTTTTATGCTTACGCACTTTTTTCTTATCACCCCACTTCTTGGCTATTCGTTAAACTGATTTGTGGGTGTGGTGAGGGGTGTATTTATAGGCATTTTGAGGTTTTGGAAACTTTGCCCCTCCTGGTAGGAATGTATATCCCATACGTCACTAGCTCATGGACTCTTGCTAATATGAAAGAAATGAATTTATCAGGTAAGTTCTTACATAAATTATGTTTTTTCCTAGTATCTTGCTGCGAACATCTCTCCTAGGAGAGCGTTTCCTCTGTTAGCTGTCTTGGTCTAGGAGGTGTTCCATTTGCCTAAGCACTATTTTAAAGTCTAAGAAGAGAGACAAGCCTGCTAATACTCATAGCGCTATTAGCCCTTCTGAGCCGTCTACCTCTCAGGAATCTGGATCCCGAGAGATTACTACCCTTTCTACCCTACCCGCTCCACATACAGTTCCCTGCAGCACAACTAATCCTCCATCTGGAGGGGGCTTTTTTCATGCGGACTTTACTGCGCAGTTACCATCGGCGTGCCTTACCTCGCTCTAAGAACGCAAGAGAAAGGTTAAACCTAGTTCTCCTATGAGTCTTCTAAATATTTGTTGGATTTAGCTATTTTGTCCCAGCTATCAGAGGAGGAGTTAACCTCTGTAGCTTTAAAGGGTGAACTTTCTGAGTTGGAGTCTTCAGTTTCTAAACCTCCTTCAGCGGAGGAACCCTCCTTTAGATTTAGAATTGAGCATCTGTTTTTTTTTATTAAAGGAGGTTCTGTCTACGCTAGAGGTTACAGAAGCTACTCTCCCTAAGACCCCTAAAGTAGATAGGGTTCCCTCTGACTTTTCCTGTGCCAGTTAATTTGGCAACATTATTAGTAACGAATGGGAAAGACTCTCCCTGACTCTCAATTAGATTTATGGGGCTCCATCCCTAAGGTGGATGACGCTAATTTCTATGCTGGAAAAGCATACTACTATACCCTTGGAGGATAGTTCCTCTTTCAGAGAGCCTATAGATAAGAAAATGGTATCCTTTCTGAAGAAGATCTTTCAACATACATGGTTTTAATTTCAACCGGTGGCAGCTGTAGCCGCGGTTGCTGGAGCAGCTACCTACTGGTGCAACACTCTTTCAGAGCTCATTGAGGGGGAGACTCCCCTTGAGAATATTCAGGAGAGAATTAAGGCTCTGAGAATTGCTTACTCCTTCATCTGTGATGCGAATATGCAGATTATTCTCCTAAATGCAAAGGCTTTTGACTTTGCGGTCCTAGCCCACTGAGCTCTCTGTTTGAAGTCTTGGTCTGCGGATATGACTTCTAAAACCGGACTTCTTTCTCTTTTTTTCTTTAAAGGGGAAGATTTTTTCAGTCCAGGGCTGGACTTCATTATTTCTACAGTTACCGGAGGGAAGGATGCCTTCCTACCGCAGGACAAGAAAAATAGGCCTAAGGGACGGCAGTTGTCTAATTTTCATTCCTTGCGCTCTGACAAATCACAACGACAGCAATCCTCATCCAAGTCTGAAAAGCCCAAGGGAACTTGGAAGCCGGCTCAGTCCTGGAATAAGTCGAAACAGACTAAGAAGCCTGCCGAGAACAAATCGGCATGAAAGGCGGCTCCCGATCCTGGATCGGATCGAGTAGGGGACAGACTGTCTTTTTTTCAGATGCTTGGTTCCAGGATGTACAGGATCCTTGGGTCCTGGTGGTTGTATCTCAAGGATGCAGGATAGGATTCAAGTCTCATCTGCCCAGGGGCAGATTCCTGCTCTCCAGTCTCTCTACTAGACCAGAAAAGAGTGCTGCCTTCTTTGGTTGCGTACGGGATCTCTCCTCTCTAGGAGTAATTGTCCCGGTACCTACAGCAGAAAGAGGTTTGGGGTTTTATGCAAACCTTTTCAGTGTTCCAAAGAAGGAGGGAACTTTTTGTCCAATTCTGGACCTAAAGTGCCTAAACAAGTTTCTGAGTGTTCCCTCTTTCAAGATGGAGACAATTCGGTCAATCCTTCCTCTGGTTCGTGAAGGACAGTTTATGACCACAATAGACCTGAAGGATGCTTACCTTCACGTTCCGATACACAGGGAACATTTTCAGTTCCTGAGGTTTGCTTTTCTGGACCAGCACTTCCAGTTCATAGCTCTTCCATTTGGCCTAGCTACTGCTCCAAGAATATTTTGGAGGTTCTGGGAGCTCTTCTAGCCGTTGCCAGAACACAAGGTATTGCAGTAGCTCCTTACCTGGACGATATCTTGGTACAGACACCATCTTTTTGTCTAGTGGAAGAACATTTGGAGTCCCTTCTCAATCTTTGAACACATGGATGGAAGATACACTTGGAAAAGAGTTCTCTTCAAGTACAAGGGTGAATTTCCTGGGAACTATAATGGACTCCATATCCATGATAATATTCCTCACAGATCGGAGACGTTGCAAGCCAACTTCTGCATGTCTTGGCCTCCTTGTGGCTCATTATATGGAGGTGATCAGACTCATGGTGTCCTGTATGGACATCATTCCTTTTGCCAGATTCCATCTCAGACCCTTGCAACTATGCATGCTGAGACAATGGAACGGCGACCATTCAGATCTGTTTTAACAGATCGTGCTGGACAACCTGTCAAAAGACTCGCTCTCCTGGTGGCTCTGTCCAGATCTGTCACAAGGCACGTGCTTCTTGAGACCATCCTGGGAGATTGTGACTAGGGACGCAAGCCTTTTTTGGCTGGGGGGCTGTTTGGGGTGCCAAGAAGGCAAAAGGTCTGTGGAATCCTCCCTTCCTATCAATATTTTGTAACTCCGGCAATCTTCAATGCCTTCAAGGCTTGGCCCCTTCTGGGTTCGTCCCAGTTTATCGGATTTCAATCAGACAATAAAACCTTGGTTGCCTACATCAACCATCAGGGGGGAACAAGAAGTTCCTTGGCGATGAGAGAAGTATCTCGGATACTAGAGTGGGTGGAGACTCAGATGTACGTTGCCATCGATCCACATTCCGGCTGTGGACAACTGGGAAGCCGACTTTCTCAGCAGGCAATCCTTTCACCCAGGGGAATGGTCTCTCCACCCGAGGTATTTACAGAGATATGCAGCGAGTGGGGGACGCCGGAGATAGATCTCACGGCATCCCGTCTCAATTCCAAGCTACCCAGGTACGGGTTGAGGGATCCTCAGGTGGAACTGGTAGGTGCCCTATCAGTACCATAGAGCAGTGTTTTTCAACCAGTGTGCCGTGGCACACTAGTGTGCCGTGAGAGATCCTCAGGTGTGCCACGGCAGACTGACAACAGTGTGACATTTTTTTTAAACTTTGCTTGTTTTTTACTCCCAGTGCAGGGGTAGTTTGTAGGAGGCATGGCATAACAGCACAATACATACAGTATGTGTGTGTTTGTGTGTATGTGTATATATATGCTGTATTAGGCTACAATGTGTGATTTTTTTTTTTAACATTTTGGGATGGTGGTGTGCCACAGGATTTTTTAATGAAAAAAAGTGTGCCACGGCAAAAAAAAGGTTAAAAATCACTGCCATAGAGGTTCAGACTCGTATATATTTTTCCTCCTTTACCGCTTCTCCCTTGTGTTGTGGCTCGCAACAAGCATGAGCGAGCATCAGTTATTCCCATTGCTCCATCGTGGCCGCAAAAGCCATGGTTTGCGGATCTGGTGGGGATGTCCTCATCTCCTCATTGGAGGTTACCTTTTCGCAGAGATCTGCTGATGCAGGGTCCCTTCGTTCATCAAAATCTAGATTCTGAGGGTTACTGCGTGGAGTTTGAACGCTTAGTCTTAGCCAAGAGTGTTTCCTGAGAGTGTTATTGACACACTGGTTCAGGTTTGTAAGCCAGTTACTCGTTGTATCAACCTTACAGTGTAGAGGACTTTTTCTGGTGTAAAGAGCGTGGCCTTTCCTGTTAAGGTTGCCAGAATTTTAGCTTTTTTTCCAGGATGGACTGGAGAAGGGTTTATCTGCTAGTTCCCTGAAGGGACAGATATCGGCCCTGTCGGTGTTACTGCACAAAAGATTGGCTGAGCTTCCGGATGTGCAGTCCTTTGTTAAGGCTCTCTGCCTTGGAGCCTCGATCTTGTTCTTAGTGTTTTATAGCAGACTCCGTTTGAGCCTATGCATACTGTTGACATTAAATTGTTATCTTGGAAGGTTCTTTTTCTTCTTAAACAGGGATAGTCCACAGCTGCATTCATTACTTTTGGGAAATACAGAACCTGGCGACCAGAAGGAGGCAAAGACTTAAATACATCCCCCCACTCCCCTCATCCCCCAGTCATTCTTTGCCTTTCGTCACAGGAGGTTGGCAGAGAAGTGTCAGAAGATTCAAGCTAGTCTCTTATGGAGGGTAGTACTCTTCGAAATGGGACTGGATTATTAAGTAGTCTTGTCAGCCTCTCAGTGAGAGCAAGGATGCAAGTTAGAGTCCGGAGATGCAGAGAGTGTCTTTCTGTGAAACCATCCCGATTCATATTAACAGCTCCATAAGCAATCGGCGTTGACAAGTTTCGCTGGCTGTTTTCTTCACTCAAGTCCATGTCAGAAGCAATACTACTACTTGTCACACTTGAAGGGCCGTGTTCCTGTTCTACGGCGTAGATTCCGGTAAGATCATTTCATTGTTTATACATAATAACACAGAAGACAGGGTCACAGTGTGGCACCTTTTATCTTAGAGAATCAAGGGTTAATATTCCTGGTAAGGGGATTATTGAACACGGAGGGTTTATACATGATATTGTTTGTGTTACTGCTACGTTATGTGCAAGATGAGGCTCTGGCAATGGCGGAACTTTCAGGTTGACTTCCAGGAGTATTTACGCAGCAGGTTTGGGCGGATTTCTCCTTAGTGCAGGAGCAATCTTGTGAGGCATCCTATGTGAACGGGTGTGGTAGTCTCAACTTCCTCTGTTGATCAGCGGCACAAGAGACGAACGGTTTCTGTAGTCCAGGTCATAGGAGGTGTTGAGTGCCCCGGCCATTGGAGTATAAAGGTGCCTGTTTATTAAATTGTCTAGTCCATAATAAAAGCGCAAGCTATGGAGGACTCGGATGCGTTAGAAGGTACTCTCTCTTTATCAAAGTCACATGCCTGTGTTTATTGTGAGGAGGTTCTTGTAGATCAGCCTGCTCAACTTTTTGTTCCACATGCCTCGATAAGGTTGCGACATCTAAAAATAAAGGGATGTCTAGTACTACTGAGCTGTCCACCTCTGAGGGTTCCCCTTCCTGTGTGGTGTGTTCCCTGCTTTCAACTCTGAGTGCACATGCAGCGCCCCAGGCTCCAACTGTTACTCCTACGGGAGAAATTAGTTGGCCGTCAGATTTTGCAGATCAACTGCAAACGACAGTATCAAAAGTGATCCATGACTTACCATGTTCCGCTAATCACAAGCGTAGGGCGTATCAGACAGGCCCAGGGGTTGTCTATGCATATGGAATTGCCAGAGACGACATACGATGACGAGGCCCACTCTTACTCTTCGTTGGAGGCTCCCTCTGGGTCGGAGTCCGTGTCATCTCATCCTCCGGCTGCAGAGGAGCCTGACTTTAGGTTTAGGATGGAGAATTTGCGCTTTTTGCTGAAGCAAGTGCTTGCTACTCTGGAGGTTCCGGAACCAAAGCTTCTGGAGGAACCTTTGATTCCTAAGCTTGATAACAGGGTGGTGCCCCAGACCTACCTGGTTCCTGTTACGATGGCTAATATTAAGAATGAATGGGAGCGATTAGGTTCTTCCTTTTCTGCTTCTTCTTCATTTAAGAAACTGTTCCCTGTCCCGGACTCTGTTAGAGCTGTGGGGGACTGTCCCTATGGTGGATTGTGCTATTTCCATGCTTGCAAAGCAGACAACTATTCCCCTAGAGGATAGTTTGTTGTTTAAAGAGCCCATGGATAAAAAGTTAGAAAACATGTTAAGGAAAATGTTTTAACACAAAGGGTTTGTTTTTCAACCGGCAGCTGCTGTAACCGCAGTTTCCGGAGCTGCATATTGGTGTGAATCCCTGTTTGAGATGGTTGAGAGACTCCCATCAACGAGATACAGGATAAGATTAAGGCCTTAAGGGTCGCCAATTCTTTCATTTGTGACGCCAATATTCAAATTATTCGCCTGAACGCAAAGTTTTCAGGATTTTCCGTTTTAGCTTGCAGGGCTTTGTGGCTAAAGTCCTGGTCTACAGACATGACCTCGAAGTCGAGGTTGTCCCTATCATCATTTCAGGGAAAGATTCTGTTCAGTCCAGGTTTGGATTCGAGCATATCCACGGTTACGAGAGGCAAGGCAGCTTTCCTACCGTAGGATAAGAAGGCTAAGCCTAAAGGATCTACTTTTTGTCCCTTTTTCTCGTGGATAAGGCCCAGCGCCAGCAGCCCGTCGCGAAAGCGGGTCAGTCCAAGGGAACTTGGAAGACTGCTCAGTCTTGGAATAAGTCTAAGCAGAACAAGAAGCCTGCCGAGACAAAGTCTGCATGAAGGGGCGGCCCCAGACCGGTTTTTGGACCAAGTAGGGGGCAGATTGTCTCTCTTCTCCGAAGTCTGGCACGACGTTCAGGCCCCCTGGGTTCTGGAGGTTGTCGCCCAGGGTTACAGGATAAAATTCAGGTCCCATCCGACCAGGGGCAGATTCCTCCTGTCAAACCTGTCTTCAAGACCGGAAAAGAGAGAGGCCTTTCTAGAATGTGTAAGCGATCACTCCTCTTTATGTGTTATCGTACCTCAAGCAAAAAGGGGTCTAGGGTACTATTCAAATCTTTTTGTGGTTCCAAGGAAGGAGGGCACGTTCCGCCCATTTTTGGACCTAAAGTGTTTAAACAAGTTTCTGGCTGTTCCATCGTTTAAAAATGGAAACGATCAGATCTTTTCTGCCCCTAGTTCAAGAGGGGCAGTTCATGACGACAATAGACTTGAAGAATGCTTACCTTCATGTCCCAATTCACAGGGACCACTTCAAGTTCCTAAGATTTGCGTTTCTGGACCAACACTTCCAGTTTGTGGCCCTTCCCTTCAGTCTGGCGACGGCCCCGAGAGTCTTCACAAAGGGTCTAGGTGCGCTACTTGCCGTTGCCAGATCCAGGGGCATTGCTGTGGCGCCATATTTGGACGACATACTAGTCCAGGGGCATTGCTGTGGCGCTCTATTTGGACGACATACTAGTCCAGGTGCCATCTTTCAGCCTTGCAGAGGATCATTCGAGGGCTCTTCTCTACTTGCTCCAATCTCACGGTTGGAAGATCAACTCGGGAAAGAGTTCCCTGGTTCCCAGCAACAGGGTGGAGTTCCTGGGCACAATAATAGACTCTATGTCCATGAAAATATTTCTCACAGATCAACGACGCAGGAAGATTGTGTCCACCTGTCTTGCCCTTCAGTCCTTCTGAAGCCCTTCGGTGGCTCAGTATATGGAGATGATCGGGCTCATGGTCTCCAGCATAGACGTCATCCCTTTCGCCAGGTTCCATCTCAAACCTCTTCAATTGTGCATGTTGAGACAGTGGAACGGCGATCATTCAGATCTATCTCAGCGGACATTCATGGATGCTCGGACCAGGGACTCCCTTTCCTGGTGGATCCGTCAGGAGTATCTGTCCCTGGGGACATCCTTCTTGAGACCGTCCTGGGAGATTGTGACCACGGACGTGAGTCTCGCAGGATGGGGAGCTGTTTGGGGTGCCAAGATGGCACAAGGAAAATGGACCCGGGAAGTCTCTCCTTCCGATAAGTACTCTGGAACTTTGAGCAAGTTACAATGCTCTGAAGGCATGGCCTTCTCTGGAGTCGTTAAGATTCCAGACCGACAAATTTACCTCTGTGGCTTACATCAACCATAAGGGGGGTAAGAGGAGCTCCCTAGCAATGAGGGAGGTGTCTCAGGTTTTGGAGTGGGCGGAGTCGCACAGATGCTTGCTTTAAGCGATCCACATTCCAGGTGTGGACAACTGGGAAGCGGACTTTCTCAGATGGCAATCCTTCCTCCGGGGGGGGGGGTGGGGGGATGGTCTCTTCACCCCAAAGTGTTTGAGGAGATTTGTCTCAGATGGGGAACGCCGGAGAAAGATCTTATGGCGTCCAGACTCAATTGCAAGCTACCCCTATACGGGTTGATCGAGGAATCCCCGGTCATAGCTGATAGATGCCTTAGCGGTGCCTTGGGGATTCAGTCTAGCTTACATTTTTCCACCATTACCACTTCTACCTCGTGTAGTGGCACGCATCAAACAGGAGCAAGCTTCGGCCATCCTGATTGCTCCATCATGGCCGCGGAGGACATGGTTTGTGGATCTGGGGGGGGATGTCATCCTCTCCGCTATGGCGGTTACCCTGTCGCAGAGATTAAACGCTTAGTCTTAGCCAAGAGAGGTTTTTCTGACAGTGTGATTGACGCTCTAGTTCAGGCAAGGAAGCCGGTCACTCGTCACATCTACCATAAGGTGTGGAGGACTTGCTTGTCCTGGTGTGAAAAGCATGGATATCCTTGGCACAAGGTGAAGGTATCCTGGATTCTGTCCTTTCTCCAGGAGGGTTTGGAGAAGGGTCTTGCCGCTAGTTCCTTAAAGGGACAGATTTCAGCATTATCAGTCTTGTTGCATAGGAGACTCGCTGAGCTTCCTGACATTCACTCTTTCATTCAGGCTCTGTCTAGAATCAGGCCTGTCTTTAGACAGCCTGCTCCTCCATGGAGCTTAAACTTGGTCCTTGATATTGCAGAGGGTTCCGTTTGAGCCTATGCATTCCATTGACATTTAAGATTCTGTCCTGGAATGTTCTCTTCCTGTTGGCTATTGCATCGGCACGCAGAGTATCTGAGCTCGCCGCCTTGCAATTCGAGCCTCCTTACCTGTTTTTTCATGCGGATAAGGCTGTTCTTCGCACCGGTTTGGGGTTTCTTCCCAAGGTGGTGTCTAACCGTAACATTAACCAGGAAATAATTGTTCCTTCTTTGTGTCTTAACCCTTCGTCTTCTAAGGAGAGGATACTTCATAATCTGGATGTGGTTCATGCCTTGAAGTTCTATCTTCATGCTACAAAGGATTTTAGACAGTCTACATCTATTTTTGTGGTGTATTCCGGGAAGCGCAAGGGGCAGAGTCTTTTTGGTTGTGGAGTTTGATTTGCTTGGCCTATGAGACAGCGGGACATAAGCCTTCTCAGAGGATCATTCAACTAGAGCTGTGGCTTCGTCTTGGGCCTTCAAGAATGAGGCCTCTATGGAGCAGATTTGTAAGGCGGCTACCTGATCCTCCTTACACACTTTTACAAAGGTTTTACAAATTTGACGTTCTTGCTTCTGTGGAAGCTGTTTTTGGGAGAAAGGTGTAAGACTGTGGTGCCCTCAGATTAGGGTCTGCCTTTTTACCCTCCCGGTTTCATTCAGTGTCCTCTAAAGCTTGGGTATATGTTTCTCAAGAGTTAATGAAGCCATGGACTCTCCTCCCCTTGAGATGGAAAACATAAATTATGCTTACCTGATGATTTTATTTCCATCGTAGGGAGGAGAGTTCACGGCTCCTGCACATAACTTCGGTGGGCGGACCTAAATTTAATTTATCTTCTGGCACCATTTTTATATCCTGATATTTCTCCTACTGTTCCTTGTTCCCTCGGCAGAACGACTGGGGGGGATGAGGGGAGTGGGGGAGGTATTTAAGCCTTTGGCTGGGGTGTCTGCCTCCTCCTGGTGGCCAGGTTCTTCCCAAAAGTATTGAATGAAGCCGTGGACTCTCCTCCCCACGATGGAAATAAAATTATCAGGTAAGCACTTGTTTTTTTTTTTATTTCTTGTGATTTTTAGGTCATTATGAGATGGAAATTGGTTCTGCGCAATAATATCGCACACAATGGAAATGGCTCAATGGCAAGGGCGTTTCTTCATGGCTTTGCATGTCAGGAAGAGGTTTTTGTTTACAGAAGCATTATCACAACAATTAGAGAGACATGTAACTGTAAATCTAAAAAAAATTGTCTATTAAAATGATGATTATCTGAAGCC